>NC_041393.1:659538083-659577616 GCF_002162155.2 Triticum dicoccoides
CCCCAACCCCGACCTCGACGCCGACCGCCATCCGCCGCGCGCCCGAGCCCCGACCCCGACCTCGACGCCGCCCTGCCCCTCCCTCGTCGCAAGCACCCGAGGTGAGCATGCCCGCTCCTCCCTCTCCCCTACCTCTGCCTAGGGTTTCTTTATATTTTAGTTGCATATTAAGTTTATTTATATTTATAGTAAGTTTATTTTAGTTGCATATTAAGAACTAGGTACTAATTAGGTACTAGAATATTTTTATTTATAGTAAGTTTATTTTTAGTAAGAACTAGTTGAATTAATAGAACTAGTTAGTAAGAACATGTTTCTATTTTTTAGTTAAAGCAATTTTTCCCGCCTTGACGTGGACGATGCCTATCCCACATCCTCGTCGTCGAGTCGGCGGAGGACAACACCTGCTTGACCAGAACGGCCATGTCCGGGACTGGGCTCCGCCGGGGTGGTACTGGGAGGCGCTACCTACCGGGGGGCGCAGGTTGGTGAGGAGCCAGCCTGTCGTTGACCCGAACCTTCTTCGGTGGCGGTCGCGTGGGCCAGTGACGATCTAGAGGCTCGAGGACTCCGCGGAGGTGGTGCGTCACCGTTTCAGTGAGGAGGACGCGCACGTCCATCGCTACTTATTTGCGTTGGAGCACAGGCCGTTCTCCAATACCTAGCAGGTTCTCCGGAGATCTCACTGGAGCTATGATCCCGTGATGGTTCCTTCTCTGTGGGTGTCCATCGCCCACACCGATACCTGTCGTGTGCTAGGGTTTTAGTTGTATTAGTGATGTTATATGTATGACACTATTCGTGATGTATTAGTGATAATATTCGACGATGTGCGGACGTATGAGATGATTTACTTTTGTTTATTGAATGCATGCTAATTTGAGTCCTATAAGATATTTTGAAATGTATATCTTGTGTTGCTCAATATCCAAGTGGCCCGTCATGTTTGCAGGTTACACCTCCGAGTGGCCTATGTTTTGCCGGAGTGTTGATTCATTTCCGTTCCGGCAAATTTCAGGCGCTCGATATGTCCTATTTTAGCAAAGGTCATGCCGGATTTTTCCGTGAATTTTGGCATGACTTGTGCCAGAATATGTAGGAAATATCGAGTGCCCCGGATTTATGTGTTGAGTATCTTGGTAGTTGTCTTCGATCGATTTTCAATTAATGTTTCAACTATGAACATAGGAAATGTTTGACGAAGAACAGGATTTCGGTATTTGCAAAGACTGTGAAGACGAGCGCGGCCTGTGCGACGGAATCTTCCTAGATGATGATAGGCGCTTCAGCATAAAGCTGGACGAGAACTTCGAAGTGGATACAGTAAGTCAGAACGACAAGTCTTTTTTCATAATTAAGCATGACATCTGCTTCATTTGCTTCAACTTATATTTTTTTTACTATTCTACTAGCGTATCCCCTGCCATGCAAGAGTTTTTGTATTGGATAAGATAGGTTGCAGTCGTACTATGGAGGTAAAGAAAGTTTACTTGAAGACCGAGCATGGTTATATTTTCCATGCAAAATTATACAATTCAGATGACTACACCTATTTTGGATGAAAAACATGGCGAGCACTATTGAAGACTTATGCATTTGATCCTGATATGGTTATCACCTTTGATATTCGTCCGGAAGATGATATTGAAGGTAATACCGACATCTGGGTCGATGTGCAGACGCCTCCAGTTATACCATTATGTAAGTTTCTCAACCATATTTATGTCTTTGATATTGTTTATTCAAAAATAGTTGACAACTAATTTGTATTGTCAGCTTATTTCGGTGCAACCAAACATGTCCAGCACTTGGTAGACAGGACCGTATACTGTCCTGGGGCTGAACTCAACTGCGAGGAGCTCAGTCATTATGTTTCATGGCTTGAGGATCTTTATACTGTCAAGACAAATTTTCTTCCTGCATTTAGAAATGTTAGTACTGAAAATGTGCGACCAATAGTGTTCATAATGAACTACGGTCACATCTATTTAGGAAGGATGGTAAGATTTTTACTATTTGTCATCAGTGCATCTTTTCCATACATTATTTTTGAAACTAAACTTTATTGCTAAGTATGTTAACATATGATGTTCTTCAACAGGGACTCCCGATGAATGTTGTGCCTTATGGGTTCGAGACTAAAGGTACCATGAGTATTATCAGCTTACGGCCAAGATATCCTACAGATTACTTTAGTGCATTCAAGATTAGCGACGGATGCTTAATAGTGCAAGACTGGACCAAATATGTGATGGGGGAGCGCAGAGAAGTACTAGGGGGAAGCAAACAGATGTGCTACCCATCATTAGGAGACAGGTTCATCTGCATGCTCCAGCTTGATCAAAGAGGAGGGCTATACATGTTTTATGTTATTTTACCTAAGAGAGAGCAGCAGGAGTGATTAGCTAGCTAGAAATGAGTTTGAGGATGATGATGTGCTACACTATATAACTATGATGATAAAATAGCTAGTGTTGGTGGTAATGACTATGATGATTATTATTAGCTAGTGTTAGTGGTGATTAAATAAATACTATTGGTGGTAATGACTATGATGATGATTAAATAGCTTGTGCTGGCGGATTAGATTCAAGTGGAGGCAACATGTGGTGCACATCGAAAGTACTACTAGTCCAAACTAGATCAAGTTTGGATTAGTAGTATACTTTTGACATGCACCACATATTGCCTCCACTTGAACCTAATCCACCTTCATTTGACACACTGTTATGGACATAATGATGTAAACCTCATAACTGGTATTTTACCAATATTTGTACGATGGCGCATAAATACACTAAAAATAAATAAATAAAGTACTAGCAGCGATGGACAGAAAACATGCTGCAAGTAGTTACCTTAGCAGTAGCGTGGTACTGAACAAATGTTGCAGCTATTTGTCCTAGCAGTAGCGCGGGCAGGCACGCGCTACTGCTAAGCAATAGCTGTAGCGCCTTATTAGTAGCAGGCCTACCCGCACTACTAGTGAGCACAAAACCAGCGCTACTGCTAGGGTTTTCCCTAGTAGTGCAACCTTGTTTGTAAAGGTTCGGTCGCCGCCTCCAAGGGTACCAATAGTGGAATCACGACATCTCGCATTGTGTGAGGGCGTGAGGAGAATACGGTGGCCCTAGTGGCTTCTTGGGGAGCATTGTGCCTCCACACCGCTCCAACGGAGACGTACTTCCCCTAAAAAGGAAGGAACTTCGGTAACACATCCTCGTCTCCATTGGTTCCGCTTTTGGTTATCTCTCACCTTTACTTGTGCAAGCTATATTGTTGTTATAGCCCTTGCTTGCTTTTGTGCTTATTGTTGTTGGATCATATAGGTTGCTCACCTAGTTGCATATCTAGACAACCTACTTTGATGCAAAGTTTAATTTGGTAAAGAAAAGCTAAAAATTGTTAGTTGCCTATTCACCCCCCCTCTAGTCAACTATATCGATCCTTTCAATTAGTATCAGAGCCTCGTCTCTTAATTAAGGGCTTTACCATCCTAAGATTATGGTTGACACCATGGACAATGAGGAGGAGCACCTCGGTGTGAATCCTTCTTCGTCTACCGCCGATGGGGGATCCCCGGTCTCACGTGAGGAATTCAATGTGGCTTTGGACACATTGAGATCCTTCATGACGACCGAGGTCAAAGGCATATTCAAAGAGTTCCTTGATGGTCTTAAATTATCCACCGCACCCTTGGTAGTGGCTGCTCCCACTAACAAGGTGGTGGATGCCAACTCCGATAAGGGGGAAGCTTCTAGTGATAAAGTTCCTTTATCAAGTGGTAGAAATGGTAGCGGCATCTTTGTCCATGTTGAACTTCCTCTTACTTATGGAGGACTGGTTCCCTCCACACATCTTTGCCCATGTTGAACCTCCTCTTACATAAATCATGTGGGTTCTCCTCCTAAGATTGTGAAAAATGAGGATTTTGACTCTTGGGTCTATCGCTTTAAACATCATTTAAACCATGTTAATACTAATCTTTGGAAAATTATTGAGCAAGGTTTCTATTCGCGTGACCCAAGCAACTTTACCCCGAGAGAAGTCGCGGATCATCAATTCAATGAGAATGCCCTCTTCATCATCCAAGACACAATTCCATCCGAAGACATAGCTGAAAGGATAGAGAAGAGGTGTCTAGAGGGGGGGTGAATAGACTGTCAACCAAGAAAAGTTGCGATTTTTAAGTTCTTCAAGTTGAGGTGGAGTTTAAGCACAAGTTTAAACATTCACAATACATATCAAGCAAGCATGACAAGAGTATATGAGCAGCGGAAAGTAAAGCAAGAAAATTGCAAGAATGTAAAGTGATGGGATTGGAGAGTGCAAACTCAATTGGAGAGACGGAGATTTTTGGCGTGGTTCCGATAGGTGGTGCTATCGTACATCCACGTTGATGGAGACTTCAACCCATGAAGGGTAACGGCTACGTGAGTCCACGGAGGGCTCCACCCAAGAAGGGTCCATGAAGAAGCAACCTTGTATATCCCACCATGGCCATCGCCCATGAAGTACTTGCCTCACTAGGGTAGATCTTCACGAAGTAGGCGATCTCCTTGCCCATACAAACTCCTTGGTTCAACTCCACAATCTTGACGGAGACTCCCAATTGACACCTAACCAATCTAGGAGACACCACTCTCCAAAAGGTAATAGATGGTGTGTTGATGATGAAATCCTTGATCTTGTGCTTCAAATGATAGTCTCCCCAACAATCAACTCTCTCTCATAGGATTGGATTTGGTGGAATGAGGATTTGATTGGAAAGCAACTTGGGGAAGGCTAGAGATCAAGATTTATGTGGTTGGAATGGAATATCTTGACCTCAACACATGAGTAGGTAGTTCTCTCTCAGAAAATGGATGCTGGAAGTGTAGGCACGTTCTGATAGCTTTCTTCATGGATGAGGAGAGGGTGGAGGGGTATATATAGCCTCCACACAAAATATAACCGTTACACACAATTTACAAAACTCGGTGAGACCGAATCAGAAAACTCGGTCAGACCGATTTAGTTCATAATGTGACCGTTAGGCATTTCGGTGGGACCGATATTATCAACTCGGTAGGACCTCGTCTCGGTTTGACCAATTACACAAACTTGGTGGGACCAATTTTGGTAATAAGCAAAACACATAGTTGGTTAGGCAAACTCGGTGGGACCAATTGCATATCTCGGTGAGACCACAATTATTGCAATAGGCAACAGAGAGTTTGCAAGCCCATCTCGGTGAGACCGAGATCCCATCGGTGAGACCGAATTGACTAGGGTTTCTGGCAGTGGCTATGTCAAGTGAACTCGGGGGTGCCAGATAGATCAAATCGGTGGGGCGAGTTTGACTTTTGATATGGTACATATGTGGATATGAGAAAGTGGTTGAGGGCTTTGGAGCATATCACTTTGAGCAAGCAAGCCATTAAGAAACACCTTATCCCCTTTTAATAGTATTGGCTTTCCTATGGACTCAATGTGATCTTGGATCACTGAAATAGAAAATGTAGAGTCCTGAGCTTTGAGCTTGAGCCAATCCTTTGTCCTTTGCATCTTGAAGGGGTTCCACATCCTCTTGTCCATGCCACTCCACTGTTGGACTTATCTGAAATATACTAGATAAAAGTATTAGTCAACAAGAAATATGTTGACATTAATTACCAAAATCACCCAGGGAGCACTTGTGCTTTCAATCTTCCCCTTTTTGGTAATTGATGACAACATACATCAAACCTTTAGATAAGGATATAGAGAAAGGCAAGTCAAGCTTTGGAAGGACATGTAACATGCATAGGCTCCCCTACATGTATGCAATCATGTAAATATGGAACATAAGAGCATGTCAGTGCATAGTCATGACAGAGCAAGCAATGAGTTAGATGTATCTTGGCTATATGCATTAGAGCAAATGGTGTGAATATAGGAAATGTACCTTCATGCTCATGAGTCCTTCTTGCAAACAATATGTAGATTAGCAAGAGATCCTCATACACATGAGTGTGATGCATATACTTACCTTGTGGTCTTGAGATATCTTTGGAAGAGATGAACCTGAGTAAACAAGGTTAGACAACACAAAAACATCTACTGAACAGAGCAAGAGCAGCAAACCACAAGAGTACCAAGATTGGGATGACATGTAGAGAGTGAGTACTAGGTACTCTATTTGAGTGTAGACATGTCCCCAAAGGTAAAGATACGCAATGAATTCGAAGATTTCCTTCCCTTAGATGTCTTGCTCCCCCTGAATCTTATATGGGATACTGGGAGAAGATAAGGAATAGAAAATCAGAGCAAAGCAAACACACAAACAACATGAACATGTCTTTCCCCTTTAAAGACATGTGACTTATCTCCTCTTTGAATACCAAGCATCTGGGGTCTCTCTTTCATGTGATTATTTATCTCTTTCCCATTTTGATATGATTAAGCTTTGATGTGAGCTCTCTCTCCCCCTTTGACATCAATTTCCAAGAAGGAGTCTTCTGGAGTGTGAGTCAAAATAGGTTAGGTCCTTGAGTCACATAGCAAAGTAGCAGGGAAAAATAAGGTGCTGGTAGAGGATAAGAATCATCGAATGGAGCTGGAACAAAATGTGCTGGATGCAAATGAAAAAGTGTCTCCTCAGCATTTGAAATCGGTGACACCAAGTTGTTGTCTTTGGTGGCACCGAGGTTATTTGGTTTGACTGAAAGAGCCAGCCCGGTGTGTCTGAGTTCATTACAGAGATAAAGCACTTGTCACCTCAGCTCACTAAGCAAATAAGATCTCACACGGATTTGCAGGGAATTAAGTAAAGGATTTGCAATGAATAGGATGCAGGGAATGCATAACAAAAATTAAAAAGAAAAGAGATCTAGATGAATTAAGAAGGGAAACAAGGAGCTAGAGAACATCATCTAGAATTGGTTGACGACAAAGTCACCTATGTTAGAGTATATTGACTTAGGAGTCAAGTGAGGACACTTGATCATAGGTCATACTCATTGTTTAACATCAAAATGGGGTTTCCATTTTTCATTTAAGCATTTTGATGTATTCACATCTTGTTGATCTGCTTTGACCCATGACTTGGGGTAAAGGTTCTCTAAGATGGAATAACATACCTTGGGTGATGGTGTTGATCTTGATCATGTAGTTGAACTTGTGTGGGATGCTCAAGGTTGATGTAGTTCATTGGGAGCACCACTTGTAATTGGATTTCATCTACCTACATGAGTTAGTGTTGCAATGAGGAGCACTTGTGTATCCAAAGTGTCAATCATGAAATGTGATACCAAAATAAATTTGATATATATAAATTGTCAAAGGATATGTTTGAAGGGTTTCATGCTTCCTTGTCTTCAACCACCGTATTGTAGAGACTTGGTGATGTAGAGATTGCTCAAGATGTGAGTGAGTTGCAATCTCATAGATTTAGATTCATCCAAGTACCTACAAGGGTTAGATAACATGCAAGGGTGCAAATATATCCAAGACGTACGATTATCATCATAAGAGAAATATCAAGGATTAGCCAAAGGCTCATTCCTTGCATGTATCCAAATGGAGTTCCTACTCCAAGTTTGAAGCATCAATGATGTTCAATTCACCTCTCAACCAGCAAAATACTTTGTCATCAAGCGGTTTGGTGAATATATCCGCCAATTGCTTATCGGTACGAACATGCTTAAGGTCAATGTCTCATTTAGCAACATGATCTCGAATGAAATGATGATGAACCTCAATATGCTTAGTTCGAGAATGTTGCATAGGATTGGGAGCAATCTTAATAGAACTTTCATTGTCACAAAGCAATCGAACATGTTTCACATATATCCCATAATCTTTAAGGGTTTGGGTCATCCAAAGTAATTGAGCACAACATGAACTGACGGCAATGTATTCCGCTTCGGCGGTGGATAAGGATACCGAGTTTTGTTTCTTGGAGGACCAAGACACAAGAGATCTACCAAGAAATTGACAAGTACTCAAAGTGGACTTTCTATCGACCTTGTCTCCGGCATAGTCCGAATCGGAGTAGCCAACAAGATTAAAAGAAGACCTCTTTGGATACCAAATGCCAAAATTTGGTGTATGTATTAAGTATCTCATTATCCTTTTCACAGCCTTAAGATGACACTCTTTAGGGGCCGCTTGATATCGTGCGCACATGCACACACTTAGCATAATATCGGGACGGGAGGCACATAGATATAGCAATGAACCAACCATAGAGCGGTAAACTTTTTGATCAATGGGTTCACCATCTTTAGTTAAATCAAGATGTCCACTAGTAGGCATGAGTGTGTTTAAACCTTTGCATTCTTGCATATTGAACTTCTTGAATAAGTACTTGGTGTACTTTGTTTGAGAGACAAAGGTACCTTCCTTAGTTTGCTTGATTTGCAAACTAAGAAAGAATTTGAGTTCACTCATCATGGACATCTCAAACTTCTCCGACATTAGCTTTCCAAACTTCTCACTAAAATGTGGGTTAGTTGAACCAAATATAATATCATCAACATAAATTTGGCACACAATAATTCTCCATTAACCCTTTTAGTGAAGAGAGTAGAATCAATTTTTCCGATCTCAAAGCCTTTTTCAATAAGGAACTTGGTCAAGCATTTATACCACACTCTAGGAGCTTGCTTGAGACCATAAGGAGCTTTGTGAACTTTGTACAAATGATCGGGTTTCTTAGGATTAATAAAGTCGGGAGGTTGTTTAACATAAACTTCCTCCTCAATTTCACCATTTAAAAAAGCACTTTTAATGTCCATTTGGTACAAGCTGATATCATGGTGATTAGGATAGGAAAGTAATATGAGAATGGACTCAAGTCTAGCAACGGGGGCATATGTCTCACCATAGTCCACACCTTCAACTTGAGTGTAGCCTTGGGTGACGAGACGTGCTTTGTTGCGAACTACTTGTCCATCTTCATCTTGCTTGTTGCGAAACACCCATTTGGTACCGATGATGTTGTGGTTGTTGTCAGGCTTCTCGACCAATGTCCACACTTGGTTTATCTCAAAGTTGTGTAGCTCTTCATGCATGGCATTTATCCAATCCGGATCTTCCAATGCTTTTTCAACATTCATGGGTTAAATGCTAGAGATGAATGAATAATGTTCACAAAAATTGGCCGAACGAGTTTTAGAGCGAGTGATTCTCCCGGTTTGGATATCATTGTAGATTTGCTTGATGGGATGGTCTCTGGCGACTCTTGCTCGAGCTCGTGAGAGCTTTTGTTTTGGTTGGAGTGGAACATATTCTTCATCATCTTGTTCTTCTTCTTGGCCTTCTTCATTGTTGACGTTGTCGTTCTCTTGTAGTGGTGGATAAGGAAGTTGATGAGGTTCATCTTGGTGTACTTACTCATTTTCTTCATCTTGGTGTGTCCCACTTGTGGATGCTTCCATATTTACTATTGGTTCACCTTGTCGTGAGGTAGACGTTTCCACTTGGACGGATGAGGTACTCTCCTTCACCTCTGTTGGATGGATCTTGCCAATAGACAAGTCTTGGATTGCTTCTGAAGGGTCTTTGTCTCCTACATCAATTGGCAATTGCTCTAGTTGTGAGCCGTTAGATTCATCAAACTTCACATCTACCGTCTCTTCAACCTTTCAGGTGAAATTGTTGTAGACATGGTAAGTGTGAGAGTTTGAGCCATAACCAAGTAGGAAATCTTCATGAGATTTGGGAGCAAATTTAGAGCGACGATGCTTATCAAGAATGTAGCACATTGAACCGAATACTCGAAAGTATCCAACTTGGGGTTTGTTACCAGTGAGGAGTTCGTATGCCGTCTTGCCAAGTAGCTTGTGAAGATACAAGCGATTTTTTCCATGACAAGCTGTCTCAACCACTTCCGCCCAAAAGTGTTTTGGTGTCTTGTACTCATTAAGCATTGTTCTTGCCATCTCAATAAGAGTCCGGTTCTTCCTCTCAACAACTCCATTTTGTTGAGGTGTGTATGTAGCCGAGAACTCGTGTGAAATCCCTTCTTCGTGAAGGAAGGAATCCACATTTGCATTCTTAAACTCTGTTCAGTTGTCGCGACGAACCTTCTTGATCTTCACTTCAAATTGATTTTGGGCCTTCCTAGGGAAGTTCTTGAAGATCTTTTGGACCTGGGATTTATCATCAAGAAAGAACGCCCATGTAAATCTTGAAAAGTCATTGACTATAACTAGACCAAATGAGTTTCCACCTAGACTTTTGTAGGCATTGGGACCAAAGAGATCCATATGAAGTAGCTCGAGCGGTCTTCTCGTGGTCATGATATTCTTCACGGGGTGGCTTCCTCCAACTTGTTTTCCTTCTTGACAAGCACTACAAAGTCTATCCTTGTCAAATATAACGTCTTTTATTCCAAGGATATGATCACCTTTAATAAGCTTATCAACATTTCGCATGCCCACATGACCTAACCTTCTATGCCACAACCAGACTTTAGAGGATTTAGCAATTAAGAAAGTTCTAGGTTGAGACCTTTTAGTGAAATCAACAATGTATAGATCACCTCTACGTATACCGGTAAGGACCATTTTATGATTATCTCTTTGAAAAACTTGGCAATCTACTTTAGTAAATAGGACATTGAAACCGAAATCAGCAAGTCTAGATATAGAAAGTAAATTATTGCCAAGAGATTCAATGAGCATGAGATTTTGTATGGAGCTATCATGTGAGATGGCCACCTTACCGAGGCCAACCACCTTACCCTTTGAGTTATCACCAAAAGTGACATACTTTCGAGGGCCGTCGTTTTCAGCAAGCTCACGAGACATATCCTTGTCTCTGCTCATGTGATCGGTACGTCCACTATCAAGGACCCATTCCTTTCCTCCTGCCATGTAGCCGCGAAGATTAGCCATAAGACCAAAGTGTCTCATTGCATCATCAAGATCATAGTCACTATCATCATCCTCATCATAGTATCCATGTTCAACATCGTCATGTGATGGATCAATTCCTAGAGAGAGTGATTCATTAGATAAATCACCATGACAATAATCATCTTTATGAAATCTAATGGCTTTGGAGATGATTTTGCTAATGATTCCAACATCTCCTTTGGCACGCATAAGGTCACGAAACTCAAATAAACAATCATCAAACTTAGGATCACTAGTACTCATTTTATTCAAGGCAATTGACTTATGAAGAATCTCATCTAGATTTTGCAAGGAATAGTTTGGAAATCTTTCCTCAAGAAATCTCCAAATGGTGTAGGCACAATCAAGAGCAGGCAAGCTAGCAATCAAGTTTCTAGGTAATCCTCTAGTGATAAGATTGATAGTTCTAAGATTACGAATCATGTCAAGATCCTCATCGGGAGTGGGATGCAAAGGATCAACAAGGCAAGCACAAGGGTTGGTAATGTATGCTACCTCTTGAGCACTGCGTTGGATTTCCCCGAAGAGGAGAGGATGATGCAGTAAAGTAGCGTAAGTATTTCCCTCAGTTTTTGAGAACCAAGGTATCAATTCAGTAGGAGATCACGCACAAGTCCCTCATACCTACACAAAACGATAGCAACTCGCAACCAACGCTTAGGGGTTGTCCATCCCTTCACGGTCACTTACGAGAGTGAGACCTGATAGAGATAATATTTTTGGTATTTTTGATAGATAGATGCAAAGTAAAAAGTAAAAGGCAAAGTAAAAACAAAGCAAGTAAATAAAGTAATGGAGATTGATATGATGAGAATAGACCCGGGCGCCATAGGTTTCACTAGTGGTTTCTCTCAAGAGCATAGGTATTCTACGGTGGGTGAACAAATTACTGTTGAGCAATTGATAGAAAAGTGAATAATTATGAGATTATCTAGGTATGATCATGTATATAGGCATCACGTCCAAGACAAGTCGATCGAAACAATTCTGCATCTACTACTATTACTCCACTCATCGACCGCTATCCAGCATGCATCTAGAGTATTAAGTAAAACAGAGTAACGCTTTGAGCAAGATGACATGATGTAGAGGGATAAATTCATGCAACATGATAAAAACCCCATCTTGTTATCCTCGATGGCAACAATACAATACGTGCCTTGCAACTCTTTCTGTCACTGAGTAAGGACATCGCAAGATTGAACCCAAAGCTAAACACTTCTCCCATTGCAAGAACTACCAATCTAGTTGGCCAAACCAAACGGATAATTTGAAGAGACTTGCAAAGATAACTCAATCATACATAAAAGAATTCAGAGAAGAATCAAATATTGTTCATAGATAAGCTGGATCATAAACCCACAATTCATCGGTCTCAACAAACACACCGCAAAAGAAGATTACATCGAATAGATCTCCACAAGAGAGGGGGAGAACATTGTATTGAGATCCAAAAAGAGAGAAGAAGCCATCTAGCTAATAACTATGGACCCGAAGGTCTGAAGTAAACTACTCACACTTCATTGGAAAGGCTATGGTGTTGATGTTGAAGCCCTCTGTGGTGGATGCCCTCTCCGGCAGAGCTCCGGAACAGGCCCCAAGATGGGATCTCGCGGATACAGAAGGTTGAGGGCAGTGGAATTGGGTGTTTTGCTCTTTATTTGATCTGACGGGGGTACGTAGGTATATATAGGAGGAAGGAGTACGTCCGGGGAGCTCCGAGGGGCCCACGAGGCAGGGGGCGCGCCCAGGGGGGCGCCCTCCACCCTCGTGACCGCCTCTAGCACTTCTTGGAGTAGGGTCCAAGTCTCCTGGATCACGTTCAGTGAGGAAATCACGTTCCCGAAGGTTTTATTCCGTTTGGACTCCGTTTGATATTCTGTTTCTTCGAAATACTGAAATAGGCAAAAAACAGCAATTCTGGGCCGGGCCTCCGGTTAATAGGTTAGTCCCAAAAATAATATAAAAGTGGAAAATAAAGCCCAATATAGTCCAAAACAGTAGACGAAGTAGCATGGAGTAATCAAAAATTATAGATACGTTGGAGACGTATCAAGCATCCCCATGCTTAATTCCTACTTGTCCTCGAGTAGGTAAATGATAAAAAAGAATTTTTGATGCGGAGTGATACTTTGGCATAATTTCAATGTAAATCTTATTAATTGTGACATGAATATTCAGATTAGAAAGATTCTAGACAAGGGTTCATATTGACATAAAAATAATAATACTTCAAGCATACTAATCAAAGCAATCATGTCTTCTCAAAATAGCATGGTTAAAGAAAGTTATCCCTACAAAATCATATAGTTTGGCTATGCTCTATCTTCATCACACAAAGTATTTAATCATGCACAACCCCGATGACGAGCCAAGCAATTGTTTCATACTTTAGAAATCTCAAACTTTTTCAACTTTCACGCAATACATGAGCGTGAGCCATGGACATAGCACTATAAGTGGAATAGAATGGTGGTTGTGGAGAAGAAAAAAAGGAGAAGATAGTCTCACATCAACTAGGCGTATCAATGGGCTATGGAGATGCCCATCAATAGATATGAATGTGAGTGAGTAGGGATTGCCATGCAACGGATGCACCAGAGCTATAAGTATATGAAAGGTCAACAAAAGAAACTAAGTGGGTGTGCATCCAACTTGCTTGCTCACGAAGACCTAGGGCACTTTTGAGGAAGCCCATCATTGGAATATACAAGCCAAGTTCTATAATGAAAAATTCCCACTAGTATATGAAAGTGATAACATATGAGACTCTCTATCATGAAGATCATGGTGCTTAATTTTGAAGCACAAGTGTGGAAAAAGGATAGTAGCATTGTCCCGTCTCTCTTTTTCTCTTTTTTTTCTTTTTTTCTTTTTTTTGGTGGGCTTCTTTAGCCTTTTTTTTTATTTTGGCTTCTTTGGCCTCTTTTATTTTTCATAAAGTCTGGAGTCTCATCCCGACTTATGGGGGAATCATAGTCTCCATCATCCTGTCCTCACTGGGACAATGCTCTAATAATGATGATCATCACACTTTTATTTTTCTTACAACTCAACAATTACAACTCGATACTTAGAACAAGATAACACTCTACATGAATGCCTCCGGCGGTGTACCGGGATATGCAATGAATCAAGAGCGACATGTATGAAAATTATGAAGGTGGACTTGCCACAAATACAATGTCAACTACATGTTCATGCAAAAATCAATATGACAAAAGTAATGAGTGTCATATGAACGGAACGGTGGAGAGTTGCATGGCAATATATCTCGGAATGGCTATGGAAATGCCATGATAGGTAGGTATGGTGGCTGCTTTGAGGAAGGTATATGGTGGGTGTATTATACCAGCGAAAAGTGTGCGGTATTAGAGAGGCTAGCAATGGTGGAAGGGTGAGAGTGCGTATAATCCATGGACTCAACATTAATCAAAAGAACTCATGCACTTATTGCAAAAATTTAGAAGTCATCAAAAACCAAAGGATTAAATGCATACTCCTAGGGGGATAGATTGGTAGGAAAAAACCACCGCTCGTCCCCGACTGCCACTCATAAGGAAGACAATCAATAAATAAAATTGTGCTCCGACTTCATCACAAGCGGTTCACCATACGTGCATGCTACGGGAATCACAAACTTCAACACAATCATTCTTTAAATTCATGGTCACCCCAACTAGCATTGCTTTGATATTATCACCTCCATATCTCAAAACAATTATCAAGCATCAAACTTATCTTAGTATTCAATTCACTCAAAAGAAAGTTTCACATATCTTGAACACCAAGTCTATTAACATTAAGCAATTACCATGCTATTAACGACTCTCAAAATAATCTAAGTGAAGCATGAGAGATCAATAGTTTCTTTAAAACAAATCCACCACCTTGCTTAAAGATCTAAGTGAAGCACTAGAGCAAAACTTATTACGCTCAAAAGATATTAGTGAAGTACTATGAGCAAAACTATCAAGCTCAAAAGATATAAGTGAAGTACATAGAGTATTCTAGCAAATTCCAAATCATGTATGGCTCTCTCAAAAGGTGTGTATAGCTAGGATGATTGTGGCAAACTAACAAGCAAAGACACAAATAATAAAGACGCTCCAAGGAAAACACATATCATGTAGTGAATAAAAATATAGCTCCAAGTAAATTACCGATGGAAGTAGACGAAAGAGGGGATGCCTTCCGGGGCATCCCCAAGCTTTGACTTTTTGGTGTCCTTAGATTATCTTGGGGGTGCCATGGGCATCCCCAAGCTTAGGCTCTTGCCACTCTTTGTTCCATAATCCATCAAAAGAATTCACCCAAAACTTGAAAACTTCACAACACAAAACTCAATAGAAATCTCTTGAGCTCCGTTAGTGAAACAAAACAAAAGACTACTTCAAGGTACTGTAATGAACTCATTCTTTATTTATATTGGTGTTAAACCTACTGTATTCCAACTACCTCATGGTTTATAAACTAATTTATTAGCCATAGATGCATTGAAATAAGCAAACAATACACGAAAAACAGAATCTGTCAAAACAGAACAGTCTGTAGAAATCTGTAACTAACGCAAACTTCTGGAACTCTAATAATTCTACCAAAATACAGGTTGTTTATTGATCAGCAGCAAAAAGAATCAATGCAAAAGAATGTTTCTGTGATTTATTGAATTGTTTCTCGTGAGTGCAAAGTTTCTGTTTTTCAGCAGAATCAAATCAACTATCACCATAGCTTATCCTATAGGTTCTACTTGGCACAAACACTAATTAAAGCACAAAACCACATCTAAACAGAAAGTAGAAACAAAATTTAACAATAAGCAGGAACAAAAACAAAGAACACATAATAAAATTGGGTTGCCTCCTAACAAGCGCTATCGTTTAACGCCCCTAGCTAGGCATAAAAGCGAAGATAGATCTAGGTATTGCCATCTTTGGTAGGCAATCCATAAGTGGCTCTCATGATAGATTCATATGGTAATTTTATTTTATTTCTTGGGAAGTGTTCCATACCCTTTCTCAAGGGAATTGGAACTTAATATTCCCTTCCTTCATATCAATAATCGCACCAATCGTTCTAAGAAAAGGTCTACCAAGAATAATAGGACGATAAAATATGGGCCGGGCCTCCGGTTAATAGGTTAGTCCCAAAAATAATATAAAAGTGGAAAATAAAGGCCAATATAGTCCAAAACAGTAGACAAAGTAGCATGGAGTAATCAAAAATTATAGATACGTTGGAGACGTATCAATGTACTTAATCAAATGATATTCATCTCAAGTATCGCATTTTTCACTCATGAAAGTACTCTCCATCAAGTATAGCCACTCTATGTCTAACACTCCCCAACGTAGACTCATCCATCTTCCTCAAATGGTGATTAAACCAAAGCAATTGAGATCAATGCTCTGATACCAACTGAAAGGATCGAGAAGAGGTGTCTAGAGGGGGGGTGAATAGACTCTCAACCAAGAAAAGTAGCAAATTTTAAGTTCTTCAACTTGAGGTGGAGTTAAAGCACAAGTTTAAACATTCACAATACATATCAAGCAAGCATGACAAGAGTATATGAGAAGCGGAAAGTAAAGCATGCAAACTAAAAGAATGTAAAGGGATGGGACTGGAGAGTGCAAACGCAATTGGAGACACAGAGATTTTTGGCGTGGTTCTGATAGGTGATTCTATCGTACATCCACATTGATAGAGACTTCAACCCACGAAGGGTAACGACTGCGTGAGTCCATGGAGGGACCCACCCACGAAGGGTCCACGAAGAAGCAACCTTGTCTAACCCACCATGGCCATCGCCCATGAAGGACTTGCCTCACTAGGGTAGATCTTCACAAAGTAGGCGATCTCCTTGCCCGTACAAACTCCTTGGTTCAACTCCACAATCTTGACGGAGGCTATTGTGCTTCTAGGAGACACCACTCTCCTAAAGGTAATAGATGGTGTGTTGATGATGAACTTCTTGCTATTGTGCTTCAAATGATAGTCTCCCCAACACTCAACTCTCCTATAGGATTGGATTTGGTGGAAAGATGTTTTGAGTGGAAAGCAACTTGGGGAAGGCTAGAGATCAAGATTTATGTGGTTGGAATGGAATATCTTAACCTCAACACGTGAGTAGGTGGTTCTCTCTCAGAAAATGGATGCTGGAAGTGTAGGCACATTCTGATAGCTTTCTTCATGAATGAAGAGAGGGTGGAGGGGTATATATAGCCTCCACACAAAATCTAACCGTTACATGCAATTTACCAAACTTGGTGAGACCGAATCAGAAAACACGGTCAGACCGATTTAGTTCATAATGTGACCGTTAGGCATTTCGGTGGGACCGATATGATCAACTCGGTAGGAACGATGTGCTAGGGTTAGGGTAAAACCTCATCTTGGTTTGACCGATTACACAAACTCGGTGGGACCGATTCTGCTAATAAGTGAAACAGAGAGTTGGTCAGGAAAAATTGGTGGGACCGATTGCATATCTCGGTGAGACCGAAATTATTGCAATAGGCAACAGAGAGTTTGCAAGCCCATCTTGGTGAGACCGAGATCCCATCGGCGAGACCGAATTGACTAGGGTTTCTGGCAGTGGCTATGTCAAGTGAACTCGGTGGCGCCGGATAGATCAAATCGGTGGGGCCGAGTTTGACTTTTGATATGGGACATATGTGGATATGAGAAAGTGGTTGAGGGCTTTGGAGCATATCACTAAGCACTTTGATCAAGCAAGCCATTAATCAACACCTCATCCCCTTTTAATAGTATTGGCTTTCCTATGGACTCAATGTGATCTTGGATCACTGAAATAGAAAATGTAGAGTCATGATCTTTGATATTGAGCCAATCCTTTGTCCTTAGCATCTTGAAGGGGTTCCACATCCTCTTGTCCATGCCACTCCACTGTTGGACTTATCTGAAATATACTAGAGAAAAGTATTAGTTCAACAAGAGATATGTTGACATTAATTACCAAAATCACCCAGGGAGCACTTGTGCTTTCAATTGCACATCTCCGACAGTTCACCGTGGCCAAGGAAGCATGGCACCATGTGATTTCTCTTTATAAGGGAAGCACAAGCATTCAATGCTCCAACCATGAAGTGGTGCAAGATTAAGCCAATGAGTTTGCAATGAATGAAGATGAAGAACCTCGTGAGCTTTACCAGATATTAACCACTCTCGCAGTCTCTCTCTGTGATCATGGGAGCAAGGACACGGATGATAATTTGATCAAGCGCAAATTCCTCAAGGCCATGATGCCTTACCACAAGGCCATGTCCTCCGTCAGCCGTCAAAGGCCGGACTTCCACACCTTGTCCTCAAGGGAATTGTTGGATGAGTTTGTAGCGATGAGGATCTTGGACAAGACCTCCGACAATGCGGTGTTGCATTATCAAAGAACAAACAAGCCCAACCTTGCCTTGAAGTCCAAGGCTAGTGTAGAAGAAGAGGATGAATAGGAAGATGAGGAGAGCAACCCCGAAGATACGAAATATGATTATCAGGAGAACATGGCTCTTGCTTCAAGGCAATTTTGGAGCAAGAAGAACTCAAGGCCCAATTTCAACAAGAACAACTCAAGTGGCTTCAAGGGAAAGCAACATGTGAGAACATGTTACAATTGTGGCAATGTGAGCCATTTTGTTGCGGAGTGCCCTTACGAGAAGCGGGAAGACAATCGTGGCAAGATCATCCAAAAAGACAAAGCCAAGTCCTTCCCTAAGAAGAACAACTTCACCAAGAAGACTCCGACCAAAGGGTTGGTGGCACAAGAAGAATACAATGAGGATGAGGATGATGATGAAGATAGTGAAGCCATGGCCATGGCCTCCGTTGACATTGCCGCAACTCCACGGGTGTCTCTCTTCGATTCACGCAACGAGAACATCAGCGCCAAGTGCCGCATGGCCAAAGCCACCAACAAGGTAACCCCCAACATCAAAATTACCATCATTACTAATCCTTCCTTGAGGATTGCATTGATGAAAGTGAGGGGTCTAATGAGGAAGTAAATGAATTTGAGTCTTTTATGAGTAAGCTCAAGGGAAAATCCAAGAAGCACCTCATTGCTCTCTTGGAACAACTTGGTGAAGCCAATGACATGATCGAGGCTCAGGAAGACACTATCTATAAGATGGAAGGTCATAGTCGTGACTATGCGATGAGATATCGGATCTCTCCAATGCTCTTGGGGAAGAGCGTGTTCATCATTTGACTCTTCAGGAGTCACACAATGATGACCATGCTAAATTAAGAAAGATCTTGATCATGCTCTTGTTGTATCTCGTGTGCTCGACTCTGACAAGGCTAAACTTGGGGTTGACCATGCTAGACTCAAGGAGGAGTTTGATATACTTGACAAGGCTCACAAGGCCTTGAAGGGTGCTCATGCTAGCCTCAAGGAGTCTCATGATCAACTCCAAGTGAAGTTAACAAAGGAGAAAACCACTTTTCCTCATATGGTATTAATTTATAACGCAAATGCTACTAACCCGTGTTGTGAGCATGTACATCTTGTGAAGGAAAATTCCAAGTTGAAGGAGCAACTTGAGAAAGGCCTTATCTCTTGCATACAAGGTGAGAAGAATCTCAATGACCTTTTGAGCAATCAAAAGGAAGTTGTGGCCAAGGAGGGAGTTGGGTTCGCACACAAGTCCAAGAACAAGAAGAAGAATGACAAGACCAAACGACCTCCTCCTCTCAAGAAAACTTTTGTGAAGGAGGGAGAGGGTGCTTCAAAGGAGAAGAACAACAATGTGAAGGGTGGTGATGTAAAAATGGTAATGCAACCCCTTCCAACAAAGTCGGTGACTTTAACCCTTCTTATGTGTTGTGCCATGCTAGTGATGGGCATGTTTATGCTAAATTTGTTGGTTCTCCTCATGAGTACATTGAATGGTCTATTTGGGTTCCTAAGACCTTTGTTACTAACATCAAAGGACCCATTACAAAATGGGTACCTAAATCCAAGCATTGATCTCTTGTAGGTGTTTGCTTCCGGTGGGGTATCATGGTTGCTCAATAGTGGAGCCACAAATCATATGACCAGAAGCAAGGACTTTGTGGTGGACGTGCACAAGATCCCATCTATGCCCACCAATGTCGAGTGGGGTGATGCCTCATCTTCTAAGGTATTGGGTCTTGGCAAGGTTGTCATTTCTCATGATCTCACGATCGAGAAAGTCATGCTTGTTGAGTCCCTTGCATACGATTTACTTTCCGTTCGTCAACTTGCACTCATGTGTTTTGCCAAATTCTTTGATATTGATACCGTGGCCCTCTTGTGGAGCAAGACTCTTAAAGTAGCCTTTGTTGGGCATGTCAAGAACGGTCTTTATGTGATTAAATTTTCGGAGTGACCCACTAAGACTGTGACATGCCTAATGGCTAAAGTTGATGTGGGGTGGCTTTGGCATCGCCGTTTAGCCCATGTCAATATGAGATCTTTGCAAAGTCTTCTCAAGGGGGATCATGTCCGTGGACTAACAAATGTTAGGTTTGCCAAAGATCGTGCTTGCAGTGCTTGTATCAAAGGAAAGTTACATGAGAAGGCTCAACCTCCCACGACTGTCATCTACTCGAAGAGACCCTTGGAGCTCCTTCACATGGATCTATTTGTGCCTCCATCCTTTAATAGTCTTGGGGGTAGAAAGTATTGCTTGGTGAACGTTGGTGATTACTCAAGGTACACTTGGGTATATTTCTTCAAGAGGAAGAGTGAAACTCAACTAACTGTCATCGACTTTGCAAATGAAGCTCAACGTCAACACGATGCAAAGATCTTGACAATAAGGAGTGACAACGGCACCGAGTTCAAGAACTACACCTTGGATGAGTTTCTTAGTGATGAGGGGATCAAGCATCAATACTCCACACCATACACCCCTCAACAAAATGGTGTTGCAGAGAGGAAGAATCAGACATTGATGGATGCGGCAAGGACCATGATGGCGGAGTTCAAGTCTCCTTACAACTTTTGGGCCGAAGCCATCAATATCGCATGTCATGCATCCAATCGGCTCTATCTCCGCAAAGGCTTGAACAAGACTCCATATGAAATACTCACCGGTAACAAGCCCAACCTCAAGTACTTCTGGGTGTTTGGTTGTAAGTGTTTCATTCTCAAGAAAGGTGTTCGTTTGTCTAAATTTGAGGCTAGAGCTCATGAGGGCATATTTGTTGGTTATGCTACAAACTCTCATTCTTATCATGTCCTCAACAAGTCCAGGGACTCATTGAGGAGACGTGTAACGTGGAGTTTGACGAGAATAACGGCTCCCAAGTGGAGCAAAGTGGTACTTCTGATGTAGGTGATGAAATTCCTTCCCAAGCCATAATAAGAATGGGTGTTGGTCATATCCTACCCATTGAGGAACCCCTTGTGGCCGAAGGAGAAGGACAATGCTCCACTTATGTGGAGCCATCACCGACTCAAGACCCACACGCTTCTGAAGAACAAAGTGAAGGCCCTCAACCAAGTGAGAAAGATCAAGGGCAAGAGCAACCTCAAGATGGTGGTGAGTCACCAAGTGATGCCCAAGATCGAGTTCTTCCTTCCAAGCAAGCTCAAGATCAAGAACAAGCTCAAGAGTGCGCTCAAGATGATCAAGTTTCCACTCCTCTTCTCACACCTGAGGAGGAATTGGAGCGTCGTGCCGCTAAGATTGCATCAAAGCTCACAACCAAAGGTCATCTCATGAATAATGTGCTTAGAAGCATAAGAAAGGGGGTAAGCACTCATGGACAATTAGCAAACTATTGTGAATATCACGCGTTTGTCTCTTATGTCGAACCCCAAAAGGTTTATGAGGCGCTCGAGGATCCGGATTGGCTCAATGCCTTGCATGAAGAACTCAACAACTTCGAGCACAACCAGGTGTGGTGATTGGTGCCAAGGCCAACGGGGAATCATAATGTCATTGGAACCAAGTTGATATTCAATAACAAGCAAGATGCTCATGGGATATTGTTCGCAACAAGGCTCATTTGGTGGCACAAGGCTACTCCCAAGTCGAGGGTATCGACTGTGGTGAAACCTTTGCTCCCGTTGCTCGCCTTGAATCTATTCGTTTGTTGATTGCTTATGCTTCTCATCATAACTTAAAGTTGCAACAAATGGATGTGAAGAGTGCTTTTCTTAATGGTCCTGTTAATGAGTTGGTGTATGTCAAACAACCCCCGGGGTTCGAGGATCCCTATTTCCCTGATCATGTGTACCAACTCGACAAGGCACTCTATGGCCTTAAACAAGCCCCACGTGCGTGGTATGAGCATCTTACTGAGTTGTTGCAAGACTGTGGGTTTGAAATTGGGAAAATAGACCCCACTCTTTTTACTAAGAAGGTCAAAGGGGAGTTGTTTGTATGCCAACTAAATGTTGATGATATTATCTTTGGTTCCCCTAACAAAGCTTTCAATGAGGAATTTTCCACTCTCATGACCTCAAAGTTCAAGATGTCTATGATGGGAGAGTTGAAGTTCTTTCACGGGTTCAAAATCAAGAAAATAAGAGAAGGAACCTTCATCAACCAAGCCAAATACACTCAAGACATGCTCAAGAGATTCAATCTAAGTGATGTCAAGCCGGCATCCACTCCAATGCCCGTCAAATGCCAACTTGAGATAGATCCCAATGGTAAAGCGGTGGATCAAAAGGTATATCACTCCATGATTGGCTCCTCGCTTTACCTTTGTGCATCTAGAGCGGATATCATGTTGAGTGTGGGAATTTATGCATGTCTTCAAGAAGCACCAAAGGAAATCCACTTTGTGGCGGTCAAGTGAATCTTTTGATATTTGGCTCATACCCCAAACTTTGGCTTATGGTACCCAAGAGGAGACAACCTCGGTCTTTTGGGCTATTCAGACTCAGATTGGGCGAGAGACAAAGTGGATAGTAAGTCCACCTCCGGAGGGTGCCAATTTCTTGGTTGCTCTTTGGTGAGTTGGTCTTCCAAGAAGCAAAGTTGTGTGTCTCTCTCGTCCACTGAAGCAGAGTATGTGGCTGCCGGGAGTTTCAGTGCTCAACTTCTATGGATGAGGCAAACTCTGAAGGATTATGGTGTCACTTGTGACGAAGTGCCTCTTTGGTGTGACAATGAAAGTTCCATCAAGATCTCTCTCAACCCGGTGCAACGCTTCAAGACGAAGCATATTGAGATTCGGTATCACTTCATTCAAGATCACATTAGGCGAGGGGAGATCAAGCTCAAGTATGTCAACACTCATGATAACCTTGTAGATGTTTTCATGAAGCCCTTGGATGACGCAAGATTTCGCGAGTTAAGGCATGAGCTAAATATCATTGATTCGAGCAATGTATCTTGAACCCTTGCACACCCTACCATACTCAACTTGATATCTTGTTTAGGTGTATGCATGAACATAGGGGGAGTGTTGTTCTCTCAACGAACTCTCCCTCCCACCATTATGCATAAATTGATCAACTCTTTCACATTAGCCATTCTTGATGGTACATGTGCTTCAAAGATGAGTTTTGGTCATGGGACCAAGGATAATTCTTCGTGGTGCCATACCAATTGAGTCAAACATAGGTGGCTTTGGCCACCGTCCTCTCCTCTTGTGAGGTCGTTGCTTGTGCTTGTTCCTTGTTGACTTTTTCCTGCTTGTTGTGTCATGGTTGTGTCTGCGTTGCCTCATGGGTGTGTGTGGTTGTGTGTCCGTTCGGTTGAAGGTTGCATTGCAAAGGCCTTTTTCTTTCTTGTTTGCGAAACTTCAATTTTCTTGGGTCCACGGTACTAGCGTGGCTTGCCATGGTACTACCGTAGGAGCTGTGCATGGTACTACCGCAACCAGCATGGCAGTAATTTTTTACTGCCGCTGGAAGAGCGTTACTACCGCCCTGTGAATGGTAGTTCCGCCTGGGCGGTACTACCATGATGACCTGTGGTACTACCGCACAGTCGTGAGCGGGTGGGGGTCAAGAGCGGGCAGGGGGAGTTTCTACTCCCCCATACCCATTCAACTCCTTTTCCCTACATCGTCTCTCTCTCTCTCTCCTGCCCAAGAACGGCGACGGAGGACCTCGCCGGGTCTCCTTCTCCGGCCACTCTCCTCGCATTCCAACCGGTGGGATCGTTCCCCGCCTCGCCCTCTTGACATGGAACAAGGTTTCTCCCCAAATCCATCTCTTTTGCCCCTCTTTTGCCTCGATGTTTTATCTCTAGGTTTTGGGGGGATGCATTTTGTTTGCAATTTTCGGCCAAATCTTTGCAAGAGTAGGGTGTAGGAGAGTTGTAGTGCAGTAAAGATGTTATTTGGTCTGTTGCTACTCAGTAGTTTTGATCAACCGTAGTACCGCTCCGTTGTTGCGCCTGATCTGATCCGTTTTGGATCTGACCACGAGCGGTACTACCGCACCTCCCATGTGGTACTACCGCTCTCGCCGCCTTCGCCTCATACGTTACTACCGCTTCCCCAAAGCGGTACTACCGCGCGCGGCACAGAAGTAAAATTTTACTTCCACTCTAGGCGTGGTACTACCGTGCGGCGCGGTACTACCGTGCCATCCCGACGCGGTACTACCACGGCTAGAGCAGAAGTAAAATTTTAGTTCCGCACCATGGAGCAGTACTACCGTTGACTTCAAACCTTCCTCGTAGTCACTACCCAATGTTATTTCTACATGTTACATTTGTTTTTGATGTATTTTTCACATTGATCCTTCTCGCTTCTCTTGCGTGTTCTTGTGTTGTGTGTCATAGGTGGTGGCTCTGGCTCCAATGTTCGTCGCTCGAATCCCAGCCGTGACATAGGGTCAAAGCGCCTGCGCAACCAAGATGAAGGTCCAGAGGGCTCCAATGCCCCCCAACGCAGAACCAAGACCACCGCCACCAAGATCAAGGAGACAACAATGGGCATGAATGAGATACCACTGGCTGAGTTTGTCACTCGAAGGAAGATCAACCCATATGTGAATCCCTGTGCAAACATCAGAGGGAATTATTTGTTGTGGACCAAGTAACAGAATCTTATCTATCTGGATGTGATCAAGGCCAAACAGAACATCTATGTGGATGTGCACTGGATTGACATGAATCATATGAGGCAGGATAAGCACTGTGACTATGTCAGGACCCCGATCCTGAGTCACACCGATCTAGCATGTAACACATCATATCACTTTGCGGCCTCACGCACGGTATTCCCACGGGTGCCACCTTACCTGGCCCGGGACCGTTTGTGCCTTTTGGCTCACGTATATGATAGTGCCGCTAGCATCCATATGACAAAGAACCCGGGCTGACATGGCTAGTCGTGAACCCAAAGTGGCACTAACTTACAGGGACAGGCATACATGACCCAACAACGAACATGTCGGTCATCAGCGAGTGAATCCGGGCTGTAGCAGCTGGGCTAGTAGGACTCCGGTAAACCGGGCTGTAGCAGGCTAACAGGACTCCGGTATTCATCGCGTGACATTTCCCTGAAGGGACAGACACAGGAACGAAGAAAGACACATGCCGCCCAGCCTAAGTGTTCCGGAGCAGTAGCAAGCTACCATGGCTCAGTGGTAACACTAGGAGACATTTCCCGGTAAGAGAGACTACCAAGGATAAACAACTAGGTTGTCAGATCCCACACATACCAAGCATTTCAATAACATACACACAATATGCTCGATATGTGCAAATACAACATGGCATCACAACATGACTCTACGACTCAAGTATTTTATTCAATAGGCTTCGAGGAGCGAGATATTACAAACATGGGTCTCATGACCCAACACTCAGAGCATACAAGTCAAAGCACATGCGGAAGCTTAACGTGTCTGGGTACAGACATCTATAAATGAAAAAGGCTGAGAAGCCTGACTATCTACCAGATCCTGCCGAGGGCACAAGATCGTAGCTGAGGTAACAAGCTAAACGTCGAAGTCCACGTGGAACTACTAGCGAGACTGAAGTCTCTCTGCAAAAACATAAATTAAGCAACGTGAGTACAAATGTACCCAGCAAGACTTACATCAGAACTAACTACATATGCATCATTATCAACAAAGGGGATGGTGGGGTTTAACTGCAGCAAGCCAGCTTTGACTCAGTGGCTATCCTGAACTACGACTGCAAGTGACTCTTTGAGGTCGCGCACACGAGTCCATATATTCACCATATCAATACACCACTATGGATCTGCTCCCGTCTCCCTACGAGAACGCCATCCATAGCACTCACGCTTATCTTGCGTATTTTAGAGTATCCACTTCAAGTTATCTATGAACTGTACAGGCAACCCAGAAGTCCTTTTCCGCGGACATGGCTATTCGAATAGATGATGTTAACCCTGCAGGGGTGTACTTCTTCACACACGCTCTCACCACTTACCGCCGTTTACACGACATGTACTCGGCAACCTTCAAGCGGAAGCCCAGCGAGGGTGTCGGCGACGACCTGACTAACCACACAAGTCTCTCGTCCAGGTTTATCGCCTATTCGGGTTCCATCCGCAAGGAGATCCGTCCGGGGTGTCGCTCACGACCCCAAACGATGTGAGCAGGGTTCCCAAGCCCACCATCCGGGTGCCACTTGGTACACCGTGCCACTGTGCCTAGTCTGTCCCAAGCCCACCTGTACCGGGTGCCACTTGGTAGACTACTAGCACTACCTAGAAACACCAGAAACTAGTTGCAACTCCTGGACAAAGATCAAGTTGATTAATAAGCCGAGAGGGGTCGAGTTACCGGAACCCAATGTGTGGTAGTAACTGTTCATGGATCACAAACACAGAACTCGGTTCCTGAGGACGGTTTCAATGAGACAACCCACCATGTACTCCTACATGGCCTCTCACCGCTACCTTTACCAAATCGTGTTCACACACTTAGCACTCAACAATAGGACATGTTCACACACCTCTGATTCATTCCCGATGAATCAGACCTGACTCAACTCTAAGCAGTAGTAGGCATGACAAACAAGCATGAATGAGTAGGCACATCAGGGCTCAAACAACTCCTACTCATGCTAGTGGGTTTCATCTATTTACTGTGGCAATGACAGGTCATGCAGAGGATAAGGGGTTCAGCTACCGCAGCAAGTAACAAATATGTCGTTGTTGTCCTAATGCAGTAAAAGAGAGCAGGAGCGAGAGAGTGGGATTTTATCGGAATGAACAAGGGGGTTTTGCTTGCCTGGCACTTCTGAAGATAGCATTGAGTCTTCATCAGTGTCAACGATCTCATCGTCGGAGTCACATCTATCGAGAGGGGACAACACCGACAAACAAGGAAGAACACAATCAATGCAATGCACAATATGATGTATGATCATGACATGGCAATATGATGTGGTTTGAACTAATGCAACTAGCAGCAAGTTAAATGGAGTTGGTTTGAACCCTAAGTTCAAATTCAAACTCCATATGTGGATATTCATATGCCATTTAATTGAATTGTCCTAAACATTAGTCATAAGTTGTTCTATCATGCATGAAAAGGTTACAGATGGATAGATTGGATTTTTCTGATAATTTTTCATATATAAATTATTTAATTTGGAGTTACGGTTGAATTTCTATGATTTTTAGAAGTTTGAATCATTTTCTGGAATTTCCTATATAAGAATAAATCCAGAAAATAAGTTACTGCGTCAGCATGACATAGGTGTGAGGTCAGCAGGTCAACTGGGTCGGCCAGGTCAAACCTGACCTGTGGGACCCACTTGTCAGTAGCTAATTGGACTAACTAATTCTGATTAATCCTAAACTAGGTTAATTAGCAGAGGGCCCCACCTAGTCAACTAGGTCAGCGGGGTCAAACCCGCCGGTCAACGGGTCAAAGCCTGCCGTCGTTTAGCCGCCGGCGAGGCCAGACGCGGCGGCGTGCTGTGGGATTTGCCCACAGGGCGCCGTTTGGCGCGCGAAGCACAGCTACGGGATGCGGACGCTCGTCCGCATCCAACTGTGGTGGTGGCGCAGCCGGGGAGTGGCCGGAGTGGTGCCGGCGACGAGCTCGGCGGCGGCCGAAGCTCGGGTGCAAGTGGGGATGGGGCTGTGGTGCGCAAACGAGCGAGGCGAGGTGCCATGGAGGCTCTATGCGATGCGGGGAGCGCGTTGGGTGCATGCCCGGGATCAAATGGTCACCGGAGCATCACCGGCGACGAGTGCGGGTGGCGGCGTGTCCGGGTGAGTGCGGTGTGGTCGCTATGGTGCGCGGCAGAGCAAACGGAGAGGGGGAGGATAGGCAGAAGCTCACGGTGATCGTCGTGGGGTGGACGGCGAGCTCGGGGAAGGCCGGATGGTGACGAGTCGACGAAGGGGATCCGCGGCGGCCGACGATGAAGAAGAGGTCGGTGACGGCGTTTTGAGGCGTCCGGCGTCGAGGCGGAGGCCATGGACCCGTCGGCGAGGCGAGGGAGAGCCTGTGGCCGCGGTGGTTCTAATCGGCGGCGACGGCTGCGCTCGGGTGGTGCGAGGGAGAGAGCCAGAGGAGGGAAGGAGCACGGGAGAGTGTGAGAGGGGCCAGGGGGGCTGCGGGGCGTCTTTAGGTGGTCGAGGAAGCGAGCAGGGAGGCAGGAGGAGGTGGAAGCAGGAGGTGGCCGCGGGTGCGCGCGCAGGCGACACGCCTCTGCCTACTGGCGCGAGGAGGAAGGCGACAGGGAGGAGGCGGTGGTGGGCTGGGCCGGTCAGCTACAGTGCTGGGCCGGTTGTGCTGCAGGTAAGCGCTAGGTAACTTTCTTCTCTCTCTCTTTTGTTTCTTTTCTATTTCTGTTATTTTGTTTTGGTTTAGTTTGGAAACTAAACCATTTTAAAACTTTCTGTAAATTTTTATGTGAGCTCAGAGAGCTAGTCCAAGGTCACATGCAAACTTACAAAAATATTGAACATTATTTCTTATATAGCAGAAATAATTTCAACCCAAATATATTATTGATTTAAATCAAAGACCCAAAATAAATTATTTCTGTGACTCCAAAAATATTGGTTTGAACTTTACCTCATGCCAATATTTTCACAGAATAACAGGAACATTTTCTTGGACTCATTTGATGAGATTTAAATGTTGGTTATTTTTAAAGGTTTTCTGAGGCTTTGAAAATTCCTCAATTCAAGTTTCATTTGAATTTAAACATGATGCTCACATGGAAGCTAGCATAGGTCAGCCCAGAATTAGGGATGTGACAGACTATTTGGTGAGGCTTTGGACCTGGTAGAGCAATTTGGCATTGAGCACTTGCTTACTTTTCACATGAACTATGACCAGGTGATTGTGGCCCAGTTCTTTGCTTCGGTCCACTTTCATACTGACGAGGAACGGGCCATGACCTGGATGACCAATGGACAACAGATGACTGCTAAGTGGAAGGACTTCATGGATTTGCTTCAAGTTCCTAATGAGGGGCTCAAAACGCCCATTGGTGTTCGCCCTCATGCCAACCCTGAGTCAGCCAGCAAAAACAAGCTTCAGCCCTTCTTTTTTGAGAAGATGCTTCCTAGTGGCAAGAATGCGTGGGTGCTGAACTCTTTCCTTGACATCATGCATCGGATTTCCACAACTCTCTCTTTCCGCGCATTGGTGACAAGGATAAGGTGCATGCCTATCTCGTGGATATGATGCTCATTTGTGAGGAGGCGCGTCAGGCTCAGACGCAACCACTTGATGTCTCACATATCATGTGGTGCGAGCTACAGTTTGCGGTGTTCAACCGTAAGGTACCCATTTATGGACCCTACCTATTTCTCTTGATCGCGAAGACTTGGGGGAAGCTCTATCCCGATGATGAGTTTGTTGCCCCCGACTGGATTTGTCATGAGCCCATCAAGCTCCGCATCAAGAGCCAGTGGGATAACACCACAACCCATGCTGAGGCAGCGGCTGCTCAGATGGATGTGGATGAGGTTGAGGATGAGGCTAAGGAGGAGGAGGAGGTTGAGGTCAGTTCTGAGGGGTACGCCCCTCCTTCCACTGAGCCATCATGGGCTAAGAAGCTGAAGGCCAAGATGAAGACCTTGTTTTGCATGCAGGGAAAGGGGCAGTACAAGTCCCATGTTGCTTACAAGGAGAGTCGCCAATGCGACAAGAGGATCTTGAGGACCTTTGGTGAGATTGTGGAGAGTGGGTCCGAGGTGAACATCACTCCGGAGGCTGACTGGATAGCCAAGCAGGGATATCAGTGGACCGAGTCTGAGGAGGAGACCATTCCAGCTGCAGATTCCGATGAGGAGCATGAGGAGTGACCTTTACAGAGGATGCTACCACCTATGTCGTAGGTGTCCTCTCTGCCCTTTTTGGTGTCTCGATACCAAAGGGGGAAAGAGCATAGGATTTGCTTTCGTTCGTCTCTTTGCTTTCGTTTCGTTGCACTACAAAAAAAATACACTTCCGTGATGATACGTGTTTGTCACAGTAGGTCGCGTTTTTTGTCATGCATGTACATCCATGACAATTATATGACAGAATGAAGATAGTCATACTTGTGTTGTCGTAGAAGTGTTCCATGACATTACCAAAATTATCATCACGGAAGTGTCCACTTCCAAGACGATAAATCATGCGTCACAGAAGTGCTTTTGTCAAGGGTGACCGGCACGTGGCATCCACCATAACGGAATGTCGTTAAGCTATCAGGTCGGGTTTGTGATCCGATAACCTGTTAACAGCCCCGACCAATGGAAAATTTCCACGTGTAAAGTTCTTATTGGCCGGACGAAACACGTGTCAGCTCGTCAGTGGGTCAGATAGGCGCCTATGATATGTCGACACATGCCATGGCCCACCACTGGCCCAAGCCGGCCCGTTTGACTTGGTCAAAAGTGAACGGGCTGGCCCATGAAAATCCTGTTAACTATCTCTTCGCAAATAGCCCATTTTATAGCCCGGTAACTCACGACTTATTAGGCCCTAAAGGAAATCGGCCCAACAATGTCATGTGGGCCGTCGAATATAACATCAGCCCATTTCACTTTTGGCCCATGTATGGCCCATGACGTCTTTTGGCCCATATGAGGCCTTCGTAGCTTTAGGCCCTTTATAGGCCCACGGTGACTCTAGCCCATAATGAACAGTAATTTTCTTTGTACCCGTTACGACCCGTGATTCACATGGGCTGTTTCCAGCCCGTGTTAGCTTTCGGCCTATTGACGGCCCATACGTTCTTGGGCTCCTTTCCGACCCTCGATTACTTCCGGCCCGTTACTGGCATGTTCCCCTAATGGGCCAAATTAGGCCCATGGCAAGAGTTGGCCCGTTTCTGGCGTGTTAACCCATTGCGCCTTTTCCAACCCGTCCTATATTCTGGCCCATTAACGACATGTTATGCCTGTGATAGAATTAAGCCTTTGTTGTCCTCCCGCCTGTTAATGGCCCGTTACCGTGCTGGGCTGATACCAAGTACGCCTGTGTATGGCCCATGTAGACCCATTTATCCGAGGGCCCGAGGCCCACAGATTCTACGGCCCTGTTGGAGGCCCATTTATCGATGGCCCGTAGGAGACCCATGGATCCTACGGCTCGTATATGGCCCATGGTTGTTGCGGCCACTAGCAAACCAAGGAAAAAGAAGACTAGGAAATAAATAATTCCCAAACTAACGCTAGGCTATTAAGGAGATTGCATAGATTGCATCCACTCGGCATCAAAGATCGCCACCAGTGCAAATATAGGGAACACCTTACAGTATACAATAATGGCTTGCTGTTTTCTTCAGCCGGTGGCTGCACGTTAAGAATAAATTTTGTATCGCACCAAAACAAATTACAACTATATAACAAAAGGAAGGTTGGCATAAAACTTAGCAGTCTAGCAGATAAATGCACCACCAGAAGTTTAGAAGCTCAGTTCATTTGACCTGACTATTATGTTTTCATGTTGTATTGTCCGATGGAGCACCATAACCCTCGCCTTAATTTCCCCTAGGCTCCTGAACAACATAGCAAATGTCTGATAGTATGGTTTCAAAACCATGCATATCTTGACATCGAACAATGTCTCTCCTTGTTTCACAAAGGGTCTCTGTTAGGGAATGGACTTGTGTCTGGAGCGCAGATACAACATTGCTTTGAGCTTACATATCTTGATCATGAGGCAGTTTGGATGAGATTGCCTTAACAACCAACCTAGTATTACACAGGAACGTGCTTTTGGCACTGTTAGTGGATAGGTACTGACCCACTGTAGCAAGAGCTGACATTGCGGTTATAGTTGCCTCGCCACCTTCAGAAGGTGGCAGTTCCACCATTTTTTCCATAGCTCGCTGAAAAGTTGAGTTTTTACATTAGTAGTACCAGAACAGAACATATTAAGGAGGCATCAAAACCAAACAAAATAGCTTTGGTCTATATACAGAACTTATTCTGGTGAACCCATGTAAAATATTAGTTGTATTCTATTGCAAAGTACATAATGAAACCAGGTTCCAAACATATGACCATGTACCATCGCTAATGTATTGTCTATTTCTTCACATTGTATTGAGGGCTAAGGATAAAGAGACGAAGTTTATAATACGGTAAGCATAGTATGACATCATTCAAATCACAAAACAACTGAGAACAGAAAAACAGACAATTGTAATATTATGTGGGCAAGTCCAGCACAAAACTAGATTACGGGTCAAGATCAAAGGAACATCACTTCTCTCTTTTAAACCTTGTAAGGTGCAATGATATGCTAAGACAATTGTTGTATAAAATTGAAAAGAGTAATAGACATTGGCTGCAAACCATGCAGTTCAAGGCACAAGTCAGAGTAAGTAGTCATTAAAAGGCATGAGGATTAAGGACTTACAACAGCGGCTTTGACTGGTGTAGTCATGCCCTTCTTCTTGGTGGTGTGATAGTCCTTGAAGATTTCCACAAAATTTGGTTCAGGTACTTTTTGGTCCTTGCGGGCTTTCCTCTGCATTTCGAACAAGTCAATATAGATCTGATAATATGGTACAGCGAAAAGAGTGAAACAACAGCTAATTACAAGAGCCTCGCGGTGTGCAATATAGCTATGAGATCCTGTCGTCTGTTGGAATTTCAGTTTCGTATGGTAGGCCTTGTTCTTTGAACAGTTCACCTACAAGAAGATAGATTTGTGTGGCACATGCATAAATAGGACTTCAACATGTGATCTGATCACATATATATAATGTACCTGATACTTCGAATCAGACCTGTGTTTAACAAGGCCCCTCCAGTCTTCATCCGATATATTTTCCTTTGGAGATGTTTGGGAAAGTTCACTATTAGCCCTGCCTTCAAAGTGAGTTTTCCTCAAGTTATACCGAAAATGTTGCAGAGCAGACTTGAAAACATGGGTGCAAGCTTGTCTGGTTGCATCATCTTGGCTATCCAACTTGAACCTCATCTGTTGAAAATTATGGGAGTCTCATTATCAGCAACCTAGAAAGTATGGGACAGAGCAAGACGATAGTACTAGTTTCCATACATAACCATACTTAAAGATAAATGGTCGAGGAAGGTGTTGAACTGGGTTTCATCTTTGTCATTCCTGTACTGAATCTATGTTGGGAGGATACGTACATGACACCTAACGGCAACCGCTGCCTCTGATACTAACTTGGCTAACTCTGTAGCATCACATGGCCTTTTTAAACCTGCCTCAAAACAGATCTCCATTCTTCCTCCTCTAGATTTAGTTAACCTATCAAGCATTATCCCTGATGTTTGTTTCCTCTTGCGCCTGGGTGCTAGTCCAACAACGAACATAGGAAGTGTTAGTGTACATCAAACTGTGAGACTACATATAAAGAAGCATGCAACTGTAACTTGACTCCAGCAACTACCTTCTTGATGTTGAAGCTCACAAGGTTCATCTGATATTGCAAACTCGTCTTGTGTCAAGAGTGCTTGGGAAGTAGTTTTAGGTGGCAAGGGAGCTTGGGAATGTGCTGCTAGCTCAGTTGACGCACGAGTAACTCGTGCAGCTGGTAGTACTGTGGTACGTGTTGCAAGAACTAGGGTTGTCTCTGCTTGTTTGGTGGCAGCTATTTGTTCCTGTTTGGATTTTTTTTTGCATCTTGTGTAGCATGGGATACCCTGTTTGTAGAATTTTCCAATGGACTTTGACCTTCTATTGCACCATCAATACCAGCAGAATCTACAAGATTCACCCGCTTCTCTTCCCTGCCATTCTGTGTTTCTTCCTCTTTCTCTGTGCCATGTTAAATCAAGCCGACAAGAAAAACGAATAACAATTTAGTTCTTTAGAACAAATTGATGAGTGATGCAGACGAACTGAACTTTGATGTTAGACAACCACATGATAGGAGGATGTAATATGTACGAAAAACATGACAGAAGAGATAACCAGAACTATGATGTGTAAACTAAGCAGAAGACATTTCACCAAATTAGAAGCAATGCAATGGAAGGTAGACACCATATGAAAGATGCTACAAATATCTCTCTGCCAAGTTAACAGTGTCTCATGATAAATGGCGTTTAAACAAATGTGAAGCGGTACAACAAATAAATCATATGCAAGATGCAAACAACATCACACTACCATGTTAGAGGTCTCTCGTCATTAGTGCCATTGCATATTCACAACATTGCATATTCATAGCTTATGATGTGTAAACTAAGGAGATTGCATTTCAACAAATTAGAAGCAATGAAATCTAGACACCATATGAAAGATGCAACGAATATCACTCTACCAAGTTAAAATTGTCTAGTCATAAGTGCCATTTCAACAAATTAGTAGTACAAGCTAGAAAAGAATGTGAGATGTAACCTATATCACACTCCGAAGTCAAACGTGTATTATGATAAGTGATTGTTGCAGGTTACACAATAGTAGTAATTTGATGTAAGAACATGGTGTGATAGACATATATTGTATGTTCTAGAAACAGGAACACGTGTCTTATTCAAGTATAATGTGTAAAGTAAGCAGATGGAATTCAACAAAATTAGAAGCAATACAAGCTAGACATCACACATAAATGCAACCACATATAACAGTGCCAAGTTAGAGGGAGCACCGGTGATGGTGCACTAGGGGAGACGTGCTCATCATAAACACAGCTTTGTTGAGTGTCTATGCATGTGTTGTCTTGGAAATCATCTTGGGGGTGTGGAGGAGTAGAAACTGTAGAGGCCCTCCATTCGGAAGGAGCACCTTTATCCGCTGCCTTGCTAACTTCCTTCCGCTTTATTGATTTTGAATTGTCAAGTAAAACCGACAAGAAAGCAAAAAAAATTCTCTCTTCAGAACTCATTCATGCATGATACTGACAATCACTACTTTGATGTAAGGCAAACATATGATACCAGGATGGAATATGTACGAAAAACAGGACGGCATGGCATGTTCACAACTGTTTGTGTAAACTAAGCAAAAACCATTCCAAGAAATAAGAAGCAATGCAAGCTAGACACCACATGAAAGATGCAACCAATATGACTCTGCCAAGTTAAAAGCGTCCCATCATAAATGGAATTTCAAGAAATTAGAAGCAGCTCATGCTATAAATCATATGAAAGATGCAACTAATAGCGCACTGCATTTACTAAAGGTGTCTCATCATATTGATTGATGCGGGATACAAAAAAATAGTTTTATGTAAGGACATGCTTAATAGACAGATGTACTATGTACTAAATACATGAAGGCATGTCATGTTAACAAGTATAATGTATAATCTAAGCAGACTAGCACATGCAGTTTAACCAGATTGGAAGAATTACAATCTAGAAACCATATGCAACATGCAACCACATATCACGCTGCCAAGTTAGAGCAAGCACCTGCGATGCTAGTGTAGGGGAAATGATGTAATTAACTACAGAGCTATGTTCACTATCTTCATCTAACATTACTGTTTCTTGAGAATCATGTCGGGAGGCTGGAAAATGAGGAGTAGTCCACTTGCTTGCCTGCCTCATCATAAGTGATTGATGACAAGTATGTACCAAAAACATTAGTTTGATGTAAGAACATGGTTAATACACAGATGTACTAGTATGTACCAAAAACAGAAACGCATGTCATATTCAAAGGTATAATGTGTAAGCTAAGCAGATGAAATTTAACCAAATTGGAAGCAATACAAGCTAGACATCCGGCAGGAGTGGTGAGCATGATCATATAGGACATGAGAGCCTGGTGGGAGGCGGGCTGCTTCACCACCATCCCGGATTTTTAGTTGGCTTCCAGGTGATGCCTGTCTTTGCTGGGCTTGTCACTGGCTCGGCCAGTGCCCTAACTAGCTATTTGTCTTCTGGAGCTCACGGGATGGTGGTTCATGTGAAAAATATCTTTCCTTATCTTAATAAGGACCGACTTCGGCCTTTCGAACACAAGCTAGAAACCATATGGAACATGCAACCACATATGACACCACGAAGTTAAAGCAAGCACCTGGGATGGTGGTTCGTTGCGAGCGAGGTCATCAACTCCAGAGCTATGTTTACTGTCTCCATCTGCTGACACTACACCCTTTATAGTGCTATAACATGCCGTGCCTAGCCGCGTAGAAAGCTGGCATGAATTGTCTCTTTTCTTTTTTTGCTTCTCTCGAGGCAGACTCTGAAATACCCTTGCATAAAAACACAATAGTGAGAGTATGGGTGAAGTGTGTGCAGAACTAGTGCACTGTAAAAGTAGCAGATAGCAGGTGGCTGAAATATAAATGACAGGAGACACATGATAGCTCTACAACATTGCATGGCAAACAAAATTAGATTCTACTCCATATGATTTTGTAACATATGAGCACAAGAAATACAGGTACTCCTCCAGCACACCACCACATGTGGTCATATCTAAGATAACAGTTGACTGAAAATAAATAGGTCAGTCGATTTTTTAATGAACCGTCAGATCCATAAGGAACGGGCAAATGGCCATCGTCTACCTCCCGCCAGTCACTGTTGACGATCTTTCTCGAACTGCAAGGGACCACCGGCCCAGACCCATACCTCCGCCGCCCCGCCCTCCCCTCGACCTCACACCACCGCCTGCTTGGCAGCGCCCCCAGGCCATCCCTTTAATCCCGGCCTACCTCCAGATCGGGCGCATGTAGCTCTAGGCCGCACACGCCCCTAAGATAAACACCAAGGCGTTGCTTCCCCGGCGTAATAGGCGTACTAGCGCCTGTTACGCTGGGGAATGTTTTTGTTAATTGGGAATCAACTGGCCAGAAATTGAAATTCAGGGGGCGACGGACGTCTAGCTAAGGTGAAATAGTATATGAGGAGAAATCTTGTGCATCCCGAGTTACTAGGAACATCTAGTATGAAGAAGAAGTGGTGAACTAGTGTCTTCTATGGGATGAATACCATGCAAGTAGACACGTAAGATTTGCACGAATAAGGGAAGAGCAGTACCCTTATCGGTTGCCAGTGTGGTGTCGATATGTCGCGGCGATCTTCTTGTTTTTTCCAGGAGAACCGATGTTTTGGAGAGCCGTGGATCCTTGGAAAAACCCATGGCCAAATTGTTTACTGTGTTGCCGTGGCCGTATATCGGCGGAGGGGAAGAAGATCCGAGGCGGCGAAGGACGGCATAGCAGGAACAACTCTGGTGCGGTGGACGGTGGCGAAGTCGGAGCGGCAGCGATGAGGCACAGGACGACGTGGTTGAACTGGCTCGGGTATGGATGGCTCGGCCTCGGCTTCAACTACTAGCCATGGAGGACATTGTGGTTGAGGTTGCGGTGCACGACGATGTCGGGGTATAGTCTCCAGCATGATGGAGGAGGGCGGCGGTTGATGGGTGGGATGGGGTGCTGGACGGAGGACGTCGTGGTTTCGCGACTGGTGGAGAGGTAGTTTTGGCGCCCACGGAGTATGAATGGGGAATCGGACGGGTGGGCGATGGGGGGGGAACCATGTTTCGGTCTGGGACGCACTTGTTTTTGGCTTCTTTGAACAGAAGATGGGACGCGCTTGTTTGAAATTTGGGGAAAGTACAAACTTTTCCCCCCTCTTAAATTTCGGACCTACTGCGGGTCGGGGGTAGGATGGTAATTCCAGGTGTCCCAAATAGTGAGGGGGAGCGATTTCGGCCACGCGCATGTGTGCTTAGGCGGCCATTGTGTATGAATGTTTTTCGGAGGCGGTTGCGTGGCGTCTAGATGAAGCTACAAACCTACCCCGTTTTAGACCTTTGGACGTCGGGCCGGTAGGTTTCACGGGTCGGAGTTATTAGAAAAGTAATTTCCTTGTACTAGCAAACATTGGTCTCACGCGGTTTCAGGCGAGTAGAGGCTCTTTTGGCGCTTCGTTCGAAATTTTGAAACACAAGCATTCATGTATAGAGTACTCTTGAACTATGAGGATTGACCTAAATAGACAACGTTATATTTGACCATGTATGTTTGAAAACCTCATTAAATTATCCACTTCTTTTTGAAATTTTGACACTTGAAAATCCTATAACTACGATTATTTTGGAATGGAGGAGCTAAATTTGAATCTATTTTGTACACAACTACATATGCTATTATGTACAAAATCAGAGCAAAAATTGGTGCCACCAAAATTTAGGTATGATTTACAAATTCCATGATATCAAATTCAATTAATTTAATGGACTTCATGTTGAATTCGATTTTTTTAAACCACCTTAAGTTGAATTCAAATGTATGCTAGTTCATAGGTAGCTATTTATAATGTTCATGGTGTAACTTTTGTATGTATAATGTCCTTTACACAAACAACATGAACTATACTCACGTTTATATTCGATTGCTAAAGCGATGCATTTTCTGGAGTTCAACATACTAACTACGTGGATCAATTGTGTCGAATAATAACATAGACATGCTGAAATTTGATAGAATCTAGATGTCTGATGGATCAATGACCATTACTTACGCGAATTGCTAATATCATGATCCCATCCTAATGTTTGGATACAATTTATATCTTTAATCAATGTGTACTACACTATTTTACGGGTTGTTTCACTCTCCATCGATGGTCTCTCACACATGCTCACAGACTCTCTCCTGAGGTGTCTTTCTCGCACACATGCTCTAAATATAACCCTCCCTCCCTCTCGTAACCATTTATAATTGTTTTCACTAACCTTTATCGCAAGCATACACACACACAATCCACATCGACCCTTTCTATATACATGGACCTGCCTACGTGTCTCATGTACGCACATTATCTTTAGGCATGTCTCTCAAGCATTGTCTCACACCTCTCTTCCTAATCGACGAGTATGATTCTAGCAGAGCATTCTGTAGGATGTCCCTTAAAGTTAGGTTGGATGAATAGTAATATCAGAGATAAAGGGGTTACCTTAGTTTGAGAACCTAGGGTTACAAATCCTAGCCGGCTTTGTCAGTGGACATGGAGTCCTTCACAATTCTGCTATCCTTGTCTTGTATGACTAGTCATCCATGGGTCTTCCTAAATGCGTCACGGGCCGACCAATGTGGCGCAGGACGGAACCGAACGAAGGGCCTCACCTCGACCCACCGGACCTCACGCGGTAACACACCCTCTGCCCCCACATCTCATTATCTTCTCACACCCACACATACCAACACAAACACCACACACACACAAAATTTCTCCTGGTGCCTCTATCCCCTCCCCCCTTGCATATACACACTCAAGGGAAGGGAATCTCTCGTTGCGACGTCATATTCGTCTCTCTCTCTCTCTCTAGACCACTCTCATTTCTCGTGCTATCTCTCCCCCCCACCCCCCCTG
>NC_041393.1:659577954-659611915 GCF_002162155.2 Triticum dicoccoides
CATACCTCTCTAGGCCCCGCCAAATGCATCAACTACAGATTCACACATGATACATCACGTACCCCATTGATCTAAAAAGCCCTATCTTCACGTTTATTTCGCATACAATAGTCCTTTTGAATAAAGTGTGACCAAAAAATTATTTTAGAGTTTCTACATATATACAACATTACAAAGTTATATGGAGGAGTACGAACGCTAATTTGCATTGCATGGTGCCCACAATGATATTTATTCCGCACTATGAATTTGTATATTTTTATACTATATACAAAGTTAGTCATAATAAAGAGAAACGAAGAGCATCTCTCTCTCCATCGCATACCCCCCCTGTACGCCCCTTTCACGTATGCACACAAACTATCTCCAGGTCCTCTAAAAGTAAGCCCCCAACACATTCATGCATGTTTCATCTTTCTCTCGTGATATATACAATGATGATCATTGTATTTGAAGCGAAAGCACGATACGTACATCGGACTTCAGAATCCACTCATTACGGTCACAAATTTATGTTTATTGGTTATTATACAGTCACGGGCTCACCGTACAACTCTGTATTTGCTCAAGACATGACTAGTTGACCAGTTAAACGCTCCACGTGGCACCTCTAGTGTTGCATCACATTATCTCACTACCATGGTGCCCACCTGTCGGCTTGTATCTACTCTACATCTGCACTCTTATGAAATACACTCTTATAAAAAACAGAGTTGGTGATGATGGTGCGCCTGCCGCCCTGCAATATAGGCCGTCCGATTTATATCTAATGGATAGGAAAGAACCTATGGCAATTTTGCAAAAAGGTACCCACACACCTCTCCACATTTGCCAATAAGGCCTTCCCTCGTTCATCCTTTTCTCTCACAAGATAAACTAGTCATACAAATGCATCTTGATAGTAAGAATGAAAACAAACGACAACAATATATTTGTACGGTGGTTCGAAGTCATGACCGCGGGCACAGCGGACAAGGTGGCCTTGTATTTGTATGCTGAGCCCGTCTGTTTTAAGTTTTAACACACATGAGCTAGTGTGGTGATTATACACACACGCACGCATGCACACGAACTGCATGCATGCAATACTCACACAAACACATGCACCCACACACGCACGCAACACTCACACATACACACGCAGCCACGCACGCACTCAACACTCACACGCACACATGCATGCATGCATGCACACACCACCAACACACACTCTCACGCTCAAGTGCTCAACCTACACGTGCATGCGCACACATCAGGCCCTGACAGACACATACACAACCAGGTGATTCCCGCGCACGGGTTGGAGTCTTGTCGCGCCTGCGTAAATTTGTGTTTATATGACCTTTTCCCTATGCATACTGACAGGTGGGACCCACAAGGAACGTGGTCAATTTAACTAGTCAACATGGCGTCACGTAGACTATTTGGCCGGTCAACAGAGTGCAATCCGATGCTGAACCGTGAGCAAGTGACCGTATAATCACCGCAAAACATATATAGTCACCGTAATCAGCTTATTCTGAAGTTCGGTGACCGTATTACGCTTTTCTCTCTGTAGGCCCTCCAAAACTACATCTCTACACGTTCTCACATGTTACATCTAACAACTATGCAATACAGCACTACTACTACACTCTCTAACACAATAAATCATATGCGTGTTTAGTTTTACTAGATATCATATTGTTACTTAATTATTCAGTTTGCATACATTAAAATTGCCTTTGAAATGTATGGCCAGTATTATCTACCACGCAGGAAAAATCCCGCCCTTTCCTGTTTAATCGGGTTTGTATCGATGGATCGTGCGAAACAACAAAACTATAGTACTATACAGTACAAGTGACAGTTCACTGGCTCGTCGTGTCGTGTACTCCTCCGTCGTAAGAGTGGAGCACTCACTTTCATAAATCTTCTAGTCCCTTTCCCCGACATGTGGGACATCAAGCTACCTGGTCCATGTGCCATACCGGAATACAGTGCAGAGCAGCTGGGGTGAAGCACCCCAGTCATGGCACCGGCGTAGTAATGAGCAATGAGGCGTCAAATCACAAAGCTGCACCTTTCCCGCAGTTAAGTTGGAGGGACGAAGTAATAATGCTAAAAAAGAAGTTGGAGGGACGAAGCAACCATCATTTCACTCGTTGCTGAATCCGCTTCTCCCTCATCTTCTTCAACTTGACCATGTGTTGCTTCTGCCGTTGTTTTGCCTCATGTGGGACGCGGATCGGCTTGATAAAGCACTGACACGTGGGACCGCATGTTAGCAAACCGCCAGGACAATGTCCTTTAAAAATAAGAAACCTCCCCCGCCATCCGCCCGGCGAAATCGCCTCCTTTTTACTAATCTTGATTCTAAATATTTTTAGATCAATATAAATGAGATTTGTATAGATAGCACATAGGAGCAAAACCAAGTGGTACGGTTAAGGGCATCCACAATGTGTAGCCAAATGCTAAAATAGCTTTTGGCATCATGGGAACCATTGTGGACGGTGTTGCCAAAGCCAAAAAGATGGAAGCGAAGCTCCCTGATTGATTGATTGAAGGAATAGAAAAATGCAACATCTCTCCTTTTTCTCCCATGCTTGGACGCATGTAGTACAGTATAGAGCACAGAGTCTACTCCCCTGTCCCTTCTATCACAAATCACAAAGTAGTGAGGCATCAAATCACAAAAGCACAGACGAAGAAACCATAATTTCACTCTTTGCTGACTCCGCTTGTCCATCGTATTCTTCGAGAAACCATCTCATCGCACTAAGCTAGACGGATGACACTATTGTGTACTAGTAGTACTAGTACATTTACACGTCCTTTGGCTCAACGGACTTCCTGGATGCAAATAAGGCGGTTGTCTCGGCTTGCAGGTGGCACTTGCGAACGAATTACCGTGATCTCCCTCAAGGCCTCAATGGTGTTCCCCGTTGAACGCACTTCGCCAAACCACAATGTTCGAGATATCGTCGACGTCACCGCAATGGGGAAGGAAGTCAAATATAGTTACTACCTCCATTTTTTGTACACAAGGCCAGTATATCAAAATTACAATTTTCAAAAGGCCACTAACACTAGTCGAGGCAAAATTGATGGGGTTTGCCTCATACTAGCAACCAAGGACATTAATATCCCCTGCATGCATGCCGAAGTGAGAAGGTTGGTTTGCATGGCGCTGCATTAATCAAGCGATGAGGAGTGAGATGCTTAGCTCTTTGGTCTTTGGAGAAAAAATACGCATTAATTGACACGTAAAATGAGGATTTGTATCGATTAAATACCACGAAGGAAAACCCCGCCTTTCTTTTTTAACATTAGTACTCCTAGTACGTACGTAGTTATCCTATTTGGGTCTAGGCCTTGCATTGCCACACTTCGCCACTCATTTTTGCCAAGCTTGCCTAAAGTTTTCAAAATGAGAAGGAGGTACACTTGCGTACGGCTGTCGTAGTCGCACCGCACCCTCACACGGTCGCTCCTGCACGCCGCGGTCGCACCGCACCCTCACACAGTCGCTCCTGCACGCCGCAAACCCAACCAAGGGAACGCATCCTCACTGACACGTGTTGTTGCATGTGAACAAACCAAAGTCAGCCATCCTATCGCTGACACATAATTTTCGTTCATAGAGTATATTTATCCAAGCGCATGTTGGAGAGTATCCGTACGGCCCGTGCGGTGGTCTGTTGGGGAAGAAGAATAGGTGAGGAAGAAGGGTTACGAGAGATAGGATATTCATCCAACCGCCTGAAATGGTAGACTGACCCAAGTCAGGCGACTTGCATAACAAATATATATTTTTACACAGCAAAAGATCCATAAAAACAAGAACATAAAGAAAAACTATCATCGCTCGTGGAACGAGACGGCCTCGTCGTCTTTGGCTGCCGGCGCGAACCAGCCGTAGCTGCCAACTTGTGTCTCCGCACCGTGGTTGTCCTCAGCCTCCAGCTACTTGTTCACGCGGAGCGTGCAGGCGCTCTGCATGGACGAGAGCACAGCCCGGTTCAAGTCGAGGACGTCCGATTCCGCCTGCAGGAGGGCCTCGATGGCAGCGGCATCCACGCGCTCCGCGTCGAGTAGAGCCTCTGCCGCCCGGTTCAAGTCCAGGACGTCCGGTTCCGCCTGCAGGAGTGCATCGATGAGAGCAGCATCCGCGCGCTCCGTGTCGAGTCGAGCCTCTGCCGCCCGATTCAAGTCCAGGACGTATGGTTCCGCCTGCAGGAGGGCCTCGATGGCAGCGGCATCCGCGTGCTTCGCCTCAAGTTGAGCCTCCGCCGCCCGGTTCACATCCACGACATCTGGTTCTGCCTGCAGGAGAGCCTCGATGGCAGCGGCATGCGCGCGCTCCGTGTCAAGTTGAGCCTGTGCCACCCGGTCCTCCTTTAGTATCGCCATGTTGAACTGCTAGTCCGCCTGCACCATGGGGGACACGCCGGCACAAAGTCGACGTCCATCGTCTCATACCCATCGGGGTCCTTCTGCGTCGCGACCTCCGCCATGAACATTGGATTGGCTTCCTCCTCCTCTTAGTTTGGCTCCAGAGAACTCAGGGATTGGCCCGCCGCAAAGCGAGCTTGGGAATGGAGGTCTGTGGCACCGACCGCCACCGCGATTTCTGTGTGGCGCTCCGGCGTCGGCATCTTGTAGTAAGTGATCTTACGGCGCACCATGGCTTTCCGGCAAACTAGGGGACGCTTGATGCGGGCTAGGGGATCGAAAGGTGGGGGAATGGGCTAGAGATTAGGTGTGGTTTTAGGGTAGTGGATGGCGTAGGTCGAGCAGCGAAGGTTCTGGTGTGAATAGTGGTCTGGTGACGATCGGTCAATCGGTTTTGACTGTACATCGCTCTTGTCGCATTCGCGTTGCAGCCGGGCACGTTGGACCCTTGACATCACTCACTGAATGGAACGCGCTTCGTCTTTCATTTTCGCTCGCTTGTGGGACCGCAGTTGAGAGCAAACCGACGTCCCTCCCCCTCCCCCGCCCGCGTCATTTATTATACTACCACTCCCTCTGTTTTATGCGGAGTAAATAAAAACAGAGGGAGTATACTACGGATGAGGATCCCCTGACGTGGCCGAACCCATTGAGTAACTAACATGCGGGGCCTAGCAAGCATGGGGTTCGCCAATAAGTGACCGAAAGGGAGGGTAAGGCAGGGATACCTACGTCAGAGGATCCACTTCCACTACTACTCCCTCCTTCCATTTACTATACAGGGCCTAATGCGTTTTTCCAGGCTAACTTTGACCAAATGTTATAGTAATAATATATGACATGCAACTTACAAAAAGCATACAGTCAAATTCGTATGTGAAAGGAGTTTCCAATGATATAATTTTCACATTATAAATCTCATGTACTATTAATCTTGTCAATAGTCAAATGCGATTTTAAAAACGCATTAGAGCATGGTAAATAATATAGCCAGTCGATGGCTATGAGGGCTGCCATGTCATCTATAGCCATCGTCTATTATATGCACTCATACGGTAGTGTGGGCTATAAGGTTGGCTATTTCCCGCAAAAAATATAAGGTTGGCTATTGTATTAGTACTTTTTTCCATAACCTCTCTATCTCTTTCTTCATATTTATTGTATTTAACTAGGAATGCGTATATAGCTAGGGTCTTGCATGAGAGCTCACTCCCCTTACTTTTTCACATCTCTCTCCTCCACATAGGCCCTATATAAATGGATGGAGGGAGTACTACTATGAGCACTGAATACTCTAGTACAGATGTTGTCAGTACTCCACGTGTACTATTGGACAGGGAGCTTAAAAAGTTATTATTTTACTGGCTATACGTGGCGAAATCCTAGTAGGAAGAGCATGCGCGAGAACAAGCACATTCACGTGGTTGAAAAAAATTTGGAAACCATCTCAAGTACAAATCTAGGAGTACGTACGAATCTAACAATATTGATTGGGCGTTGTTGAATGTTGATACTTTTTTTATCATAGTAGAGATACTTTGACTACACATAAAACTTATATGTAAACTAGAAAGCATAGGAGGGAGTATATTGCACGTTCAAAAACGGAACGAACATTGAATACCCTTTATATATGATTTGCGGATGCTATGATCACCGGTTCAAAATTTTGAATCCGCCTTAGGTATCACGTGCCCCCACTTGTTCTCTCTCGATTTCATCTCGGGGTCCGGAGATCGATTGAAAGAGGACTAGGGTGGGTACATGCGAATGATACTCGGCAGAATGTTCAAATGAGGCATGCGGGAGGATGGACTCGACCGGAGGGCGACATGATCGATGGAGAAGAAGGTTGGAGAGGAATGAGAAATAAGGAAATGCCACATGATTATACTTGAACGGCTCAAATAAACAATAAGTTGTCTCTCTTGGCCTACATAATGAAAGGCCTAATGCGCAACGCGGAGCAATCTGTGTTGAATATGGCCGGGAAAACAGAGAAACCGACATGTGGGGCACACCCGTCAGGACGATGTAGCGCAGACTAGTCCAATGGAGGAGCTGGCCCACGACCTCCTCGCCAACCGACAACCGTTCATGTGGGTTGTTGGCGCCAACAACATGGCGCAGCTCCAGCACCGCCTCTGGACACGGCGACCGCGGTGAGCGACACGCTCATATCGTTGCTAGACACGGTCGGTTTCAGTGTGCCGAGGGTGGTGTTAGTGTTGTGGCACGACCAACAGTATGTTTGGTTTGTGCCCAAGGTTGCCCCATCAAAGCATTGGGTAGCCAAATTTGTGGTTTAGGTATTAGTTGCCCATGATTTGGCCGACATTGGCAAGAAAAATGAACTAGAGTTGGCTAGAGTTCATTGGCATGCCAAAAAAATGGCAACCATCCAAACAAAGACCAATCTTTCAGTCATGACCAAAATTTTGGTAAGGTGCACTTTGGCCACAATCCAAACACACCCCAACACCCGGCTCGTCGAGGATGCATGGGGTGCCGCGAGGCGTCCGTGGAGTGGTGTAGCGCGGCCAACTACATCCTCAGGAATTGAGACCATGCCGGGTCGTCTTGCTTTTTCAATGACATGCGGGGATCGCATGTGAGCAAAGGGCATCTCTAACGTTGCCATAACCGCAGTTGACTACCCTCACACACCAAAACCCTCGTCCCTCGAGCCATCGCGCGGTGTGTTCCCAACCGGCACCAGCTGCCCGCATTCATGTCGTTCGTTTGTATGTCGTCGTTAAGAGGCTCGGTGCCCGAGGAACCAACTCCGGCGACTTAATGACGCACCCGGACGCTTGGCCTCACCGGAATGCGCTACTTAAAGCGGCAACGCCCAGCTAACCTCCACACCATAACACATCATCCTCCTACCTGGCACCACATCCGCCATGACCGCAAGTGCGAACGCTCTGCGAGAGAGCTTGTCTTCGGGGATGAAGCTCAAGGTCGCCGCCCTCGCTCAAGTCGCCTCTCGCGACGCAATAGCGGCATAGCCAGACGCGGAAGTGACCGCACAAGCGGGGGCCACGCTGGTGGCCGGCGACGGGAGCACCGTCAGCCATGTGTCCTACTTGCCGCCGTCCAACGTCCGGCACCACCGAGGTCGGGGACTCCTCCGAGGATGAGTAGGGCATGGGAGGCAGCAGGGCCTGGTGTGCCAACTGGCCGGTCCGTATCCCGTGTTCTACTCTTCCTCGCCGGAGACCGCACCTTCACTTCACGGGTCTTGAACCCCGCCCCCGTACATAGAGATCACAGATGGAGGACGTTGGTCGCCGCCATAGAATAGGTTTAGGGTCGGGTTTCTTTTATTTTTCTGTCCTGTAAAAGTTCAAAATGTAATGAAAATCTGTTGTGTTTGCATTAATCTCGGCCGGTGTATATGAACTTTCACAATAATATAGTATATTGTAGGAGTACTAGCAAGATGCCCGTGCATTGCACGGAAGATTAAGATCTTGTGGGAGAAAAGGATGAACGAGGGAAAGCCTTATCAGCAAATGTGGAGAGGAGTGCGGGTAAATTGTCATAGTTTCCTTCCTATCCGTTAGATATAGATCGGACGGCTTATATTGCAGGATGACAGGCACACCATCATCACCAACTCTGCTTTTTATTGAACCGATACAAATCTAACATGCGAAGTAAAATAAACACATAGGGTCTATACATACACAATTTATCTTAGGCACTCCAATAGTACATCCACTACACGTTCACGCATTTCACATCTTTCCACATCTACGGGAACCTACAAAAGGGTTAACATAAATTGCCTCTCTCTCTCCTCCCCGGATTTTTATGGTGGTGGGCGCCTCCCTCCCCCCAATCTACAATCAACAGCTCGCACGTTTCACATTACGTTAATTACGTAACTGGGATTACGTAGGTGTAGCATTACTCGTCCCAAAAAAACCAACTAAGCCAACCTCCCAGCATATCGCGGGGGAAAAGACCCGGCCGCGCCCTTTTAGTCGGGATTACCGGATTACTAGTAGTAGTATCGATGGATGGCGTGAAGCAACAAGTTTTTTTTGAGGGGGCGAACCACCTAGTTTAAAAGGAAAAAAGGAGGTACACTCACATCACTCCTGTTGCGGTCGCATTGCACCCCACACACGTTTGGTCCTCCACACGGCTCACGCAAACAGAACGCGCTTCGGCTTGCCTCTTCACTGACACGTGGGACTGCACTTGGAGAAACCGACCATGCGCCAAACTCCCCCCGCCCACCGCGCAAAAATCCTCCCCCACCACCAAAAATTCCCCCTAAATCCGATTCAACCGCCCTTCGGCCAACTAGCCAATAATATTCCCCAAACCCCCTCCCCCCGTCCCCCTCCACTCCATTCGCTCTGCCAAAGCCGCCCTCCCCGCGGCGCCGATACGTATCGGTGCCGCGGTTCATCGAGGGGATGCATGGCGATCCTCTCGATCCCACAGTACGCTCTCATAGACTGTCGTCCTCTAGCCGCGCCGCCACCGCTGGCTACGTTCTTGTGGAGGAGCACGGCGGTTAGCGCCACCACCGCTGGCGATGTTCGTGTGGAGACGCACGGCGGTGAGCTTCTCCCACGGTACGCGCATTCTAGACTGAGGCCCCGGTCATGTCGATGTAGCGCTGAATGTTAGCTGATAGACGCTGTTAATCTCACTGTTTACCGAAGTAGTTTACAGTCAATATGCTCTGCTTAAGAAGCTTCCTTGCCCTGTTCTGCACTCAATTTGCTTAGCTGAGATGGTAGGCCAAGGCCGATTAGTTACTAAAATATCATGCCATATATTTATTGTGACGTAGATTGACATGGTCTAGTAGCCAATCTGTTAGGTGAAATAGCTCTACATCGTTTTATACTCGATCTTTGTTGCTGCGATGGCCTTTGATAGTTTGATGGTTGTGTGCTCGGCCACATTGACTGCTGAAATAGCCTGCCATAATTTAGCACTCAAATTTGTTTGCTGAATTAGCTTTACATATATTTCATTACTTAGATCTGCGCGTTCAAATATCTTGCCATAGTTTAGACATCGACCTAGGTATTTTTTTCTGGACTTCATAAAAAGCATATATGTTTTTCCTGTAATATCTAGTAGAAGAACTAACTTGTATGTCTAACAGATGGACAAGACTTGGATAACATCTGCTTGAAGATTCTCCGCTGCATATGTCGAGGGGGTTGAAAACTTCATGAACTTTATCAGAGCTGAGTACGGTGGTACGAAATCAGATGTGCTCTGCCCGTGTAGCAGTTGTATGAATTCAGTTACACGACCCCAGTCAACTGTGAAAAATCATCTACACTTGTATGGGATGTCGGTCACATATACTAGGTGGGTTCATCATGGTGAAACTGTGAACATCAATGTTATTGACTACGTGGAAGTAGCAGATCACCATCTTGATCTGCCTGAAGCTCAGGTGGAAGAGGAGGAGGTGGTGGTGGTGGCGGAGCCAGTGAGTTTGAACAACATTGAAATAATGCTACGAAATGCTCGTGATTTCATTGAACTTTCACCTGCAGAAGAAAAATGGTGGGCCCACATGTTGAAACATTGCAACATGGATGTCACCCCAGGAAATAAGCTGTCAGTATTCTCAGCTATAGCCACCTTTCTTCAGGTGAAGACATCTGAGCGGATGACCAACAAATCATTCAGTGCGATGTTAGCTGCTTTCCGCAAATCTTTCCCAGATGCGTCTGAGCTGCCAGACACCTACAGTAAAATGAAGAATTTCCTTCGTGCAGTTGGAATTGGATATGATATGATCCATGTTTGTAAGAATAATTGTGTTCTGTTCCGGAAGGATTATGCCAACTTAAGTGAATGCCCGAAATGCAAATCATCAAGATGGAAAGATGGCGATGCTGTGAAGAGGATTCCTCATAATGTTCTGAGACATTTTCCAATTATACCAAGATTGCAGAGGTTGTTTCATGATGCTGAAACAAGAGAGGATGTACTGTGGCATTCTAGGAACCAGGAGTACAGAGATCAGAATGTAATGAGCCATCCATCTCATGGTAGTGTGTGGAAAAGCTTCAATCATTTAGGATCGAAAGTATGTCTAGAGGGGGGTTGATTAGACTACTTGACAAAATAAAGGCTTATCCTTTTCCCAATTTTGGTTCTTGGCAGATTTTAACAAAGATAGACAAATCAAGCAATCTTAACACAATTCAAGCAAGCATGCAAAGAGTATATGAGCAGCGGAAAGTAAAGCATCCAACTTGCAAGAATGTAAAGGGAAGGGTTTGGAGAGTGAAAACGCAATAGGAGACACGGATGTTTTTGTTGTGGTTCCCATAGGTGGTGCTATCGTACATCCACGTTGATGGAGACTTCAACCCACCAAGGGTAACGGCTGCGCAAGTCCACGGAGGGCTCCACCCAAGAAGGGTCCACGAAGAAGCTACCTTGTCTATCCCACCATGGCCGTCGCCCACGAAGGACTTGCCTCACTAGCGGTAGATCTTCACGAAGTAGGCGATCTCCTTGCCCGTACAAACTCCTTGGTTCATCTCCACAATCTTGTCGGAGGCTCCCAAGTGACACCTAGCCAATCTAGGAGACACCACTCTCCAAGAAGTAACAAATGGTGTGTTGATGATGAACTCCCTGCTCTTGTGCTTCAAATGATAGTCTCCCCAACACTCAACTCTCTCTTACAGGATTTGGATTTGGTGGAAAGAAGGTTTGAGTGGAAAGCAACTTGGGGAAGGCTAGAGATCAAGATTCATATGGTAGGATTGGAATATCTTGACCTCAACACAAGTGTAGGTGGTTCTCTCTTAGACAATGTAAGTTGGAAGTGTAGGTTTGTTCTGATGGCTCTTTCCACGAATGAAGAGGAGGTGGAGTGGTATATATAGCCTCCACACAAATTCTAACTGTTACACACAACTTACCAATCTTGGTGGGACCGAATTGAGAAACTCGGTCAGACCGATTCAGTAAATCTAGTGACCGTTAGGATTTTCGGTGGGACCGACACGCAACTCGGTAGGACCGATATGGTTAGGGTTAGAGCATAACGAAATCTCGGTGAGACCGATTACACAAACTCGGTGAGACTGATTTTGGTAATAAGCTAACCAGAGAGTTGGTCAGGTAAACTTGGTCGGACTTATTCGCTCATCTCGGTTGGACCGAAACATTATGAAAGGGAAACAGAGAGTTTACATTGCAATCTCGGTGGGACCGATTGCTCATCTCGGTGGGACCGAAATGTTACGAAGGGAAACAGAGAGATTACAATCCCATCTTGATGAGACCGAGATCCCTATCGGTGAGACCGATTTGCCTAGTGTTTGTGGCAGTGGCTATGACATCTGAACTCGGTGGCGTCGGATAGAAAGAATCAGTGGGGCCGAGTATGACTTTTGGTTTAGGTCATATGTGGATGTGAGAAAGTAGTTGAGGGCTTTTGAGCATATCACTAAGCACTTTGAGCAAGAACCTCGTTAAGCAACACCACATCCCTCCTTAATAGTATCGGATTTTCCTATAGACTCAGTGTGATCTTGGATCACTAAAATATAAAATGTAGAGTATTGAGCTTGGAGCTTTAGCCAATCCTTTGTCCTTAGCATTTTGAGGGGTCCACTTTTCTCATCCATGCCATGCCAATCGTTGAGCTTTCCTGAAATATTTATCTTGGAATAGTATTAGCTCAATGAGCTCTATGTTGTTAGGAATTACCAAAACCACCTAGGGATAGTTGCACTTTCAATCTCCCCTTTTTGGTAATTGATGACAACATATATATCAAAGCTTCGACAAGTGATAATAAGATTGAAAACATTGTCGCTTTGAGAAGTATGTGAAAAACAAGAGCTCCCCCTAAATTTGTGCATAGTTTGAGATTTGCTTTGGACTGCAAATGCACAATGAATTAGGATCATGGGTTACTCTTCCATGTCACATACATCTTGGTGGAGCGCTCAAAATGATAATAATTAAATACATGCACTCATTACCAAGCAAAGTGAATGATCATATAGAGATAAAAGGATAATGTCATCCAACAAGTATTAAGGTAGCATTGTATATGATAAAACACATGATCATCCAAGTATCACACAAACGCATAGAATGTATCTCAAACAAGAAAACAAATAAAGTTCAACCACCAAAACAAGACAGAACAAAAGCAACACTCTCTCTCGAAGCCTATGCTCTATACATTTTCTCCCCCTTTGGCAACAAGTTACCAAAAAGTTCATAAAAAATGCATAGTGCTAAATCGACTCTCAGGCTTGGTCTTGATGTGGTGGTGTAGAAATGACTCCAAGGACGAAGGCATCAGTTGAGGATGATGGAGCTGGTGGAGTGGCTACTGGAGCTGGTGGCACTGAAGCTGATGCTGGTGCTGATGAAGTTGCTCTGGTGTCTGTCACTAGCACTGCACCTGATCTCTGACTTCTGGACACTCTAGCAAATGCATCAGTGGTAGTCTTGCCCTTCCTCTTCTGCACTTCATCCTGAAGTTGCTCAACAACTGTCTATATCTCAGTGACCTTCATAACTAAGTCATAGAACTTCTGCTCCATGATCCTATCCAAGCTCTCCTTGTTTTGTGTAAGGGTGGCCAACCCCTTCTAAATCTTCAAAGTGGAGGCAATCAAGTAGCCAAGCTGATCTTGCTTGCTCTTCAGGAAGTACTGAGATGCCTCTTCAGTAGTTGGCATCTTTGCAGCCTTTTCAGTCCTTGCCTTCTCTTTCTTTGCTTGTGCTTGCATAGAAGATGGTTCATTTTCATCCATCACTACAGTGTTGTCCTCAATGTCTGGGTAGATAGGCATGTGATCCTTGTCCAAGAGATATGTGCATGTGCCCATCTTGGAGTTGATGAGCTCCTGAATCTGTGGGGCCTACCCACAACTTCTCTTCTGGTCAGCAGTTGTTCTCTTGATAGTCTCAACAATTAAGCTCATGACCTTGAACTTCTGAGGCACATCAAATATGTGAAGAAAATTAATTGCATGGCCTCTGATCATCTTGTGATCACCTGACTTTGGCAATAGAGTGTGCCTGAGGATCCAGTTGATTGTTGGCAAAGCTGACAGAAGGTAATGTACTGATCCAAACTTGTGAGTCTCAACAGCAGCATCTGGGATCTCTCGTACATATGTTCCATGCAGTTGTGATCCTTATTCTTCTTGGCATAGACATGCAAGTCATCTTCATTTTCCTTAGGAGCATTGATCAACTCTTCCCACTCTTCAACTATTGATTGGTACCTAGTACCTTCAGACATCCATACAATCCTTCCATCTGAAGGAAATACGCCCTAGAGGCAATAATAAAGTTATTATTTATTTCCTTATATCATGATAAATGTTATTATTCATGCTAGAATTGTATTAACCGGAAACATAATACATGTGTGAATACATAGACAAACATAGTGTCACTAGTATGCCTCTACTTGACTAGCTCGTTTATCAAAGATGGTTATGTTTCCTAGCCATGGACAAAAGAGTTGTCATTTGATTAACGAGATCACATCATTAGGATAATGATTTGATTGACTTGACCCATTTCATTAGCTTAGCACTTGATCGTTTAGTATGTTGCTATTGCTTTCTTCATGACTTATACATGTTCCTATGACTATGAGATTATGCAACTCCCGTTTATCGGAGGAACACTTTGTGTGCTACCAAATGTCACAACGTAACTGGGTGATTATAAAGGAGCTCTACAGGTGTCTCCGAAGGTACATGTTGGGTTGGCGTATTTCGAGATTAGGATTTGTCACTCCGATTGTCGGAGAGGTATCTCTGGGCCCACTCGGTAATGCACATCACTATAAGCCTTGCAAGCATTGCAACTAATTAGTTAGTTGCGGGATGATGTATTACGGAACGAGTAAAGAGACTTGCCCGTAACAATATTGAACTAGGTATTGAGATACCGACGATCGAATCTCGGGCAAGTAACATACCAATGACAAAGGGAACAATGTATGTTGTTATGCGGTTTGACCGATAAAGATCTTCGTAGAATATGTAGGAGCCCATATGAGCATCCAGGTTCCGATATTGGTTATTGACCGGAAACTTGTCTCGGTCATGTCTACATAGTTCTCGAACCCGTAGGGTCCGCACGCTTAAGGTTTCGATGACAGTTATATTATGAGTTTATGAGTTTTGATGTACCGAAGGAGTTTGGAGTCCTGGATGAGATTGGGGACATGACAAGGAGTCTCGAAATGGTCGAGACATAAAGATCGATATATTGGACGACTATATTCGGAGTTCGGAAAGGTTCCGAGTGATTCGGGTATATTTCGGAGTACCGGAGAGTTACGGGAATTCGCCGGGGAGTATATGGGCCTTATTGGGCTTTTGGGGAAAGAGAGAGGAGAGGTTGAGCGCCCCCCAAGGCCTAGTCCGAATTGGACTAGGGGGAGGGGCTGCGCCCCCTCCTTCCTTCTCTTCTCTTCCCCCTTTCCTTGACTCCTACTCCTACTACTTGGAAGGGGGGAATCCTACTCCCGGTGGGAGTAGGACTCCTCCTTGGCGCGCCTCCTCCTGGCCGGCCACCCCCTCCCCCTTGATCCTTTATATACGGGGGCAGGGGGCACCTCTAGGCACAACAACAATTGATCCCTTGGATCTCTTAGCCGTGTGCGGTGCCCCCCTCCACCATAGTCCACCTCGATAATATTGTAGTGGTGCTTAGGCGAAGCCCTGCGACGGTAGAATATCAAGATTGTCACCACGCCGTCATGCTGACGGAACTCTCCCTGGACACTCGGCTGGATCGGAGTTCGCGGGACGTCATCGAGCTGAACGTGTGCTAGAACTCGGAGGTGTCGTAGTTTCGGTGCTTGATCGGTCGGGCCGTGAAGACGTACGACTACATCAACTGCGTTGTGCTAACGCTTCCGCTTTCGGTCTACGAGGGTATGTGGACACACTCTCCCCTCTCGTAGCTATGCATCACCATGATCTTGCGTGTGCGTAGGATTTTTTTTGAAATTACTATGTTCCCCAACAGTGGCATCCGAGCCTAGGTTTTATGCGTAGATGTTATATGCACGAGTAGAACACAAGTGAGTTGTGGGCGATACAAGTCATACTGCTTACCAGCATGTCATACTTTGGTTCGGCGGTATTGTTGGATGAAGCGGCCCGGACCGACATTACGCGTACGCTTACGCGAGACAGGTTCTACCGACGTGCTTTGCACACAGGTGGCTGGCGGGTGTCAGTTTCTCCAACTTTAGTTGAACCGAGTGTGGCTACGCCCGGTCCTTGCGAAGGTTAAAACAGCACCAACTTCACAAACTATCGTTGTGGTTTTGATGCGTAGTTAAGAACAGTTCTTGCTCAGCCCGTAGCAGCCACGTAAAATTTGCAACAACAAAGTAGAGGACGTCTAATTGTTTTTGCAGGGCATGTTGTGATATGATATGGTCAAGACGTGATGAGATATAAGTTGTTGTATGAGATGATCATGTTTTGTTGAAGTTATCGACAACTGGCAGAAGCCATATGGTTGTCTCTTTGTTGCATAAGATGCAAGTGCCAAATAATTGCTTTATTTTATCGCTATGCGATAGCAATAGTTGCAAGAGCAATAGTTGGCGAGACAACCATGTGACGACACATTGATATAGATCAAGATGATGAAGATCATGGTGTCATTTGAGATCATGATGATTCTTTGGATATGGAGATCAAAGGCACAAGATGATGATGGCCATATCATGTCACATATTTTGATTGCATGTGATGTTTATCTTTTATACATCTTATTCTGTTTTGTTTGACGGTAGCATTTTAAGATGATCTCTCTCTAAATTCTCAAGAAGTGTTCTCCCTGAGTATGCACCGTTGCGAAAGTTCTTCGTGCTGAGACACCACGTGATGATCGGGTGTGATAGGCTCTACGTTCAAATACAACAGGTGCAAAACAGTTGCACACGCGGAATACTCAGGTTAAACTTGACGAGCCTAGCATATAACAGATATGGCCTCGGAATACGGAGATATGATCAACATAGTGATGTTCACCATTGAAACTACTCCATCTCACGTGATAATCGGACATGGTTTAGTTGATTTGGATCACGTGATCACTTAGAAGATTAGAGGGATGTCTATCTAAGTGGGAGTTATTGAAGTAATATGATTAATTCAACTTTAATTTATCATGAACTTAGTCCTGGTAGTATTTTGCAAATTATGTTGTAGATCAAAAGCTCGCGTTTTTTGCTTCCCTATGTTTTTATATGTGTTCCTAGAGAAAACTATGTTGAAATATGTTAGTAGCAATGATGCGGATTTGATCCGTGATCTGAGTATTATCCTCGTTGCTGCACAGAAGAATTATGTCCTTGATGCACTGCTAGGTGACAGACCTATTGCAGGAGCAGATGCAGACGTTATGAATGTTTGGCTAGCTCAATATGATGACTACTTGATAGTTTTGTGCACCATGCTTTATGGCTTAGAACCGGGACTACAAAAATGTTTTTGAAACGTCATGGAACATATAAGATGTTTCAAGAGATGAAATTGGTATTTCAGACTCATGCCCGTGTCAAGAGGTATGAGACCTTTGACAAATAATTTTCCTAAAAGATGGAGGAGAATTGCTCAACTAGTGAGCAAGTACTTAGATTGTCTGAGTACTACAATTTCTTGAATCAAGTGGGAGTTAATCTTCCAGATAAGATAGTGATTGGCAGAGTTCTCTAGTCACCATCACCAAGTTACTGGAACTTCGTGATGAACTATAATGCAAGGGATGACGAAAACGATTCCCGAGCTCTTCGTGATGCTGAAATCGACGAAGGTAGAAATCAAGAAAGAGCATCAAGTGTTGATGATTGACAAGACCACTAGTTTCAAAAAAGGGCAAAGGGAAAGAAAAGGGAACTTCAAGTAGAATGGCAAGCAAGTTGTCACTCCCGCGAAGAATCCCAAAGCTGGACCAAAGCCTGAAACTGAGTGCTTACACTGCAAAGAAAATGGTCACTGGAAGCGGAAATGCCCTGAATATTTGGTGGATAAGAAGGATGACAAAGTGAACAAGGGTATATTTGATATACAGGTTATTTATGTGTACCTTACTAGTGTTTATAGTAGCCCCTGAGTATTTGATACTTGTTCGGTTGCTAAAAATTAGTAACTCGAAATAGGAGTTACAGAATAATCAGAGACTAGTTGAGGGTGAAGTGGCGGTGAGTGTTGGAAGTAGTTCCAAGATTGATATGATCATCATCGCACACTCTCTATACTTTCGGGATTAGTGTTAAACCTAAATAAATGTTATTTGGCGTTTGCGTTGAACATGAATATGATTTCATCATGTTCATTGTGATACGGTTATTCATTTACTGTCAAAGAATAATTGTTGTTCTGTTTACATTAATAAAACCTTCGATGGTCATACACCCAATGAAAATAGTTTGTTGGATCTCGATTGTAGTGATACACATATTCATAATATTGACGCCAAAAGATGCAAAGTTAATAATGATAGTGCAACTTATTTGTGGCACTGCCGTTTGGGTCATATTGGTGTAAAGCGCATGAAGAAACTCCACAAAGATGGATTTTTGGAATCACTTGGTTATGAATCATTTGATGCTTGCGAACCGTGCCTTTTGGGAAAGATGACTAAAACTCCGTTCTCCGGAACAATGGAACGAGCTACTGATTTATTGGAAATAGTACATATCAATGTATGCGATCCAATGAGTATTGATGCTCGTGGCGAGTATCGTTATTTTCTGACCTTCACATATGATTTGAGTAGATATGGGTATATCTACTTAATGAAACACAAGTCTGAAACATTTGAAATGTTCAAAGAAATTCAGAGTGAAGTGAAGAATCATCGTAACAAGAAAATAAAGTTTCTACGATCTGATCGTGGAGAAGAATATTTGAGTTACGAGTTTGGCCTTCATATAAAAACAATGTGGAATAGTTTCACAGTTCACACCACCAGGGACACTATAGCGTTATGGTGTGTCCGAACGTCATAACCACACTTTATTGGATATTGTGCGATCTATGATGTATCTTACCGATTTACCACTATCGTTTTGGGGTTATGCATTAGAGATAGTTGCATTCGCTTTAAATAGGGCACCATCGAAATCCGTTGAGACGACGCCTTATGAACTGTGGTTTGGCAAGAAACCAAAGTTGTCGTTTCTTAAAGTTTGGGGCTGCGATGCTTATGTGAAAAAGTTTCAACCTGATAAGCTCGAACCGAAATCGGAGAAGTGTGTCTTCATAGAATACCCAAAGGAAACTGTTGGGTACACCTTCTATCACAGATCCAAAAGCAAGTTTCGTTGCTAAGATGGATCCTTTCTAGAGGAGTTTCTCTCGAAAGAAGTGAGTGGGAGGAAAGTAGAACTTGATGAGGTAACTGTAGCTACTCCCTTATTGGAAAGTAGTTCATCACAAGAACCAGTTCATGTGACAATTACACCAATCAGCGAGGAAGTTAATGATATTGATCATGAAACTTCAGAACAAGTTACTACCGAACCTCGTAGGTCAACCAGAGTAAGATCCGCACCAGAGTGGTACGGTAATCCTATTCTGGAAATCATGTTACTATACCATGATGAACCTATGAACTATGAGGAAGCGATGATGAGCCCAGATTCCGTGAAATGGCTTGAGGCCATAAAATCTGAGATATGATCCATGTATGAAAACAAAGTATGGACTTTGATTGACTTGCTCGATAATCAGCAAGCCATGATAAATAAATGGATCTTCAAGAGGAAGATGGACACTGATAGTAGTGTTACTATCTACTAAGCTTGACTCGTTGCGAAAAGTTTTCAACAAGTTCAAGGTGTTGAATACGATGAGATTTTCTCACTCGTATCGATGCTTAAGTCTATCAGAATCATGTTAGCAATTGCCACCTTTTATGAAATCTGGCAAATGGATGTCAAAAACTGCATTCCTTAATGGACTTTTTAAAGAAGAGTTGTATATGATGCAACCAGAAGGTTTTGTTTATCCTAAAAGTGCTAGTAAAATGTGCAAGCTCCAGCGATCCATCAATGGACTGGTGCAAGCATCTCGGAGTTGGAATATATACTTTGATGAGTTGATCAAAGCATATGGTTTTATACAGACTTTTGGAAAGGCCTGTATTTACAAGAAAGTGAGTGGGAGCACTACAGACTCTCTGATAAGAATGTGTGAATAACTTATTGTTCATCGGAAATGATGTAGAATTTTTTCTGCAAAGCTTAAAGGAGTGTTCGAAAAGAGTTTTTCAAAGAAAGACCTCACTAAAGCTGCTTACACATTGAGCATCAAGATCTATAGAGATATATCAAGACGCTTGATAAGATTTTCAACGAGTACATACCTTTACAAGATTTTGAAGTAGTTCAAAATGGAGCAGTCAAAGAAAGAGTTCTTGCCTGTGTTGCAAAGGTATGAAATTGAGTAAGACTCAAATCCTGACCACGGCAGAAAATAGAAAGAGAATGAAAGCCATTCCCTATGCATCAGTCATAGGTTCTATAAAAGTATGCCATTTTATGGACCAGACCTATTGTATACCTTGCTCTGTATTTGGCAAAGGAATACAATTTTGATCTAATAGTAGATCACTGGACAGCGGTCAAGAATACCCTTAGTGAGGACTAAGGAGATGTTTCTCGATTATGGAGGTGATAAAAGAGTTCGTCGTAAAAGTTACATATTGAAAGTGGGAGCAATATTTGCAAACTTTTACACTAATCCAGATGATTCTAAGTCTCAATCTGGATACATATTGAAAGTGGGAGCAATAAGCTAGAGTAGCTCCGTGCAAAGCATTGTAGACATAGAATATTTGCAAAATACATACGGCTCTGAATATGACAGACCCGTTGACTAAACTTCTCTCATGAGCAAAACATGATCATACCTTTGTTCTCTTTGGGTGTTAAAAACATAGCGATGTGAACTAGATTATTGACCCTAGTAAACCCTTTGGGTGTTGGTCACATGACGATGTGAACTATGGGTGTTAATCACATACAGATGTGAATATTGGTGTTCAATCACATGATGATGTGAACTAGATTATTGACTTGCAAGTGGGAGACTGAAGGAAATATGCCCTAGAGGCAATAATAAAGTTATTATTTATTTCCATATATCATGATAAATGTTTATTATTCATGCTAGAATTGTATTAACCGGAAACATAATACATGTGTGAATACATAGACAAACATAGTGTCACTAGTATGCCTCTACTTGACTAGCTCGTTTATCAAAGATGGTTATGTTTCCTAGCCATGGACAAAAGAGTTGTCATTTGATTAACGAGATCACATCATTAGGATAATGATGTGATTTACTTGACCCATTTTGTTAGCTTAGCACTTGATCGTTTAGTATGTTGCTATTGCTTTCTTCATGACTTATACATGTTCCTATGACTATGATTATGCAACTCCCGTTTACCGGAGGAACACTTTGTATTCTACCAAACGTCACAACGTAACTGGGTGATTATAAAGGAGCTCTACAGGTGTCTCCGAAGGTACATGTTGTGTTGGCGTATTACGAGATTAGGATTTGTCACTCCGATTGTCGGAGAGGTATCTCTGGGCCCACTCGGTAATGCACATCACTATAAGCCTTGCAAGCATTCCAACTAATTAGTTAGTTGCGGGATGATGTATTACGGAACGAGTAAAGAGACTTGCCGGTAACGATATTGAACTAGGTATTGAGATACCGATGATCGAATCTCGGGCAAGTAACATACCAATGACAAAGGGAACAAAATATGTTGTTATGCGGTTTGACCGATAAAGATCTTCGTAGAATATGTAGGAGCCAATATGAGCTTTCAGGTTCCGCTATTGGTTATTGACCGGAAACTTGTCTCGGTCATGTCTACATAGTTCTCGAACCCGTAGGGTCCGCACACTTAAGGTTTCAATGTCAGTTATATTATGAGTTTATGAGTTTTGATGTACCGAAGGAGTTCAGAGTCCCGGATGAGATTGGGGACATGACGAGGAGTCTCGAAATGGTCGAGACGTAAAGATCAATATATTGGACGACTATATTCGGAGTTCGGAAAGGTTCCGAGTGATTCGGGTATATTTCGGAGTACCGGACAGTTACGGGAATTCGCCGGGGAGTATATGGGCCTTATTGGGCTTTTGGGGAAAGAGAGAGGAGAGGCTGGGAGCCCCCCAAGGCCTAGTCTGAATTGGACTAGGGGGAGGGGCTGCGCCCCCTCCTTCCTTCTCTTCTCTTCCCCCTTTCCTTGACTCCTACTCCTACTACTTGGAAGGGGGGAATCCTACTCCTGGTGGGAGTAGGACTCCTCCTTGGCGCGCCTCCTCCTAGCCGGCCACCCCCTCCCCTTGATCCTTTATATACGGGAGCAGGGGGGCACCTCTAGGCACAACAACAATTGATCCCTTGGATCTCTTAGCCGTGTGCGATGCCCCCCTCCACCATAGTCCACCTCGATAATATTGTAGTGGTGCTTAGGCGAAGCCCTGCGACGGTAGAACATCAAGATCGTCACCACGCCGTCGTGCTGACGGAACTCTCCCTCGACACTCAGCTGCATCGGAGTTCGCGGGACGTCATCGAGCTGAACGTGTGCTAGAACTCGGAGGTGTCGTAGTTTCGGTGCTTGATCGGTCGGGCCGTGAAGACGTACGACTACATCAACCGCGTTGTGCTAACGCTTCCGCTTTCGGTCTACGAGGGTACGTGGAAACACTCTCCCCTCTCATTGCTATGCATCACCATGATCTTGCGCGTGCGTAGGAATTTTTTTGAAATTACTACGTTCCCCAAAACCATCTGGGTAGAAGTGAGCTGTGGAGTAGAACTTCATAATAAGCTCATCATTCCACTTTGTGAGCTTCTGCCCAACAAAGTCATCTACCCCATAAGACTTGAAGTTGTCAAAGACTCCAGGATAGTGTTCTTCATTCTTCCTGATGTACTCCTAGTCCACCCATCTCATATCACAGACAATTGGCTTCTTATTAAGCAGCACTGTCTCATAGAAGTCCTACTGTTCCTTTGTATGGAACCTGTAGTCCACAATAGTCCTTCTCCTGGCAGCATAGGGATCTGTCAATCTCCATTGTCTGAGTCATGCATCCTTCATGAGCTTCATATCCTCAGCTACTGGGTGAGCATCATTGTGATCTGGAATTTTGGGCTTCAACTTCCTCAAGACATATGACTCATCATCTTCTTCTTGTTCAGCATCTTCAGGCACTAGGGCATTGTTCTTCTCTGCAGCTGGTATGCTCCTAGTGTTCCTCTTGAGTGCAGTCTTGGGCTTGGGAGCATCTTTGGGAGCATCTTTGGGCTTAGATGGAGCAGCCCCTGATCTGATTGCATCTCCCATAAGCTTTTGAGCTTTAGGTGCAGGTTCAACATCCTCTTCCTCTTCTTCCATCATAGAGGGTTTTCCAACTACTCTGGCCATAGTTTTCTTAGCTCTTTCTTTCCTTTTCTTTTCAGTCACTTCTGGCTCTTTGGGTTCAGATCTCACAGTCTCTTGAGTTGATCCTCTGACCTTCAGCATAGGAGTCCTCTTGGCTGTAACTTTCTTGTTCAAGCCAGGCTTGGTGGCAGCAGCTGTGCCATATTCTTTCTTCAGCACCTTCCTGGAGGTGGCTTCATCCTCTTCTGCCACATAATCCTCATCTTTAGAATCTGAGGTTCTCTTCTTTCTGGCCCTGATGGCAGCTTTAGGCAAGTTGCTGGGAGTGCTCCTGCTGCCCTCATCTAAGGAACTGGAGGTACTATTTCCCTCACTCAAGTGAACTTGCTCTTCATCTGTGTTCTGGCTGTCACTCTGATCTGACATAGTGCAAACACTGACAACAGACCCTGTGAATAGATATAGATGAGATAGAGGGGATGAGCATCACAAAACACAGAGGTTTTTGCAAAAGAATGAATTAAAAACTTAGTTTTAGTTTTCCACAGAAAGCATTTCGGATCTAACGATTTGTAAACTCGGTGAGACCAAAGCAGCTTTTGGAACCTAAACTAGTGAACTCGGTCAGACCGAGTCACAGTTCAGTGGCACCGAGACTGCTAGGGTTTCACAAAGTCCTGAACTCGCTCAAACCAATTTGCAATTCTCAGCCAGACCGAGAATCACATGTGCAATGGCCTAAGCCAAATCGGTGGAACCAATTTGTACAACTCGGTCGGTCCGAGATGATTTCAGCGGAAACCTAACCCTAAATTCTTAATCGAAATTAATCTATTTTCCTGGATAGGATGATGTCAACTGTGGCAAGATACATGGCAAGGCAATGTGCTAGGAATCAGAATGAGATAGCACAAGGATCAAGTCCATACCCTAAGTTTGGCGGTGGACTTGCTACGACGGCAACGGCGGAGACGATTTCTGTTGATGGCGGCGGAGACCAGCGGCGGGAGGCGGCTGGCGATGAGGAGGACGATCCGGAGACCCAGGGAGGCATAGCAGGCTGAGCGCGGGCGAAGTGATTCGAAGAAATTTCCAAACTTTGGCCCGGGGGTATAAATAGCCTGACCCTGTCGGTGTGACCGAGTGGAACGACTTGGTGGCACCGAGATGCATAACTGCAAGCAGTTGCTGCAACTCGGTGTGACCAAAAAGTTCAAATCGGTTGCACCAAGATTGAAAACCTAGATCGACTTAGTGATCTCGGTATGACCGAAAGGGATAAATCGGTCAGACCTAAACGCAAAAAGAAGTTTTGGTAGTTTAAGTCTATGACGAATCAGGGACTCCGAGTGCTCCTCACACAAAGTGGTTCGAATCTGACTTGATCAAACTTTGTGATGTAGCATGAATAGAGTTTGAGACAAGAATATCATAGATAGCTAGAGAGGGTTCTTAGGAATTCTTGTCCATCCGCTTGGCAAAAATAAAAGAAGTCGAACAAGCAAAACTACAAGTGGATGTCCTCGAATGAGTAAAATATGCAAACGGCATGCTCACACAATAAAATGGCAGATGAAATATGTGCCAAAGCATGCACAACCAATTCTAGCATCTATCAAGCAATTGGCGATGACTAGGTCATCTATATATGAGTATTTTAACTTAGGAGTCAAATGAGAACATTTTATCATAGGTCATACTCATCATTTAAGCTCAAGTGGGGTTGCCACTTTTACATAGTGCATTGATGTGTTCACATCATTAGAGTTGCTTTAGCTCAAATATTGGAGTAAATCTCCCCCTAGATGTGAGATCCCCCAGAGAGGGATGAACTAAACTTGGGTTTTGTCGATGTTGACTTCATGTCGGTGATGAAGATGTGGATGCTCTATGTTGATGTAGATCTTTTGGAGCAATCCTTTGGAGTGAGTTGCACTTTCAATACCTACACGGGTTAGTCCCACAAGGAACAAACAAGGATATCCATAGACATAGAGTGATGCACACACAAGATGATGTCCATGAAAGCATTAGGTTACCTTGTCCCTTGCCTTACCAACAAGAGGGTTTGTGACTCCATGAACTAGTGCAAGATGTGGAGGTTGATTGCACTTGTCCTCGCCAAAATGATAAGAGTGAAGTATGTTGGTGAGTCACCCACAAGAACTCTCTAGTTCTTCTTCTTCGGGATCCACACCATCTTGATGGCAATCCTTGGAGTTGTAGTCGTACTTGATGAACCAGAACTTGACGTAGTCTTGGGAACCCACTTGACCAGGGCTTTAGGAGCTTCTTCAAATGCATCAATATCCTCTTGAAGCTTGTCCTTGCCTTTATGCTTGTGGTCTTGTGGTGGAAGATCATCTTGAGCTTGTGTCCCTTTGAAAGAAGTAGGATCATACTTCTCTTGTTGAGGAACAAACTCCGTCTTGGGGTATTGATCTTCTTCCCACTCAACTCCATTGGCATTGAACTTTCGTTCAAAACCAACACCTTGGTTCCTCCGATGCCTTCCTTGCTTGCGTACAATTTTCTCGAATTGCTTACTTCCGGCAAGGCTCTTGTAAACACCTTTCTCTATAAGTCCCTTCAATCAGCTGTTTTCTTGCTCAAGGTAACTTGGCTAAGAGAATCATTAGTGGAATCAAGAGAACTACTAGAAGTAACAACATTGGATTTAGCATGATGATTGTTGTTTCTACTAGAGGAAGAATCTTTCTTGTTTTTGTTACCAGACTTGACTTGAGGCATGTAAGTAGATAAGAGTAAACACTTGGCAATGTAAGAAGAACTTTTCTTGTGAAGATCATCATTGATAGCTTTTAAAAACTCATGTCCTTGCTCAAGGTTGAGCTTTTCAAAACGCAATTTCTCATGAGTTCTTAAAAGTTCTCGATGATCTCCTAAGATAGTTTCATGAGCTAACTTAAGAGTGTTTAGTTCTTTAGTTAGAAGCTCAATCTTATCCTTATCATTTTCATTCGTTTTATCTTGATTCGCATGATTAATTGACGTTTCATCATATATAGTATTCATCACTAGAGTTGTCAACAAGTAAATCATCATCACCTAGCAAGTCATTTTCATCACTATTGAAATCAACATACTCGGGTTATGATACCTTTGGGCCTTTAGCCATGAAGCATCTTCCAAGTCCTTCATTTGGTGAATCAAATATGTCGTAGGAGTTGGTTGACACAAGTCACTACTAGGAAAAGGCCTACTAGTGGCGCACCTGTTTTGCCTACTAATGGCGCACTACAAGTGCGCCACTAGTACCATGCCATTAGAATATTTTACTAATGGCGCACCACTGGTGCGCCATTAGTATCTGGTACACTAATGGTGCACCAGGCAGTGCGCCATTAGTATAGCCCACGGTGAGCCATTAGTATGCCTCCCAAGGGGCCATATTTACCCACATGCTTTGGCATACTAATGGCGCACTAGTGGATGATGCGCCATTAGAGTCCTTTTTGCAGTGCGCCATTAGTGTGCTGAGTGGTGCGCCACGAGTATGAATATTAGGGATTTTTTTTTCTTTTCTGATATTTGCACAGGTTACAAAACATGTTACTGCACATAATATAAATAGCACAACATATAAATAGCAGATTTATCGAATACAATAGAAGATTAGTCTCCGAATACAATTCATCATATTAGTCTCCAAATTTAAAATAACGAACAAAGTTAGAACATTACAAGTCTCGAAACCGCAAGTAGCGAGTTTGTCTTCACATTACAAGTCGATATTGATCATCTAAACTACTATCACATAGAAGAGAGTTGCGGTCATCACGATGAGCATAATCGCGATGAAACTGGTCTTCATCCGGTTCCTCCAACGCTCCCTCCTCTCTCCCGCTAGATAGCGCGCATATCTAACTTCCGCCTCCGCCCTAGTGGTGTACCCTTTGTAACTGTTACCGCTGAAAGGTGAACCTATCTCCGACACTCCTCCCAGTCGTCGTAGACTCCGGGAACCTTACCCTTGTACACGACATACGACGGCATCTCTATGCACTAGCCAAACAAAACTTTAGTAACAATTCACAGACAATACATAAGCAATATATAAGTATGCAGCAAAAGGACCGGAAGAGAAAAGCAACAGATTAATAGCACAATTCATGGTCCTACTAATAAATAGCATCGATTACATATAAGTTGAACGACTGTCCAAACCAAAGACACATACAAGTTCATTAAAGTTTAATATTACAACACGAGCCAATCGACATTTTAGATAGCATCACTACTTTCGACTCGACTCAAGGAACCGGAGCATGGATGAAGCCGCCATCTTTCGTGATGGTCATGAAATCGCGGGCGTTGTCAGCCTGCATTTGTAGCGTTGTTTCTATCTCACTGTTGGACAGTTGAGATGTGAGGTAGAACTACCCCGAGGTACGAAGGACATCTTGATGGATGATTTCCGCAAACTCCGATTGGATGCGAAAGAATTCTTGTCTGATGTCCGCGTCCTGGATTGCCGACAAGCGTGTGGCCCAATCTTTGAGATTAGCTGGTAGCAGAAGGTGATTATGGTCCCGTACGATCGCCCGCATGTGATGGAGGGCGTAGTAGGCAACCTTCTGACCGCCAGGCGGCTGCTTGACGCAGGGGAATGTCATATTGTGGGTGAACACATGCTTGCCGTACATACGAACTGGCCTCTTGAAGGTGCCTCCAGATCTGGCGTAGACGGGGAGAGCATCATCAAGAACTTTCTTCATATTTGTGTAGTCTATCTTTGACTCATGGTCCGGGTCAAAATACGTGGCCAAGGAATATTTCGGGCTTAAGAGGATGAGTGTGCAATGTGTGTCACTGCACAAAACACGAAATGTTAGGAAAAAAAGAACGATCGAAATCTAAGAAATCATATGTTACGGGGCGGTGAGGGGATGACTTACTCGGGAAAGTAAGGCACGAGGAAGTTATCCTTATCTAGGTTTGCCAAAATGACGCCTTCGAGGTGTGAACTCGCGACTTGCCGGTCCCCAGCGTTGCCCAAGATCTTGGGACGCATGTAGAAGGGGTCGACTATCACGATGTCCGGGGTCTTGTCTCTAATGATCCGCATCTCCATACTCAGAGAAAACAGCTGAAGTGTAGTCTAGCGGATGAAGGTTAAACATAGCAAAGATGTCATCAAACCACAGGACGATCATACCCCCGATGGTGCTATCCACAAAGCCCTTGCCCTCTGGCACCTTGGCCATGAAAGCCGGGTATGCCACATCATTCTGGGAGAGACACCGCTTCTCCAAAGAAAGAACACTGTCATGCAGACTCCGCATAGCGCCGGTTGCAGCATTGAGCAGATTAGTTAGTAGCACCGCCCTACCCGCCACATGCACCCTCCTCGAGATATCCTTAGGTGAAGGTGGCCCGTCCTGAGCACGGATCGTACTCGGTGCCGGCTGGCTTGCACCACTCTTGTTATTCTTTCATTTCCGTCCCTTCTTCTTCATCTGCTATGATGGGATCGAGTTCTGCTCAGAGACCGCCTTCTTGAGCGTGTTGGGGCTGATAATATTTCGCACCTTGCTATCTGAGGCTCGGTGAAGGCGGCAGCTGGAGGCATCTCCTGAGAACTGAATGCCAGACGACGCCTGTTGCAATTGGGTTTCTCCGCGGTACCAGCTAGATCGTGGTCGTCTTTTTCAGGGTTGGGTTCTTGAGAAGGAGGCCCGAAGAATTCGTCACCGTACCCATGTTCGGCAAAGTATTTATCGACGTTGGTAAATGTACCGTCGTCGTTGTCGTCGTCGTTCGGATCCTGTGCCATATGCATGTCCGGATCCTGTGCCACAGGGATGTCTGGCATGTCCGGTAGCGTTGCGGCGGTCTTGCCATGGCTTGGCGCCGTCACGACTGGCGGTGTAGTCTGTGGGGTGGTGTCCCCCGCCCCCAAATGAATCTGGCTCTTCGGCCAAAGCAGGGGCCAGCTTACGCAGGCGCTGAAGGTCATCACATCATCTTCGTCGGCCCCAGCGGGTCGAATCGGAGGTAACAACTCCTCGCAGCCTGGCAGCACCCGAACCAGTTCAACCGTATACATGGTGGGTGGCATCAGATTACTGTGGAACATGGGGTTGCCCGGTTGAATGATTCTGCCCTTGGCGATATCGATTAACTCGCCGCCCACGAAGTGCAGGAGAGTGCATGGAACGTCGGCGGCGCCCTGCGAAAACATGTAGGGCCTTAGGGATGCCCAGTCAAAGGCAAGGAGATGAAGTCATCGGCCGAGAGGCTTAGTTACCATGATGTCGTCGAGCTTGGCTAATGTCGAGGCAATGCCAACGGCGGGCGTGCAACTGACGGAGGGGCCGCTTGCTGCCGAGGTGTCGGCCGGCGTACACCCGGGTGCATTAAGCTCCAATGCCCGTGCCGGTGCCGGAGACATGAATACCGCCTCCGCCAGAGACACCAATGGTGCCGGCCGCCTGCGTGTTGTGCGAGTTGCTGGTCGTGAAGCTGGGAACCGGGGGAGGCCCCTTTGGCCTCCCGCAATCCACGTCGTCAGCCCCTGAATCAAGGTAGGCACAATGGCGGTGAGCATCGTTCCCAGTTGTTGTTGCACTTGCTCTTGGACAATCTCCGAAATCCGTGCCACTTGTGCCTTGAGTTCTTGAACCTCGCGCGACTGGTTTCCAAGCTGGTCTTTCTCTCCTTTCGCCCACCAGCAGTATAGTATGACGACCATTTTGTGGACAAGCCTTTGCCGGCCACACGACCAACTGACGACGGCTTACTGAGCTTATCCTTGTTTTTCATTATGTTCAACGCCCTATATAGAGTGTTGTCCCAAGCAGGGGAGCTCTGAGACGACCCTGCACTACTGCTTTCAGTCTCCTGGGGAAGGAATGTGAACCATTTAGAAATTTGGCATCATTAATTACAATCCAACCATATGGAGCTAATTACGCGGGGGTGTATTCCTTACCAGAACACGCTCAAGCGCCATGGTCTTCGGATCCGTGGTAAGCTCCTTTGTTAACGGGTCCTCCTTGTACCGGGCCCTGACATAGTTCCTGGTCTGCTTGTCACGGTATTTCTCGAAGCGGGGCGGTAGGCCTTGCTCGGCATGCTCCACGACCTCCTTGTCCCATATAGGCTCCGCCACTCTGTAACCGCCGGGACCGAGTTGGTGGACCCCTAAGTTCAACTCCTGCATTTCTTTCCCCCACTGACTTGATTCCACGGTTGCGCTGCTCTCGCACTTGATCTTGAACTCCTTGTAGTCATCTTCGTTGATCGAAGGATTTTTCGCCTTGATCTTCTCATAACTATCACCTTTGTCAATCATTTTCTTCACCGCGCTTCTCCAAGTAGACAGGGCCATGCTCATCCTCGTGAGGGCGGCACTGTTCACTTTATTCCCTAAGAGGCGTGTGTTTGCAAAGTCAGCGGGGAACTTGTATTGTTCATGCAGCTTCGTGAAGAGGAGGTTGCGCAAATTCCCTTGGTCCTTATGCCTTAGGTTCTCAGTGTTGATCGAGACGGTGCTCCGGAGAATGCACCCGAGTTGAAATGAGTACCCCTTGACTAATTCTTTGGGCGCCGTTGGATGCCCCTCCGAGGACACTTCAGCAAATTCCTCCTTGACGGTGCCGAGTATGTTTGGGCACCGGTCCTTCCGCTGCCTCTTTGATTGGCTGCCATCTGTGCGTGCGCTACCATCATCAGTGGTGGCATCCTCGGTGGCACCATCAGTGGTGTCGTCCCTGACGCCACTAGGGGTTGTGTAGTCAGGATCGGTGTCTTCTGCGGCATCCTCATAGCGGTGAGTTTCTTCCTCCATATCCTGGGACAGCTACCAGAATTGCTTGCCCGAACCGCCGGCCTCATCATTGTGGGCCATGTTTCGCTCTAAACAGGAAAAAAGTTTGGTCAAAAATTTGGTTATTGTCAAGGAACATGATCATGGTCTCATCATTTAGGGTTTGTCGACACCAAGGCATCCTAAAAGCTAAGCTTTTATCATTTAGGGTTTGTCGACGCAGAGGCACCCTGAAAGCCTAAGCTTTCATCATTTAGGTTTTTATCGACACCGAGGCTCCCTAAAAGCCAAAGTTTTATAATTTAGGGTTGGTCGACGCTGAGGCACCCTAAATGCTAAGTTAAGTTTCCATCATTTAGGGTTTGTCGGCGAGGGTAGTTGATCCTACTTAATTAAGTACTAAGATACCCTAGCCCATGCATTAGTCGCAAGTACCCCATATGTCCTATTTTTAGCAAAGTCATGCTAAAATTCACGGAAAATTTCAGCATGACCTTTGCTGAAAATAGGACATATGGAGTACCCGAATTTGCCGGAATGGAAGTTAATTGACATTCCAGCAGACTCAAGGGCCTCTCGGGGTACCTGCAAAATCATCATGACACGATGGTCGGAGACATGACCTTTGCAAAATGGTCGGAGACACGATGGTCTTTCTCAATGTGATCAATTGATGGATCAACACGTAAAACATGTCCAATAAGTATGATTTATAGAGTCAACATCTGTATGAATATATATAAAGTTTTTCTTCATCGGCCAGGCCGATGCAAGTAACTGCATCTAGCAACTATTTCTGCTACTCTGTAACTAACTACACTCTGTATTTATAGAGTCATTTCAGATGAGATCAGATTGAGCTCCAGCTGCAGCTGCATCTGAGGGATCCATGAGCCATCATGCCAGCCAGCCAGGAAATAAACTTTACTTCCCAAAGGAAATAAAAATACAGTGCATACATACATACTTAAGCAGGTAGATAGATAGATAGATAGATAGATAGATGAGCATGTTTAGTTTACAAGAATGAATATAAACAAGCAAAGAATGCATACATGCATATCAAAAGAATACTTTGTCAGATAATTGTAGTAATATACGGAGGTGCAAGATAATAAACCAAATAAAGTGAAATCATGGAATCTATGTAACATGAAATGGCAAGGGCACTGGTATGCAGGGGAAAAGGATATCCAGAAATTGCCTTAAACTCCTTCAACTACATAAATCATGTGGTTGGTGCAACTTAAGACAGGTGTGCCAGAGGCAATCATCATGTTCCAATCAAGAGTACTCATTTGGATAAGCTCTTAGTCTGACAATCAGGTTCCCATGGTTGCCAAATGACACCAAACAAACTGAACATAGCAGACTACCAGGAAATGGTATAGCAAAATGGCCTACCTGACTCACAAGCTACCAGAACAACCACTAGTATCTAATATGCAGAATCTATAGAAAGGTGATATTCTTAACTTACATTATAATAATATTGCATATTTGTGTCTTTCACCATGTTAAAATACTAGTATGAAAGCACAACGAACAGTATTCGGGCAAGTAAAATGTACTATATGCCAAATGAGAAAAAAGACATGAGACTGCAACACAACTCTGAGCCAAGGCGTGTTATATTTTCCAACTCTAAACCTAGTCTTTCTTTGAACTTTTTTTATTGTAATAGAGAACATGAAATATTTGATTATTAATATATTACTATAGCCCATTAGTTGGTCCTTACTACTGAATTCTTCTTGCGAACACTTACACTTTTGACTACTGCAATTAACTCTCAAAAGTCCAACAAGTTGGACATTTATCAAGCACAAAATACTCAGAACATTCGCATATTTATTATCAACTATAAAATATGGGTTGCAAACCAAACAACTAAGCATACTTTGTCAGATGATAACTATTGCAAACCAAACAAGTAAGCATACTTTGTCAGATAATAACTAACCAAACAGCAAAGAGAAGCAGAAGTTGAGCGCAGAGCAGAGCACATGTATATAACTGTATCACTGTCTTGGAGCCAACAAACGCCTCAACTTTTCTCCAATCACGACCGAACCTGTTACGTAGAAACACAAACAGAGAGATACATGTAACTAACGAGGACAGACAGACAAGGTAACAAGAACTCCACAGCTCAATTAAGCCTCAACATCATCACACATTTTCCTAGAAATTCAGTACAGCATGTTGGGGGTGAGGGGCATCACCTTGAATCCCTGGCCTAGAGGGCAACGCCAGGTTGGGGAAGACGGAATGCTGCACGATCGAGAGACGCTGCCCTGGAGGTCGACCGCGATGCAGAATTGGTCGGGGAGGTCGGCGGGGAGGACCGTCGGCTGAGAGGACGGCGAGGGGGTGGGTCGTGCTACACATGGCGAGCGCAAGCCGACGCTGGCGGGGGCGGGTGGGCGCTGAAGCGGGAGGAGGCAGCTTCTCGGCGAAGACGGCGAGGGCACGGGTTGAAGTGCGCGGCGACGAGGCAGGCCGCGCGGTGTTGGACGGCGAGCATGAGGTTGACGCAAGCAGGGCCACGGGGGGAGGGGGCGCTGTGGCGGGAGGACGTCGAGGGCGCGGGTGCGGGCGGAGGGGGGACGGCGAGGGAGGTGGCGCTCGGCGAGGGTTTTGCGACCTCGATTTCGAGGGAGGTGGGGCGACGGGCAGCGAGGCGCCGGGGCGTTGAGGGCGGTGGTGGTCGGGTGCGGCGGGGACGGCGAGCACGGGGGCGGCGTGGGTGAGATGAGGCAGGGGAGGGATTAGAGAGAAATGTGAGATTGCGGATTTTAGTGGGGGGAGGCTTAGCAATGGATCACCCCCTAGCGGTGCGCCATTAGTATGTTTTTTTGATAGCAATGGCACACCCCCGAGCGGTGCACCATTAGTAATCTTTTATTTTAGATAGCAATGGCGCACCACCCAGGTGTGCGCCATAAGTAATTTTTTTTGCATAGCAATGGCGCACCAGCCAGCGGTGCGCCATAAGTAAGTTTTTTTAATTATTTTTTGTTGCATCTAATAATTTTTTAGAAAACGAATATGAATATGAAACAGTAATATTTTTTTATAAAAATAGTAATATTTTTTTTAAAATATCTTCAAATTTGTTATTTGAAAATATTTATGAATATGAAAAAATATCATCAAATTTATTATTTGAAAATATCATCAAAATTTTTATTTGAAAATATAATCAAATTTGATTTTTTCGATTTTTAGTTGCATTCATTTGTGATGGTGGAGCGGGGGACGGTGAGGGGGGTCGGCGACGGCGGTGGA
>NC_041393.1:659612543-659633581 GCF_002162155.2 Triticum dicoccoides
CGGGGGGTCGGCGGTTGCGGTGGAGCGGGGGAGGGTGCGGTGGGTCGGCGGCGGCGGTGGAGTGGGAGAGAGGGTGCGGGGGTGCTTGGCGGCGAGGGGGATCTGGCGAGGTGGGATAGCGATCGAGATGGAGGGGGATCGAGATCGAGTGTCCTCATGAATATTCAATATTTTTTCATATTGAATATGAAAAAATATCATCAAATTTGAAAAAATATTCATGAATTCAAAAACTGCCCATGAAATTTAAAAATATTCATGAGTTCAAAAACTGCCCATGAAATACAATCGAGAAATGAAGACTACAATTTAAATACAATCGATCTTAGCTAGCTATCTATTCACAATCTTCTTGCCCTTATTTTTCGTAAATGGAGTTCTTCTCTTGAACGGACGTCCTTTAGGTAGGGTGGTCCTGCTTCTTCTTGTGGTGTATGCTGATACTTCATCGTCGTCGTCATGTTACATCTTCGGGTCGCTGTACTTGTCGAAGTCTTGCTCATTGGCGACTCCATCCATTCCGATGATCTTCCTTTTGCCTCCCCTCACGACAACACGACTGGGCTTTGACGGGTCGGTAATGAAGAAGCATTGGTCCACTTGGGAAGCCAGTACCCATGGATCATTTTTCAAGGTGATGTTTGCGCCCGCGGTCTTGGATTTGGCTTCGGGTATAACCAGGGTGGTGAAATACCAGTCTTCTTTTATGACGCTCTTGGCCCATCTGACACGGAACATCGGGACCTTCTCGCCAGCGTAGCTCAGCTCCCAGATCTCCTCGATCCTTCCGTAGTATCTGTCTTGTTCGTTACCGGTGTAGGATTCCATCGTTACCCCGGAGTTCTGATAACCATCGCTCTTCATGTCCTTTCCCTCGGTGTAGAATTTGTAGCCGTTGATATCGTACGCCTCATACATCATCAGGTTGTGCTCGGCACCCTGTGACAAGGCGAATATGAGTTGTTCTTCCGCGGAAGAATCCTCATGTAAAAGGTACGACATAAGCTTCTGCTTGGACCAATGCGTGAAACATGAGTTGTGCTCTTTGATTATATCTCCGTCCGTCCTCTGTTGGCCTCGGTCATTGTGCGTCTTCTCAATAAAGGTTTTGTTCTCTACCACCCAAGGATCGACCACGTCTATGTATTGTAGTGTGACTAGGTTTCCTCTTTCAAAGTCGGCGAGTCGACCCGCGAAGTCGACATGCATTTCGCGGTGACCCTCACGGTAACCCCATCCAGCGAGCCTGCCGAGGTGCCCGTTGACGGGCAGACCAATGGGGTTCTCAATGCCTAGATAATTCGTGCAGTAGGAGATGCACTCTTCGGTCAGAAATCCCCTGGCTATGCTTCCCTCTGGACGTGACATGTTGCGAATGTATCCTTTGATGACACCATTCATCCTTTCGAATGGCATCATGCTGTGCAGGAACGTAGACCCGATTTGGATGATATCCTCCACGATATGGACCAACAAATGCACCATAACGTCGAAGAATGCGGGCGGGGAGTACATCTCAAGCTCGCATAGTATCACCACGATCTCTTCATGTAGCCTTTTGAGTTGCCTCACGCCAACCGACTTCCGAGAGATGACGTCGAAAAAGTTGCATATGCCATATAGCGTTTCATGGACGTGCGCGTCCATGATCCCACGAATTGCAACTGGAAGTATCAGCGTCATCAGCACGTGACTGTCGTGAGACTTCATCCCGCTGAACTTCTGCTTCACTGAGTCTAGGTATCTGCTTATCTTCCCCGTGTAACCGTAAGGAAGTTTTACTCCTACGAGGCAGGTGAAAAACTGATCGATCTCCTCCTGACTTAGAGTGACGCACGCGGGAGGGAAGTCATTTTCGGTCTTCTTGTCCTTTTTGCCTTTGCGATGACTTTCCGTGTCCTACTTCGCCTCATCATCATCATCGTTACCGTGAAGCTCCTCCCTGATGCCCATTGATTTCAAGTCTGCCCTTGCTTTCGGCCCATCTTTGGTCCTCTCTGGCATGTTGAGCAGGGTACCAAGCAGACTCTCGCACACATTATTCGTGATATGCATGACATCAAGGCTGTGAGGCACACGATGGATCTTCCAGTACGACAAGTCCCAGAAAACAGACCTCGTTTTCCATACCTTCAGCAGCGGCTCTGGCGCCTTTCGCTTCTTTCCCGGCTCTGGCGCCTTTTGCTTCTTTCCCGGCAATGGGCAATCCTTCCAATTTTTCAACAGCTCGTCTATTTCCTCGCCGCTCCTCGTAAGCGGGCGTCTTCGGGGTTCGGTTTCACCATTGAACAGATCCTTGCGTTTCCTCCATGAGTTATCATCGCGAAGCCACCTTCGATGTCCCATGAACATGGTTTTCAAAGTCCCGGCATCTCTATCTAGCTGGCGATACATTGTGTCATCGATGCACCTGACGCATCCAGAAAATCCGTGGACCACCTGCCCCGCGACATATCCGTAACCGAGATAGTCATGCACCGTCGTGAGCAGTGCGGCTCTCATAGGGAAATATTATTTCTCTGCAGTGTCCCACGTATTGGCTCGCATTTTCCATAGCGTGTCTAGCTCCTCTTTCAGCAGCCCTAGATACAGATTGATGTCGTTACCTGGTTGTTTCGGCCCTTCAATTAGCATACTCATGTGAATGTACTTCCTCTTCATGCACAACCAGGGGGGAAGGTTGTACATCCACACAAACACAGGCCAGGTGCTATGTGTGCTTCTCTGGCTGCCAAACGGATTGACTCCATTGGTGCTCGCGCCCAGCATGATGTTCCTTCGATCCTTCCCAAATTCTGGGTGTTCGAAGTTCAATGCTTGCCATTGGATCCCATCCTTAGGGTGACTCAGCATCTTGTCTTTTTTTATTTATCTCCAGGTCATTCGCGTCATCTTCTCGCTTCTTCTCCTCCCTATCTGTGTGCCAACGCAGGAGCTTTTCTACCATAGGGTCCGCGAAATACCGCTGCAGACGAGGAGTGATCGGAAAGTACCACACCAATTTTCGAGGAGCTTTCTTCCTCTTATTGTATCGAGTGACGCCGCACACCGGACATATGGTAGACTCCGCGTGCTTGTCCCGATAAATGATGCAATTGTTCATGCACACATGGTATTTCACGTGCGGTAAATCCAGAGGACACACGATTTTCTTCGCCTCCTCAAAACTAGTCGGGAACTTGTTCCCCTTGGGAAGATGTTCGTGCCAGAATGACATGTTCTCATCGAAGCATGCGCCGGTCATTTTGTGTTTTACCTTCATCTCCAGAGCCATGAGCGTTACTTTCAAGTAGGTATCCTCGGACCTACATCCTTCATACAATGGAGTAACCGTGAATATCTCCATTTGATCTAGCTTGGCTTTCTCTCGGGCGGCAGCTCTTGCGTTATCCGTCTGCTTGAGAAGCAGCTCTTGAATATGAGGGTCCTGCACCCAGCGCATCGATGGTCCATCGTCATCTGCTCCGGCATCTTCATCTTCATGATCATGTCCTTCGTCTACACCGACATCTTCCTCATCATCATGTCCGGCGTCTTCTACATGATGACCGTGTACTGCATCTACTTCGTGATCATGTCCTGGAGATTCTTCGTCTTCTCGCCCGCCCTCGCCGCGGTTGTCTTGCTGCCCTTCCTCATTTCTTGCCCCGCCCCCATGGACGAATTCATAATCATCTTTATCACCTTGCCACCGATATCCATCCATGAAACCACGCAAGAGCAGGTGGTCCCGCACCTGTACAGAATCCGGGTCCATAAGGCTCCTCAGCTTGCATCTTCGACACGGACATCTTATCTCCAGCTCGTTCTTTTGAAGCATCTCGGCCTTCAGCAGCTCAAAAACCTATTCACGATGCCTTCGGTCATCGTGCAGACCATGGTCTCCTACGGGGTAGAGCAAAACGATATTTTAGAACCAACAAAAAATTTGGCATGACTTTGCCTAAAAATAGGACCAAAAATAATGCATAGTGCCAAAATTCTCGCCGAAACGGAAATGAATCAACATTCCGGCAAAATATTGGCAACTATCGCATTTCAAATACCGGTACCTGCAAACACAAACATATATGCAACACCACAAACATATGCAACACCACAAACATACATAGATCTAGCTAGGCCATAAAAAGTGCATGTGCACGTTGTTGGAGGGAGAAAAAAAGTAGATCTACAACATAAAGATAGCTTTCCCCTTACTTACCTATCAAAAAAAGGAAATTTAACCACTTAATTTGGGTGAATCTATGGTGCAAATGAGGTGAGGAGGAGGAGGCAGCCGAGACAAGCTTGGAGGAGGAGGTGGAGAGAATGAAGTGGGGAAAGTGAGTGTGTAGGTGTAGCTGTCCAAAATATCTAGCTGGTCCCAGGTTACTAATGGCACACCACCTACAAATGCGCCATTAGTAACCCTGGTTACTAATGGCGCACTAGCTGGTGGTGCACCATTAGTCGTTTTGCAAAAAAAAAGTAAAATTTATAGTAGTGGCGCATTGTGTGGCTGGTGCGCCATTACTAGTTAAAACTAGTAATGGCGCACTGTGCCCTGGTGCGCCATTAGTATTTTTGGGAAAAACAAATTGTCACTAGTGGTGCACCGACACATGGTGCGCCACTGCTATATAGTAGTGGCACATCACATGTCTGGTGCGCCATTAGTGGCCATATCATCTATAGCCCTTTTCCTAGTAGTGAGTGCTAGACCGAGAACACCTTCATCTTGAGTATGTTCTGAGTCAGAGCATAGCTTCTCTCGGAGTGATGTTTGGATTCAGAGCCAAATACCCATTCACCAACATGAGCTTGATGTCTTTGTTTTGTGTAGCTCTTTGATGATTTGTCCTTCCTTTCTGAATCCTTGCTTCTCCGGTATGTTCTTCGTTCATAACGATCATCTCTACTCCTTCTCTCTCTTGGTGGTGATTCTTCTCTTCTACTTCTTCTCTTAGGTGACTCTTCTCTTCTCTTGTAGGGAGTTGTACACTCATTGGAATAGTGTCCGGGTCTTCCACAATTGTAGCAATTACGCTCTCGACTAGAAGATCTTTTGTCATTGTAGGACCTTGACTTGGAACTTCTTTCCTTGCTCCTACTCTTGTAGAACTTGTTGAAATTCTTCACCATTAGGCTCAATTCTTCTTTGAAAGCTTTTTTTTAACTTGATGATGTGGGAGCTTCACATGAGGCTTTGTAAGCACCACTTGACTTGTTATGGAGCTCTTCCTTATCCTTGAGTGATATCTCATGAGCAACAATTCTTCCAATGACCTCCGTTGGCTTGAGATTCTTGTAATTGGGCATCATTTGGATCAATGTGCACACGGTATCACATTTTCCATCCAAGGCTCTTAGGATCTTCTTGATGATGAATTTGTCGGTCATCACTTCACTTCCTAAGCCGGCAATCTCATTTGTGATGAGAGCAAGCCTAGAGTACATTTCAGCGACGCCTTCACCAACCTTCATCTTTAACTTGTCAAGTTGACTTTGAAGCACATCCAATTTGGATTCCTTGACGGAGTCGGTACCTTCGTGCTTGTCAATCAAAGTGTCCCAAATTTCCTTTGCATTCTCAAGACGGCTGATTTTGTTGAATTCTTCGGGGCACAATCCGTTGAAGAGGATATCACAAGCTTGAGCGTTGTATTGCAGCATCTTCAACTCTTCTGCGCTAGCTTCACGGTTCGGTTCTCTCCCATTAAAGAATTCACCTTCCAAGCAAATACACACAATAGCCCATACGGCAGGGTTATGTCCAAGAATATGCATTTTCATCTTATGCTTCCAACTAGCAAAATTAGTACCATCAAAGTAAGGACCTCTATGGTGATAATTTCCCTCGCTAGACGCCATACTCTCCTAGGTTGTGAAACCAAGGCTATGACCACCAAAAGCTATGGAGATCAAAGAAAATGGAGACCAAGTCTCTGATACCACTTGTAGGATCGAAAGTATGTCTAGAGGGGGGGTGATTAGACTACTTGACGAAATAAAGGCTTATCCTTTTCCCAATTTTGGTTCTTGGTAGATTTTAACAAAGATAGACAAATCAAGCAATCTTAACACAATTCAAGCAAGCATGCAAAGAGTATATGAGCAGCGGAAAAGTAAAGCATGCAACTTGCAAGAATGTAAGGGAAGGGTTTGGAGAGTGCAAATGCAATAGGAGACACGGATGTTTTTGTCGTGGTTCCGATAGGTGGTGCTATCGTACATCCACGTTGATGGAGACTTCAACCCACGAAGGGTAATGACTATGCGAGTCCACGTAGGGCTCCACCCAAGAAGGGTCCACGAAGAAGCAACCTTGTCTATCCCACCATGGCCATCGCCCATGAAGGACTTGCCTCACTAGTGGTAGATCTTCACAAAGTAGGTGATCTCCTTGCCCGTACAAACTCCTTGGTTCGACTCCACAATCTTGTCGGAGGCTCCCAAGTGACACCTAGCCAATCTAGGAGACACCACTCTCCAAGAAGTAACAAATGGTGTATTGATGATGAACTCCTTGCTCTTGTGCTTCAAATGATAGTCTCCCCAACACTCGACTCCCTCTCACAGGATTTGGATTTGGTGGAAAGAAGGTTTGAGTGGAAAGCAACTTGGGGAAGGCTAGAGATCAAGATTCATATGGTAGGATTGGAATATCTTGACCTCAACACAAGTGTAGGTGGTTCTCTCTCAGAAAATGTAAGTTGGAAATGTAGGTTTGTTCTGATGGCTCTCTCCATGAATGAAGAGGAGGCGGAGGGGTATATATAGCCTCCACACGAATTCTAACCGCTACACACAACTTACCAATCTCGGTGGGACCGAATTGAGAAACTCGGTCAGACCGATTCAGTAAATCTAGTGAACATTAGGATTTTCGGTAGGACCGACATGCAATTTGGTATGACCGATATGGTTAGGGTTAGGGCATAACGTAATCTCGGTGAGACCGATTACACAAACTCGGTGAGACATATTTTGGTAATAAGCTAACCAGAGAGTTGGTCAGGTAAACTCGGTGGGACTGATTCACTCATCTCGGTTGGACCGAAACGTTACGAAAGGGAAACAAAGAGTTTACATTGCAATCTCGGTGGGACCGATCGCTCATCTCGATGGGCCCGAAACGTTACAAAGGGAAACAGAGAGATTACAAACCCATCTCGGTGAGACCGAGATCCCTATCGGTGAGACCAATTTGCCTAGGGTTTGTGGCAGTGGCTATGACATCTGAACTCGGTGGCGCCGGATAGAAAGAATCGGTGGGGCCGAGTTTGACTGTTGGTTTAGATCATATGTGGATGTGAGAAAGTAGTTGAGGGCTTTTGAGCATATCACTAAGCACTTTGAGCAAGTACCTCATTAAGCAACACCTCATCCCTCCTTAATAGTATTGGCTTTTACTATAGACTCAATGTGATATTGGATCACTAAAATATAAAATGTAGAGTCTTGAGCTTCGCGCTTTAGCCAATCCTTTGTCCTTAGCATTTTGAGGGGTCCACTTTTCTCATCCATGCCATGCCAATCATTGAGCTTTCCTAAAATATTTATCTTGGAATAGTATTAGCTCAATGAGCTATATGTTGTTAGGAATTACCAAAACCACCTAGGGATAGTTGCACTTTCAAATCATAAACACAAAAAGTTTGCTGCTGGCCCGAGAAACATTAGACTTGGCTTAGCTTCAGATGGATTTAACCCATTTGGCCACCAGAGCACCACATATAGCATGTGGCTAGTGCTTGTTATCCCTTACAGCATGCCTCCAAATATCCGCACCAAAGAATCAAACTACATGATGGCTTTGCTCATCCCAGGTCCAAAAAGTCCTGGAAAGGATTTTGATTTGTTCATGGAGCCTCTTGTGGAGGAACTTCAACAGCTATGGAGGGGTGTTCTCACTCGAGACCTATATAGTAGCCCACCAGCTGATTTCTTTCTGCATGCTATTATAATTTGGTGCATCCATAATTATCCGGCTTTGGGCACTATGTCAGGGCGAACGACACATGGTTACAATGCATGTGTTCGCTCTGACAGGAATCCGCTGTCATACGCAATACTTAGCAAGATTTGTTACATTGGACACCGTCGTTTCCTTGCCAAGGACAAGCCGCATCCTAGAAAATACCGAAGACATGTGTTCAATGCAAAGCATGGAAACCGTGATGCACCAAAGAGGATCACCGCCGATGAGTTGCAAGAGGAATTAGAGAAGGTCAGGCATATTACACCAGGAAACCATCCTGGTAATGGTAGCAGGAAAAGGAAGCATGGTAGGGCAGAAGAGAGATTATTGTTTACCCGCAAGTCCGCTTTGTGGGACTTGGAGTATTGGAAAGATTTGGATCTGCGGCATAATCTTGATGTGATGCACATTAAGAAAAATATATGTGACGGCATTATTGGCACACTTCTTAATATTGAAGGCAAGATGAAAGATACCTTAAAATCTAGGATTGATTTGACATGCCTGGGTATCAGACAGGATTTGCAGGTGCAAGATGAAGGTAAACCACGGGATATGGCACCAGCTGAGTATGTCTTGGACAAGGTAAAAAGAAAAGAATTCTGCAAGGTCCTGTCACGTGTGAGATTCCCACATGGATTTGCTTCCAACCCTGAAAGGAGAGTCAGTGTAGATGGAAACAAGGTACAAGGGTTGAAAACTCATGACTGCCACGTCCTACTTCAAAGGGTTTTACCTATTATCCTTAGAGGATTGGGCCGCCCTGACTTATATAGAGCAGTTGTAGAGTTGGGACAATTCTTCAGGGAACTCTGCAGTAGTAATATCAGGATAGATGCTTTGGAGTGTCTTAGAGACAAGATACCAACTGTGCTATGCGACCTTGAGAAGATATAACATCCCGCCTTCTTTGATGTGATGGTGCATTTGGTTGTTCATCTACCTGATGAGGCACTACTTAGAGGTCCAGTAAAGTATGGCTGGATGTACCCTATTGAAAGGCGGCTAGGCACTTTCAAGGGCTATGTTAGGAACAGAGCCAGACCCGAGGGTTCCATTGCAGAGGCCTACATTTCTACAGAAGCGTTGACATTCTGCTCAAAATATATTGAAATAGCTGATCAGCTTAGCAAAGAGGTGGGTGAAGACAATCCCGGGCTCAATGTTTTCGATTATTCTGTTCGAGTTACAGGGAAGAGTCGACAAGAGGACAAACCTAAAGATTTGGACAAAATGGTTTGGTATGTGTTGAATAACTGTCCTGAGATACTACCTTATATCAAGTAAGTGCAGTACTGCAGCTTATACATCATAATCTACTAAACTTGCAGCACATTCTTATATATTTAGATGTCTGACGCGATCACTATGTTGTGAAGCATCTACAAAAAGGAGTTACTGCCGCAAAATCCAAGAAACATTGACAAACTGGTTATGGCAGGATCTGCGAAATGGTTCAAGAACCATGTAAGCTTTTGAATTGCACTATCAGTTTATTTAATATATTGAGTACATAAGATGATCAGCTTGTCTATTTTCTAACCATAGGTTAAGAAGATGCGGGAGGATGGGTAGGAAGTTGATGATGCCCTTTACTCACTAGCAATGGGTCCTGATACTCGGGTAAGACATTATGAATCTTGCGTTGTTGGAGATGTGCGCTACAACACCCTTGCACGAGACGAAGGCAGGAAGACACAAAACAGTGCCATCATGAGCACGGATACATATGACAAAGAGACAACTGAAATGTATGCTAACATAACAGACATTGTTTAGTTGCAGTATACCTCTAGTTTCGAGGATCATTGGTGTGTGGTTCTATTGTGCTGTCGTTGGTATAACCTGTTTTCCAGGATCGCAAAACCCAGAGCTAATGATTATTTCAAATCCATCAATGTCAAGGCGGTGTACCAGACCAACGAGCCTTTTATTTTGGAAAATTAAGCAACACAGATATTTTTCTTGGAAGACACATTTGCACGTAGTGATTACTAGAGAGTATTGCAAAGGTTTGAGCAGAGGAATTCGTTTAATGAAGTTGCACAACAAGATGATGCTTACACTGTTCCTGATGTACAAGATAACACAGATGTTCCTAATATCTTTGAGAACCATCACATCAATGACGCCGGCGAAAAGATTGCCTGTCATGCTGTGGACATACAAGAGTTGATCAAGAAGAAGCCAACGTTCGAGGACGTTGAGGACGAAGAAGAAGATGACACCATGGGGAATTACGACTCAGACTGATACACATGGCGAAGATGTTGACGCAGCTGCTGCGGATGATGATTACATTGCTTTTGTCGTATTTTCCTATCAGAAGACGTTTTTTATCTACTATGTGAAATTGTGTTTGCTATGACAACTGAAACCTGATGAACATGTTGTTTAGTATTTTGTTGTGAGAACATCACTTGTTATGTATGCTGATTTGTGTTTGATGATTGTATGACGACTAAAACATGATGACATTGTTGTTTAGTTGTACTCATATTTGACTGTGAAACTTGAATTTGATGACATAGTTTGTTGTCGGACTGCAATTTGCTCAACGTCTTTGAATGATAACAAAGCTGACCCGACAGGGCCTCTGCTATTTATTTATGTATGAGCAAAAGGGGATACCCCCTGATTTCCGTTAATAGAAATCATTAGATGTTCAGAACACTATGCCCAGCCTGCTACACAGGTTTCATTCATTACTAGTTTCAGCAAAGTGCTCATGTCATAGCCACTGAATACATCACGAGTGCTATATACACTGCAAATAAAGAGACAATCATCCTACAGAGCACATTGATTTTGCCCACTATCTTCACAAGCTCTTTCATCTCCTCATTGATGTCAAGGCCGTTCAGCAGCTGTTGCTTGGCCATGGTCAGAGGAACTGCATCTTTAACCTTCTGCTCTGCATCTTCCTCTTCTGCCGTTCGTTCATTTACTTGTCCAACACACCAACCTGTTGGTATTGGGATTCCTCAACTAACCAAATAATCAGCATAGTTGCATTCCCCCACATCAGCAACTTCCCAGAAATACAAATCACATGAATCTTCCCTTTTCTGCACGAATCAAATTGGAAGATCATCAACCAAACTATTAAAAAATCAGCAACTGAAAGCAGTGGAACAACACTTAAACATATTATTACCCCATGATTCGGGCATTTGTAGAAGACTCGGCTAGGGTTGAGGATTGTGGTTGAGACGCGACGGATGACTCTGCGTGATTTGCAGCAGTGGCACCATACCAATGGCAGCGGGTTGTGATGAGCAATCGGCTACGGTGCACATGCCGACGGGGGTGTGATGAGACCCACGCGCGATGGTACGGGTGGCAACTTGGCGCATATCTGGTTGTTGCCTGCTGAAGAGTAGGTGGACAAGTAGCCAGTGGACATGGTTGTTGCGGCCTGAGCTTCTGATGCTAGGCAGAGTAAGTAGAGAAGAGGAGAAGCGAACGTTGGATATGTCAGTTTCATTACTTGCGGAGTAGCATAGCACCATATATAGTCATAGTCTAGGTTTGGAGTCAAACCAGCTATAGGAGCACATCTCTATTTTTTCTAAAACTCGGCAACATCTCTTTACTGGTACACTAGCTTGTTCTGTACGCCTTCCCAAGTCTTTGATTTTCTTTCCCTTTTTTGCGAGGAAGGAAGGAGGACAAAATTGAGAGTTCCTGGGACTCAAACCCAAGACCTCTCGGTTGAAAACCAAGGGTGCTAGTCACTTATGTGGCGAGCGTTCCCTGGGAGGAGGATGGCACACGAACACATTTTCCTTGCAGTTTTAGTTGCGACACAAGATTGAACGGTCACAGTTTCGGGAATGTTATCAGGCCAACGAGCCCAGTTTTTCTTTTCTTCCTATATATAAAAAAGTATGCTACTTAGTGTCGTCTTAGTCAACAAACGATTGTGCCAACCTTGACCATTGGATTGACATTCAATGGTTGTCGTGTTTCTCCAGTCTCTTTTTCCTCGAGCCGCCAAAACCAAACCAGCGCTGGCGGGACCGCCTGCTCCCGCCTCCCACGGCTGGCTATGCTGTCGCGCACGCATCGTGGCCCCATCGCACCCTAAAACTCTGCGCATCTTCCCCGGCTCCTGTTCGTTCCCTTCCGAGGCCTCACCATCGTCCTCCGCCTTGGTTCACTCGCCGCGGCACCGCCCTCCGCTGTTATCAACATGCTCAACAACCGAGAGGAATAAGGAGATGACTGTACATGGTGAGGATAACAGTAGGGACCCAGCAACTCGCGCAGTAATCTTGTTTTTTCAGGACGGAGAAGGGTATCAACTGGGTTGTGCGGGACCCATGGCCCGTATAGCCCAGGCTTTTATTTCATATGTTTAGCACATGACCAGCCCAGTTTGTTTTTTTACTTTCTGAAAATGGCTAGCCAGCTACTTTGTTTTTTGCAGAATAACCAACGTAGGCCTACTTGCTTTTCTACGCCCTACTGGGCTGGAAATCTTTCAAGATGAGGAGGGATGCATTTTGCCCAGAAAATGGGCTGTAAGTAATAAGAAATGGGCTATGAGTAATAAAAATGGGCTGTAAAATGAAAAAAATACAGCAAACAGGCAATTAGTTCCAAAACACTATTTTCTTTTGGATTTTGATATTTAAATTTCATTGTTTTTTGTGCGGGTAAAATTTCATTGAATTTAAATTAAGGTATATTTAAATTTAAAATTAATTTGAATCTGGCTAGAAATTTCGGGCTGTATGCTGTTTGGGACAGATTTTGGAGGCTGACTTGTGGGTATACTAGGTTGACGTATACTTTGGCTTAGTCAACTTAGTCCACAAACAATTTTAGCAACAGTGACCGTTGGATGTTAATCCAACGGCCGTGCTGCTTCTTCAATATCTGATCTTCTTGCTCCAGCCGCCCAAACCAGCGCCAGTGCGACTGTCTGCTCCCGCCTCCCGTGGCCGGCTGTGCTGCCGCACAGGCCGCACCGCCCCACCCTACTTCATTGCTGGCCAGGCCATTCCTCTACTCACCCACACCTCCTGTTATTTTCCGGCAACGGCAGCCGGACCAGTAAACCCTCGTACTCCCCACCGCGTGGGAAACCATTGCCGAGTCTTCCTCGGCTCCAGGTCGTTCCCTTTCTAGGCCTCACCATCGTCCACCGCCACGGTGCTCTCGGCATGGTCTGGTCAACGTGGTCAACGAACGACATACATCGGACGTGGACTGTACGTGAAGAGGCTGACAGCTGGGTCCACGTCCGCACACAAGGAAATGCCTCCTTATTACGCGCAAAATAATGATTCCTCGACCTGATAGCTGGGACCCACCAGAAGGGCCTCTGTATTTCACAAAAAAAACGTTCCCCCCGCTGACAGATCGGACCCACCAGCTATATCTTCGCACGAAAGGAAGTGCCTCCTTATTACGCACAAAAAAATGAATACCCCCCTTGTCGGTGTCAAAACCGGTGGATCTCGGGTAGGGGGTGCCAAGCTGTGCGTCTTAGGATCAATGGTAACATGAACACGGGATTTTACCCAGCTTCGGGCTCTCTTGATGAGATAATACCCTACATGCTGCTTGATTGACTATAATGAGTATAGGGGTTACAAGAGTTGATCTACCTCGAGATCATATGTTGTGGTCTAAACCCTAGAGGTATGATGAGTAATGTCATAATAATCCTCTATCGACTAGCCTAGCCTCGGTTTATATAATGTACCAGAGGCCTAGGATAACAAGAGTCCTAGCCGAATACGCCGGTGGGGGAGGAGTCCTTGTCTTGATCACCAAGTCTTGTGGAATCTTCCTTGTATGCGGCAACTGTCCGAACTGGCCCATGAGTATACGACCATGGGGGTCCTCGGCCCAATCTAACTGATTGGGGGACGACGTGGTGAGTACCCCTAGTCCAGGACACCGTCAGTAGCCCCCTGAACCGGTCTTCAAGTTGGGGACGCTCCTCGATTTTTCCGAACTGTTCTTCATCTTCGGTCGTCGGTCTTGAAAACTGGTTCAACAAATCTTCTCATCTTCGATCTTGAGGATCGCAAAGTAAATCTGAAGAGTTTATATGTCGGGTATCCGAGGAGCCCCTTTAAGTTTCCGTCCTTTATCAATGCCTTGTTATTATTATGTCGCACTTCAGGTTTGAAGTTATTCCCGGGCGGCAGCGTCCTCTTGCGTGCGAGCTCCAACACCGGATTGCATTCGAGGTATCTTTTGCAGTCAAGCACCAACGCCGGACCGCTTCCGAGCTCCAACGCCGAAATATACCCAAGCTTTAACGCTAGACTATATCCGAGCTCCAACACAGGACTATATCCAAGATGTCATAGATCATCTGGGTTCAAAAAGTTGAAGGAGTTTAGCCGAGCTTAATGCCGGAAATGCCCTCTATGGAGCCAGCCACTGGCGCCCGAGCTTAATGCCGGATTGCTTCCGAGTTGGTGCACCACCCCTGACTGCGGGCTGATTTTTTGATTGGTGCAATTTATTCTCTGCTGAGATATATATAGACAGTAGCCCTCAGGGTATGTGCGTCGGTCTAAAACCCGAGATGCACCTGAAGGAAAACATGAAACCGCTGATCCTAGTTGCCCCTGAGACTCAGGTCGATGCGCGAAATCGGCCCGAGGATCAATTCCTAGCTCGGCAGCATACATAGGAATAGAAACATGGTGTGCAAAGTCTTCGATACTCAGGTTGGGTCCGGCCGACCATCCTGAGGATAATAATCTCCTTGAAAACTATACTGCACTTTAAAATTTCGGCATTGGATTGTCAATGCAGTAGCCCCCGAGACACTGGTTGGGTGGCGACACTAGATCAGGTATCGATGTATCCCTTTAATATTTGTAAATAATAAGCACGAAGCCCAGTAGCCCCCGAGCCTTAATGTGGGCACGGGTGGCCAAATTAAGGATCGATATCCAAAGGAAAATCACAAATTATGTGTAATGATTCTATGTATCCAAGTACTTTACATCATCAATGCTCGCATCCGCATTGTACAAAACTTTGTCGACCGGCCATCGGCTTCAACCTCCTCGGCCAGTAGCCAGGGAGTTTTTGTCCCACTTTATAAAGCCTTTATGAGGGCAAAGATTTGTGGCAAACAAGGCAATCCGTCCATACGGTTTTATAAACAAAGGTATGCAGAGAGACATGTTATACTATTGTTTAACATAAGAAACATCGTCCAAAGAAAATAGTCCCACTATCGGTTCCTTTCTTTGGGTTGTCATGCTAAGCATGATCTTGAAACCTCAGCTCCGATCAATGTGGGAGGAAAATACTGAGGATTTTAGTTCGGGAAAAGCTTCCAAACTCTGTGGTCTAGATGAACCCAAATTTTCACTCCCATTGTGACCGTTTATAATCTGAAACTGGCCCATCGTCGGCTTCTACCCCCTTGTAGATGCTACGCTGGGTGTTTCTGAAATAACAAAACAACCCTTAGCCGATGTCTCGGTGCCCGAAGGCGGTTGTGTTGGCGGAAACGAGGCAATCAGATATGCGGGCTTTATGACTTTCACTTAGTCATAGGAGCTTAAAGTTGGGAGGCCAGCAAGTAGCCCCCCGCTTAGTGTTCGGTGACAGCCTAGGTCAAGCCGTAAACACTTCGGCCAATGTTATGAACAGCCCATCATTTAATATAGTCATCGGATCGCTGACCGGTTTATGCTTTATTGTGACAGTCAGTTTTCAGCTTTCTCCACCGAGGTGCTTAATCATGCAAGCTGGAAGCACAATTGCAGTGGTTCTCCTTTTGCACACCTAACCGAACAAAGCGGAATGTAGGAGGCAAGCACAGGAGCTGGGCAACCCAACTATCGACCGAAGACACAATTTGAAACCGATGCATATATAGCAATATCCGAGAATTTTTGCCGAATCTCTTAAGGTGTCCGGCATTGCACTGCGAGAGTTATGCGGAAAACACACAAATAGTTGAAAAGTGCCATGGGATTGGAAAACTAAAAAAAAGTCAGTAAAAACTTGACGTCCGAACTAGATTAATTGTTCGGTGCCAATCAGAAAATTGGTCTTAGAGAAAAAATTGTGCTTCTGTCGTGTTTTAACATGACACATCCTATCTCAAGACTTCAAGCGAGTCAGCCTACGGCTTCAACCTCCTATCCCGAAGGTGGATGAGAGGGAAATCGGTCTATTGACCACACACTTGCATCGAAAAAAGGAGAGATAGAAAAAAACTTTGCAACAACTAGGAAGAAGAACACTTATTATAAAACAACTCATATAAATTTAAGAGCCCCCAAGTGACTTGGGTAAAAAGAATTTTATGTATAATGATTGTATGTACCAAAGTACTTATATCATATATGTGTTCACCCGAACTTTGAACGCGTCTTAACCGACCGTCAGCTTCTCCCTCTTCGGCCAAAGGCCAAAAAGTGTTATGTACTCCATCTGTCAAGAATATCAACGGTGTTTCCAATAACCAGGCAATCAGGTCATAAGGCAGTAACAGACAAAGCGCGCTCAGGGAACTTATGCTATATTACTGATAAAGTGTAAGAAGCATCTTCGAAGAAAATAGTACCCCCACTGATACCTTTCTTCGGTGCTCATTGTTAATATGAGACTTGTGCAATAGATTTTTTGTACTCATGAGTTACGTTGTGTGTCGACCATAGTTGAATAACAATAAGAGTGCTAGCTTTCGGCTTCACCCAGTCTGAGGTCAGAGCTCGGAAGAACCGGTCGTGACAATCGCAGAGGTGCTCCCTTTACTCCCTAGCCGAACAATCGGAAACGTAGGGGTAAGCACAGGAGCCAGGCAACCCAGCTTGCAAATCAGTCAATATGGTGCATATTGTGGCGTAATACACGGACAAGGAACGAAGCCGTACAAGTATAATCATATGCAAGAGGAAAAGCTCCATCAAGGGAGCCCCCAAATAAATGGGGTATTTGAATATGTGTGTCACAAACAAAGTTTCGACAGGGAAGTTTTTCACAAGCAACTTTTTGCCAAAAAAAGTATAATGCTTGTTCAAACCGAACAAAATTTAAGACTAAAAGTTTTTGAGCATGAAAGCAACTTAGCTGGTTGATATGTTCGGCATTGATGGCGCGGTCCGAGCTTGATGTGGGATAGGGTTCCAGCCCCCAGGCTGGTCCCAAGGTGGCCGAGCAGAGAGTCCGGCACTCCGAGAAGATGAAGCCCCCAGTCCAGCCGCGGTAATGGAGTAGGTCGGCACGCCAAGGCGACAACACGGCTCACTCTGAGTTGATTGGCTGCACAGATAAAATAGTGCAAACCAAAAGAAATGACAAATAAAGATAATAATGTAAAAAAAATCTTCTACTTGTTTAATACAAGTGAAGTAAATAATGAAAGAGATATAGCCTGAGTGTCGAGGTCAGTGTCGATGCAGGGCGTCGGCATGACGCAATGAAGGCGTGACAAAGCCCGAATTCACAGGTCGGCCCGAGTTCCGGATACGACATTCGCCGAACTATGTGCAGAAACTGGCTGAACCACCATGCGACCGTCGTTAATGCGGCCACCATTTGATAGGCCTGTGTATGAATGATAGAACAAAGCAGAGTAATAATTCCTTGGGAAAAATAAACCCAAAAAAGCAAAATTGCTGGGATTAGTAGCACCTGGTTTTTTTGTTGTAGCAATCCGAAGAAAGGTTATTCCCAAAATTGGGACTCGATCCGCACACCCATTGCCTGATGGGTGATGAAGCGATTGCACGGCGATCCTAGCAAAGTTTGGATCGCCACAGCGAAGCCCGTGGTCCAGCTAATGTGATGAAGCTGGTCGGCTGGTGACGCCGAAGTCTCCGAAGTAAGTTGATGAAGAAATTGCTAAGTCCCCGGTCTAGCCGAGGTAACGGAGCAGGCCGGTGGGGAGTTGTTGTAGCTGCCATGCCAGCCGAGGTATTGAAGTAGTTTGGTGTGACGGACATTGGCTCGAAGAGGCAATAGTGCGGCCATGCAGGTGTGCCCGCTCTGTGTAATCTGTGTAGCGGCGATGTTGGTCAAGATTTATCCTTCGCGATGCCGAACTATGGTTCGGCTGGCCGAGATGATGATCCGAAAAAGTTGAGCTCGGCTTAACAAAGTGGCGACGCGTCTAGCGCAGGTCGGCCGTCGTGGAGTGATGTTGTCGAGCCGGTTTGACACCGGCGCGATGCTGAAGATTGTATTGTAAAAATAATTTTAATATTAATGGGATGTGTTTGAGAATAAAACACAATACCCCATATAGAAACTTCCTTCAAAAAGGATGTCCGAAATCCCGTTCATAAAGAAGATGAACTCGGGTCGGATTCGTTCTCGCGCAGAAAACATATCCGAAAAGTGATGCACTAATCGGGAGTTTCCCGGAGTTTGGACGGTCGGATCGAGCTGAATTTTTGGGAGGTGGTAGATATGGGAATTCCGCAGCCGATCAACGGTTGGATCTTCCAAAGGACGTCCGAGCTAGATGCTGGACGCCCCGCTCCAAACTCGTCCGGATTCTCGTCCAGATTCAACAGGGCTTCGGTATATCAGAGATTGCTAGAGATTCCTCCATCGAAACTCGACGAAATTTTGGAAGGGTTGTTGTAGACTTAATTCCGCATAATTCCACTGAAGCAACCGTTTAGGCGACTCTCGAGGAGGCGGTGGCGGCGGATACGAGTTTGATGTCCAGAAAAACAGCACGGTCGCCCGAGGGCAATGTTGACGTTGAGCCCCCGAGCTCCATGGAAGACTCCTCCATGATCTTGATAGAGATTGGAGTTGATGTTGATGAAGTCTCTCATCCGAATATGACGATCGGGGGTAGGGTGCAGCCCTCGGTCAAGCCAAGGTGACCAGTCGAGCTGGTGACGAAGAAACCGACATCGCAGTTGACCTGCAATCAAGCCATTGATCCTTTCGCCGATCACACAACAGAACTCTCAATGAAAGCATCAATGTCGGTGTCAAAACCGGCGGATCTCTGGTAGGGGGTCCCAAGCTGTGCGTCTTAAGATCAATGGTAACATGAACACGGGATTTTACCCAGCTTCGGGCTCTCTTGATGAGATAATACCCTACATGCTGTTTGATTGACTATAATGAGTATAGGGGTTACAAGAGTTGATCTACCTCGAGATCATATGTTGTGGTCTAAACCCTAGAGGTATGATGAGTAATGTCATAATAATCCTCTATCGACTAGCCTAGCCTCGGTTTATATAATGTACCAGAGGCCTAGGATAACAAGAGTCCTAGCCGAATACGCCGGTGGGGGAGGAGTCCTTGTCTTGATCACCAAGTCTTGTGGAATCTTCCTTGTATGCCGCAACAGTCCGAACTGGCCCATGAATATATGGCCATGGGGGTCCTTGGCCCAATCTAACTGATCGGGGGACGACGTGGTGAGTACCCCCTAGTCTAGGACACCGTTACCCCTGCTAGCTGGGACCCACCATAGTGGGAGGATAACTTGTGGGCTAACTAAGTTGACGGGGACGGAGCGCTTTGTCAACTTTGTCAATATGAACGATTCTAGCTCTAGTGACCGTACGATGTCCATCCAATGGCCGTAGTGCTTCTTCAACCTCTGGTCTTCTAACTCCACCCGCCCAAACCAGCATCGGTCGTGCCACGTGCTCCTGCCTCCCATGGCTGGCTGTGATGCCACGGATGCCTCACCGCCCCCTACTACTCCCACCGCTGGCCAGGCCATCCCTCTACTCACCCACACCCCCTGTTATTCTGCGGCAACGGCAGCCTCACACTGTGGCCGAACCAGTGAGCCCTCATACTCCTCTCCATGTGGGCTTCCACTCCCGCGTCTTCCCCGGCTCTGCGTCGTCCCCTTCCTAGGCCTCGTCGTAGTCCACCGTCGTGGTGCTCTCGGCGCGCCGTGGTCAACGTGGTCAAGGAATGACTTCCATCGGACGTGGATTGTACGTGGAGAGGATGACAGCTGGGTCCACGGCCGCAGCAAGGAAGTGCCTCCTTATTACGCGGAAAATAATGATTCCTCCACCACACAGCTGGGACCCACCAGACGGGCCACTGTATTTCGCGAAAAAAATGTTTTCCCCCTGATTGCTAGGACCCACCAACTACATCTTCGCATGCAAGAAAGTGCGTCCGGGCAAAAAAACGATTCACCCCCCCTTACTGCTAGGACCCACCAGCTACATCTTCGCACGTAAGGAAGTGCCTGAAAATCGGGTTCCACGTGGTCGAAGCGTACGTAGCGTTGTCATTCTGGTCGCGAACGTGTACGTACATACTGGTGGATGTAGAGGCGCGCACGCGTCGTAGTAGAGGCGCGCATGTAGCATGTACACGTACGTACAGCAGCCAGTGTGCAAGAAAGAAAATACGGCCATGTATGTACATACGGGCGGGGTCTCAAACGCCTACTCGTGCATACGTACGGCCAAGGCTCGTGTACATGGCTGGGTCGGAACGGAGAAACTGCATCGTTGTCGTGTTCATGGGGAGGCAACGGAATGCGTCGTGTTCATGGGGAGGCAACGGAATGCGTCGTGTTCATCGGGAGGCAACGGAACACGTGGGAGCCAACCGGCTTGGACGGAACAGGCGTTGGAAACGAGGCCTGGTGTACCGTAGAACGGAGGAAACGACCTTGTGTTCGGTCGGCCACGTTCGAAACAGGATCCTGTTCATCGGGAGGGGTCTGGCATACCGCAAAACGGAGGAAACGGACCTCCTACGGTCAAAACGGGGGTCCTGTTGATCGGGAGGGACTCCAGGGGATACTGTTTATCTCCACCGTCGACCTCCTCCAGCCTCCACTGGCTAATGTTCATCCACCATCGACCTCCTCCAGCCTCCACCAGCGGCTGTTCATTCACGGGCTCCTGTTCATCCAGCCTCCACCGCGCACTACTCCACCGGCTACTATTCAAGCACCCCTCTCCACATGCTCCTGTTCAACCACCCCTCCACGGGCTACTGTTCATCCACCCCTACACGGGCTACTGTTCATCCAGCCCTCCATGGGGTCGTCCTGTTCATCCAGCCCTCCACGGGGTCCTGTTCATCAAGCCCCAACCGGCTTGATCGATCGGGGTCCTGTTCATCCAGA
>NC_041393.1:659633820-659647111 GCF_002162155.2 Triticum dicoccoides
ACGCTCACTGTCCATCCAGAGGCAGCATCGATCGGCTTCAGTTAGCAGCAGTAGCGAAGGAATCGCTCGATCGGGTTCAGTTAACAGCCATCGATCGATCACTCGGGTTCAGTAACGTGTATCCTGCAGTGCAATCGCTCGGGTTCAGTTAGAGCCCAACTCCTCGCTCGGGTTCAGTTAGAGCCAATGCCTCGCACACACGCGCGTACGTGTGCGAGAGAAACATGCATCGCTCGGCCCCCAACCACCCACCGTAACCGAGAACTCGTCGAAATTTTCCTCGCCCTCGCTTCTACCACAGTTTTTTTCGTCATGGACGGCCCAAAGAATGTCATGCGGCTGCGTCCCCGGCCCGCCCAGGACGAAAAGCCCATTTTTGTCATGATTTTTTGTCATAGAAGTACGAGCCCACCACAAGTATGACAGAAAAAAATTCGTTCGGGCCAAAATGTCATGGATGTGCCTTTTTTTGTAGTGTTGGGACTTTGTTTGTGTTGCTTTGGTTGAGTTTGTGCGTGTGAGACCTAGTATCCTATCATATGGTGTAAGACATATGCACTCTAGCATATATTATTGTCTTCTTTACATAGTAGTTTGTGAGCCTATGCTATCTTGTGCCCTTCTCTTTATGCTCATATTCATTGCCTTGCCTCCATGCTTAGAGTTAGCTATATTGTTGCAAGGTATGCCTTGTCTATAAAATATAGGGGGAGTGTTGATCCTAGTATGTGTGTCGTGCAGTCCAAAGCATTCATATAGATTGCACACATCTAGGGGGGGGGCTATTTATATTTTTTAGATGTTGGGTTTGCTTATATTCATTTGTGTACTCTTATTTGCAAATCCCGTATTGTCATCATTCCACCAAAAAGGGGGAGATTGTAAGGGAATATTTCACCCTATGTGGTTTTGGTGATTGATGACAATGCTTTTGCGGACTAATCGTGTGCGTTGAGCATTTCAGATATCCCATGTTTAGGCACAAGACGATTTGATGCCCCTCAGAGCGTAGTGAAGATGGCGTTTGCCGGTGTCAAAACCGGCGGATCTCAGGTAGGGGGTCCCGAACTGTGCATCTAGGCGGATGGTAACAGGAGACAAGGGACATGATGTTTTTACCCAGGTTCGGGCCCTCTCGATGGAGGTAAAACCCTACTCCTGCTTGATTAATATTGATGATATGGGTAGTACAAGAGTAGATCTACCACGAGATCAGAGAGGCTAAACCCTAGAAGCTAGCCTATGGTATGATTGTTGTTCGTCCTACGGACTAAAACCCTCCGGTTTATATAGACACCTGAGAGGGCTAGGGTTACACAGAGTCGGTTACAATGGAAGGAGATCTACATATCCATATCGCCAAGCTTGCCTTCCACGCCAAGGAAAGTCCCATCCGGACACGGGACGAAGTCTTCAATCTTGTATCTTCATAATCCAGGAGTCCGGCCATCCGGACACCCCCTAATCCGGGAGTCCCTCAGTAGCCCCTGAACCAGGCTTCATTGACAACGAGTCCGGCGCGCAAGTTGTCTTCGGCATTGCAAGGCGGGTTCCTCCTCCGAATACTTCATAGAATATGTTGAACACAAGGATAGTGTCCGGCTCTGCAAAATAAGTTCCACATACCACCGTAGAGAGAATAACATTTACACAAATCTAATCTGCTGACGTATTCCGTAGCGTGACATCATGCCACAGCCAAGCATTTATTCGAATCGTTTTACTGTCCCACCTCAATGTGTTTAGCGAGGCGGTTTCCTTGGCACGTCTTGTCAAAGCAGAGATCGTGTCCCCTTATTCCGGGATTCTCATCAATACGGGCGTGGGTAACCCAACCGCGCCATTAATCACGGTGCTTGGGAGATAAGTGAGTTTTACCAGGCTGGCGGGGGCACATAGTTTCGGCCGCCCATATAAGGGGATAAGAATCCACCTTTTCCATCTATGCCTTCCTCCTCCTTCGCCTATCCATTCCTGCACACTCGAGCTCCAGTGCCCAAGTCCGCACTTCCCACCTCAACCTTCTCCAATCATGTCCGGAGCGGGAGGCAGGTGGATGGCCTCATCGTCATGGAGGGGCACATCAAAAAGTTGAGGAAGGCCGGATACTTTTCTAACGACATTGCGCACCGGCTCCCAGATGAGGGGCAGCTCATCCCCACCCCTAGGCCCCATGAGACGGTGGTGTTTCTCACCCATTTCCTCTGCGGACTGGGCTTCCCACTCCACCCATTTGTTCGGGGGCTCATGTTCTACTACGGCCTGGATTTCCACGATCTGGCCCCGAACTTCATCCTCAACATCTCGGTGTTTATCATCGTGTGCGAGGTCTTCCTCCGCATCAAGCCCCACTTCGCCCTATGGCTGAAGACCTTCAGCGTCAAGCCGAAGGTTGTGGGCGGCCGGCAAGCGGAGTGCCGAGGTGCCAAGGTGGGCAAGATTCCCAACGTCACATGGCTCGAGGGCTCCTTTGTGGGAACCATCATAGGGTGGCAATCCGGGTGGTTCTACATCAATGAGCCGCGTGACCCTGAATGGGCAGCGGCCCCCGAATTCCAATCTGGCATCCCCACACGGCTCACCTCCTGGAAAGAGACGGGCCTGTTGTGGGGTAATCTGGAAGAGGTGACCGGACTCCAAACCTGCGTCCAAGACCTGGTGAACAAGAAGGTTAAACTTGTCAATGTAGTCCAGGTCATGCTCTTCCGTCGGATCCTCCCGTGTCAACGACGGGCTTTCAACTTGTGGGAGTTTGACCCGGCCCAGCACCAGACTTCGTCCAGGCTCTTCGCCACAAAGCACGAGGACGCCTGGAAGGTGCTATTCAAGAGCTCCGAGGTTCCCCCTCCCGTCACCAAGGATCGCGGATTCTTTGCAAAGCGCCAAGCCACTGAAGTAAGCTTGTTTTATCCTTTACAGGACACTTAATTTTCATAGTTTGACTCTATGCGGGATCTAAACTCCCGCTCCTTTGACAGGACTGGAAGAGTACGTCCGGACAGTTTGATTGTCCGGCCCCTTTGCCCGAAGGCCCAGCAGATGCACGCTTGACGAAGCTGCTGGTCCCGGCACCTCACGTGGTGCCGGAGAAGAAGGCCAAGAAGAAGGCCACGGGAACTCGAAGGAGCTCCCGGCGCCCGGTGTTGTTGGACTCATCACCCGACGACCCCGAAGCGCACTCCTCCCCTGAAGACGAGGAGGAGGAAGAAGAAGCCTCTTCCCCTCCAATGGGGGGAGGAAAGAAAAGGAAGGCCGCCCCAACTGGGGAGGTTGGAGGGTCCAAGAAGGGGAAGACCCTTCTTTCGGACTATGCCTCTGACGCCGACGACGGCGAAGAGGAGTGGCCATCCAGGGCCAAGCCCCTAGCAAAATCGTAAGTATTCGGATACCAGAACAACTCATAGCGTTCCTTTATTGCACAGTACCTTCTGACGCCGAATTTAATCATGCAGTCCGCCCAAGGCCCAGCTCGACGATTCGTCGAGCGGCTCCCTCGATTCGTCGGATGTGAAATAGTGCTTCACTCCTGACTGCTACCTCCCCTCTCCCTACGGACGATGCTGAGGTGGAGTCCCAAAAGGGGCTAAGCCAGGAGGAGGTGGTCCTGGAGGAGCCGCAAGGCGACCTCCCGGACTCCAGGCCCAAAGGGGATGAAGCCCCAGAGGGATCTAAGTCCAGCCCTGGGACGGACACCGCTCCGGAACCTTCAGTGATTCCGGAGTCCGGCAGGCGGCCCCCTCGCAAGAAGGGCAAGCCTACGACACCGGCGGCCTCTGTCCAACCGGAGGCGCCGGACAATTTGCTGGAGGTGCTTAACGGCGCCTCCATCGACGAGGAGCACCACAGTGTTATAAGTGCGGTGATCCAGAAGGTTCAGTCCGCCAAGAGCAGGCTGACCGAAGCCTGCGCCAGCCTTCTAATAGGCTTCGAGGTATGTACTTAAAAGATGTAAAAATATTACCGCATAGATAGTAGCCCCTGATACTCAGTTTGGTGTTCGGAAAGAAAAGCCGGACTGAGGATCTAAAAAGATATACGCAGGAGTCTAACATAAATATGTCAATATGGGAATGCAGGCTGCGCTGCTGACCTCTGCCGCACTGACTGCGAAGGTCGATGCATTGAAGCAGAGCCTCGAGCGGTCCGAGAACGAGCTCAGTCGTGCCAAGAAGCAGCTCGAGGACAAGGAAGGTAGGTAGTACCTTATGTAAGTATATAAAAAATACCTGGTTGCAAATAGTGACAGGACCAACGTGAATGTTACAGGGGCCACAACCGAGGTGGCGACTCTGAAGGAAGCGCTGTCCAAGGCCAAAAACAATGCGGCCATGGAGCGCACCGAGCGAGAGAAACAAGAGGAGCAGGTGCGGAGGTGCGGCCAGAGCTCAATGCTCTTGTGAAAAAACATGAGAGTTTAGAGCTTGACTCAAGGACTCGAGAGTCCGAGCTTGCCTCGGCACTTGAAAGCGCCAAATCTGCCAAGGCCAAAGCCCAAAAGGCCCTCCAGGAAATTGAGGCGGTGGGTAAGGCATTCTTTATGCAAAGCAAGCACTTGAAAGTAAATTACCTGTTACTTACCCGAGTCCGAAGCTCTCCAGGAGCATTCGTAGATCTGCCCCGCAGTGTATCCGACGCCACCGCATTCTACCGAGCCGAGGAAGGGAGCTCGACGGAGAAGGTGTTCTGGTCCCAGTATGCCGAGGCCGGACACCCAGTGCCCCTGAGTGACCAGCTGAAGCAGCTGGTCGAGCTCCATAAGGCAGCCGAACAGGCCATGAAGGGCCTTATAGGCCGGCTGTGGCCTGGGGAGGCCATGCCTAGGAGCTACTTTGGGCTGGTGCGGCGGCTGGTGGATGCCTGTCCACGGCTTGAAGTCATCAAGCGCTCCGTATGCATCGAAGGCGCCCGTAGGGCCCTTGCCCATGCTAAAGTGCACTGGGGCAAACTGGATGCTGAGAAGCTGGTGACAGAAGGGCCACCGGAGAGGAAGGAGCATCGCAAGCCCGAGATGTATTATGAGGGCGTCCTGAAGGGTGCCCGCCTTGTGGCGAACGAATGTTCCAAGGATGTAATTTTTGAGTAAACTCACTCGTGTTTATCTTGTGCGCTGAAAACTTGTTCATATGCGCTAAGCAACGCTGTTTAAATTTAAAATATTACCTTATGTGCGGCCGTTTATTAAATCTGAGAGATGCAAGTCGTCGGCTTCTACCCCCATGCCACAAGTGCTGGGGAGTTCTGGATAAACATGAGGGCTCTTGTTCCCATTCTTGGGTCCTTCGAGGGAGGCGCTCAGCACAACGAACAAGGCAATCGGACTTATAATGCTTTACCACTCTCACTTAGCCATAGAATTCTATAATTTTAAATTTTGGTGAAGCCCCTAGTATTCGGAAGACTGAGTTCGGGGCGCTATCCACGCCTAGGCCGGACAAAGCCAGCTCCTCGCTCTAAGCGCCATAAGTCTTTAGGGACTCGAAAAACCTCTCGAATAGCGACCGTCTCTCGCCCTATCATGACGGTCAGTTTTAGCTTTCTCTACTGAGGTGTTAACCCAGCTCAACTGGGACACAATCGCAGTAGTTCTCCCAGCGCTACCTTAGCCGATATAGCGAAATGTAAGGTACCAAAACATGGGAGCCGGGCAAACCCAACTATTGACCCAAGACATGATTCGGAGCCGATGCATATAATGCTATATTTCGGGGTGCCGCACTCATGAGAGTGTTCGGTCTTCTCACACCATATTCTGGGGTACTGGAGCCCCTGGTGTATTGGCCGTACCAAAGTGTACGGTTGCATAATGTCATAACTGAACATATTTACATAAAAAATGAACGCAATAATAGACAAGAGCTATGTATTGTTTATTAAAGGGCTGCTATGAAAGCAGAATGATACAAATAGTGCGATAAGCAAGAGATGGGATTATTTGACATGTCCCCCTCCAGGGGCAAGCTGCGAGACTTTAAGTAAGACAGGTATTTAGCTCGTTATAGAGACCACCTGGAAATTCGACGTGGCTTGTTGTCTCCCTGGCTGTTGCATCGTGTGTTCGACGATTGTACTGCCAAATAGGCCTTCCTAAGAGTGGAGTCCTGAAAGTAAAAAGGAGAAATAACAAAATCGGGAGCCACTACTGCGGTTGAGCCGCATTCTGGGCATGCCGTGGTTGTGCCCCTCCCCTTATGCCCGTGGTATTTCCAGAGCGTAATTATGTACGCGTAGTACTGGTTTCGCAATCTCGCGAGGGTTGGGGTTGGGGCCGCACTGCTATGCTTGCTCGGAATGTGCCAGGCGGTCTTGTTGTAGGTTACTTCGGGCGCGCTTGACGGTGTCCGGACATTTAACAGCCGGACTGGAGAATTGCCTTGAGAGGCTACTATGTACTTCCGCCCCTAGGGCCGCCGTGTGCTCCTCTGTTCGGAGAGAGCGTTCGGTGTTTCCATTGACCGTAATGACTCCTCGAGGGCCTAGCATCTTGAGCTTGAGGTATGCGTAGTGCGGCACTGCATTGAACTTTGCAAATGCGGTTCGCCCGAGCAGGGCGTGATAGCCACTGCGGAACGGGACTATGTCGAAGATTAACTCCTCGCTTCGGACATTATCCGGGGATCCGAAGACCACTTCGAGTGTAACCGAGCCTGTACAGCTGGCTTCTACACCTGGTATGATGCCTTTAAAGGTCGTCTTTGTGGGTTTAATCCTTGAGGGATCTATGCCCATTTTTTGCACTGTATCCTGGTAAAGCAGGTTCAGGCTACTGTCGCCGTCCATGAGGACTCTAGTGAGGTGAAATCCGTCAATGATTGGCTCTAGAACCAATGCGGCGAATCCGCCGTGACGAATGCTAGTGGGGTGGTCCCTTCGATCAAAAGTGATCAGGCAGGAGGACCATGGGTTGAACTTTGGGGCGACTCGCTCCAACGCATATACGTCCCTGAGCGCATGCTTCCATTCCCTTTTGGGGATGTGGGTTGCGTATATCATGTTCACCGTCCGCACTTGTGGGGGAAAGCCCTTCTGTCCTCTGTTGTTCGGCGATCGGGGCTCCTCCTCATCATCACTATGCAACCCCTTGTCTCTGCTTTCGGCACTTAATTTGCCTGCCTGCTTGAACACCCAACAATCCCTGTTGGTGTGATTGGCTGGCGTTTCGGGGGTGCCGTCTATCTAGCACAAGCGGTCGAGTATTCGGTCCAAACTGGACGGGCCTGGAGTATTTCTCTTGAATGGCTTTTTCCGCTGACCGGGTTTAGAGCCTCTGAATCCGGCATTAACTGCCGTATCCTCAGTATTGTCGCCGTTAATGCAGCGCATGTGCTTGTTGCGATGCGACCTGCCATTGTTGTCCTTAGTGTTCGAATTACGAGGGCTCTTGGTCATGTTATTACTGCGAGCTAGCCAGCTGTCTTCTCCCGCGCAAAAGCGGGTCATGAGTGTTGTGAGGGCTGCCATGGATTTTGGCTTTTCCTGTCCTAGGTGCTGGGCAAGCCATTCGTCGCGGATGTTATGTTTGAAGGCTGCAAGGGCCTCTGCGTCCGAACAGTCGACTATTTGATTTTTCTTGGTTAGGAACCGTGTCTAGAATTGTCTGGCCGATTCCTCTGGATGCTGAATTATGTGGATTAGGTCATCGGTGTCTGGTGGCCGCACATAAGTGCCCTGGGAGTTGTCCAGGAATGCGGCTTCCAAGTCCTCCCAGCAACCAATTGACTCTGCTAGCAAGTTGTTAAGCCAATGCCGAGCTGGTCCTTTAAGCTTGAGTGGGAGGTATTTTATAGCGTGTAGATCATTACCGTGTGCCATGTGGATATGAAGGAGATAATCCTCTATCCATACCGCAGGATCTGTTGTGCCATCGTATGATTCGATATTTACGGGTTTAAACCCCTCGGGGATTTGATGATCCATTACTTCATCTGTGAAGCATAGTGGGTGTGCGGTGCCTTTGTACTGGGCTATATCACGACGTAGCCCAGATGAGCTTTGTCTGATGTGTTCGGCCTGGCCGTATTTGCCATATCCGGCGTGACGGTTATCGTCACGTGTTGTGGGGCGCCCACACGATCCATAGATCGATCTTGTTTGCCTTCCCTTGTCCTCCAATATGTCTCGCAGGTCTGGCGCGTTTCTCCGTGCCTTGGTATTTTTTGAGCGGCGCCGGGGTGCGGCTTGAATTGATGGCCAAGAGGCCTCTCTGTCGTGGCCACGGGGTGGCCGGTCGGCCGCGTCATACGCTGGTGATGTAGGTTTAGTTGCTTCCTCCTCTAATTGGGGTAGCAGCCTGCGCTTTGGGTAGCTCTTGGAGGGGCGTTCGAGTTTGTACTCTTCGGCAGCGAGGACTTCAGTCCATCTGTCGGCTAGCAGGTCTTGGTCAGCTATAACATGCTGCTGTTTTTTCTTAAGGTTGCTTGCCATGGCCATAAGCCTGCGTTTGAAACGCTCTTGTTCGATGAGATCCTCAGGCACGACGAATTCGTCGTCGGCGAGGCTTGCCTCGTCTTCAGAGGGAGGCATGTAATTATCGTCCTCTACCTCTCTGTTTGCCGCTCTCTGATGAGGGCTCGCTTCTCCATCCTCCTGTGTCCAATCCTGCTGGAGGGGGTCGTCTTCGGCACTGTCCGGATTGTTATTGTCTCCGGAGCCGAAATCGCCGTTTTTTTGGCGGGATTTAGAGCGGCGCCGCAGATGCCGGCGCTTAGGCTGCTTCTTGGAGGGGTCATCCTCCGTTGTTCCGTCGCCATTCCCTTCTTTTGGGGTGTCCACCATGTATATGTCATATGACGAGGTGGCCTTCTAGTGCTATATAGGCGCTGGTTCTTGGTCGTCTCCTGCGTCATCGTCCATACCGTCGATGTCTTCGGAGTCGAAGTCGAGCATGTCGGTTAAAGCATCGACAGTGGCTACGAGTGGGTGGTGGGTGGGCTTCGAATTTCTTCGTCGTCCGCATCCCAACCTTGCCGACCGTAGTCCAACCAGGGCTCTCCGGATAAAGAGAGAGACTTTAATGAATTCAAGATGTCGCCAAAGGGCGAGTGCTGAAAGATGTCCGCGGCGGTGAACTCCATGATCGGCGCCCAATTGGGTTCGATCGGCAGGGGTGTGGAAGGTTCGGAGTCTGGAAAGGAGTCCGGCACCTTGGAGTCACGAGGTTCGCAAAGGACAGGGCTGGTATTCGGCTCGATCGCCGTAGAAATTGCGGCCCCCGAGGCGGTGTCCAACCATCTGTCCTTGATTGGCGCAGTCGGCTTCGAGCTAAAGGTCGAAGCGGACACTGGGGCGGCCTCCGGGGCACTGTTCGGCGGCAGAGCTAGATCATGCCTGTCGTGACAGTGCGGCACGCTTGGTTGTGTCTCGAATCCGTCGAAGATCAAGTCTCCGCGGATGTCGGCCGTGTAGTTTAAGCTTCCAAATCTGACCTGATGGCCAGGGGCGTAGCTTTCAATCTGCTCCAGATGGCCAAGCGAATTGGCCCGCAGTGCAAAGCCGCCGAATACGAAGATCTGTCCGGGGAGAAAAGTCTCACCCTTGACCGCATCGTTGTTGATGATCGGAGAAGCCATCGGGCCTAAAGGTGATGACACAGAGGAACTCTCAATGAAAGCACCAATGTCGGTGTCAAAACCGGCGGATCTCGGGTAGGGGGTCCCGAACTGTGCGTCTAGGCGGATGGTAACAGGAGACAAGGGACACGATGTTTTTACCCAGGTTCAGGCCCTCTCGATGGAGGTAAAACCCTACTCCTGCTTGATTAATATTGATGATATGGGTAGTACAAGAGTAGATCTACCACGAGATCAGAGAGGCTAAACCCTAGAAGCTAGCCTACGGTATGATTGTTGTTCGTCCTACGGACTAAAACCCTCCGGTTTATATAGACACTGGAGAGGGCTTGGGTTACACAGAGTCGGTTACAATTGGAGGAGATCTACATATCCGTATCGCCAAGCTTTCCTTCCATGCCAAGGAAAGTCCCATCCGGACACGGGAAGAAGTCTTCAATCTTGTATCTTCATAATCCAGGAGTCCGGCCATCCGGACACCCCCTAATTCGGGACTCCCTCATCATTTTTCTATGATTCCTTTTGGTGGATTTGAGTCGTAGGAAAGCTGTACTATTAAGAGGGGGTCCGCTTTGGAAAGGTTAGGGTGGAATCATCATGTACACATATGTTCCTTTACACCTCCTTTCCCCTTGCCTCTTTGGAGCTCTGATCTGTTATCCGTGTCTTTGCAAAATGAACGACTTCAAGTGGTAGTATGTTGTGGCGTACGGTACTACTACTCAAGGGAGCGGTAGAACCACAGAGGCTCACGGTAGTACCGTGCGGGGATGCGGTAGTACTGCACCTCCTTGCGGTAGCACCACTCTTTGGTCACGGTAGTATCGTGACTTCTGGCCGAGTGGTGCTCTCGCACAAAAGTAGGGGCGGATGTAATTTTTTACATCCGTGCCCTATACGGTACTACCGCTCTTGGGTGCGGTAGTACCGTGTCGGACTTTTGCATCGATCTAACCTCAGCGGAAGTAGACACGGGTGTAATTTTATTCATCCGTGCCTTCCCAGCCCAGTCAAGCCCTGCCTTGCGGTAGTACCGCAAGGGCGCACGGTAGTACCGCTCTGGCGGTTCTACTGCTTGCAATGTCAACGCAAAATGGCCTCCTCTCGCATCTGTCGTGGGTGCGGTAGTACCACACTGCCTCGCGGTAGTATCGTGACGCCTTGCGGTACTACTGCTTGGCTGGTGCGGTAGTACTACATGTTGTGGGCTGGTTAAGTGGATAACGGTTGGATTTGTCCCTTGACTATAAAAGGGGAGTCTTGTTCTCCGAGTTGAGCACCTCTTCCATCTCTAAGCTCCATTGATGCTCTAAGCTCCATTTTTGCCTGATCTCTCTCCCTAGCCAATCAAACTTGTTGATTCTCCAGGGATTGGTTGAGAAGGCCTCGATCTACACTTCCACCAAGATAAATTTGATTCCCCCCACTAATCCCTTGCGGATCTTGTTACTCTTGGGTGTTTGAGCACCCTAGACGGTTGAGGTCATGGCGGAGCCATAGTCCATTATGGTGAAGCTTCATGGTGTCGTTGCGAGCCTCCAATTCAGTTGTGGAGATTGCCCCAACCTTGTTTGTAAAGGTTCGGTCGCTGCCTCCATGGGCACCAATAGTGGAATCACGGCATCTCGCATTGTGTGACGGCGTGAGGAGAATACGGAGGCCCTAGTGGCTTCCTGGGAAGCATTGTGCCTCCACATCGCTCCAACGGAGTAGTACTTCCCCTCAAAAGGAACAAACTTCGGTAACACATCCTCGTCTCCATCGGTGTAGCAACCAAACCTCAAACAGTCCAGTCTCAGTGCATTAGTGTCATTCCTGGATCAGTAATACTGACATGCACAGTACTTGAGGATTTGTAACAGAGTTTCAATCACACACTTATTACATCGAATGTCTCAAAAGAGAACTTATTACAATAATATGGCTTAAGGCCATCTAAAAACGATAATAGCGGAAGGTTTGGAAGATAAAGTGAGTCCATCAACTCCAATGGCATAGCTGAGTGAACGTCAACGACCTATGGCACCTTACTCGTTGTCTGAAAAGTCTGCAACATGATATGTTGCAGCCCGAAACGGGTCAGCACATGGAATATGCTGGCAATGTAACACATAGAGTAATCAACAGAATAAATGCTATCACTACATGCATATATGGCTGGTGGAAAGCTCTATGGTTACAGTTTTGCATAAAGCCAATTTTTCCCTACAACAATGGAATAAATTTTTGTTTAACTATCATGGTGGTTGTTAAACAGAGAAGGTTCCTCCAACTCAATCCCAATTAAGCATCATCAATTACCCAACAAAATTAATTTAGGGTGATGAGATCAACATGATAATCCAAAGAACCAGATACTCAAGATGTCCATAACCGGGGACACGGCTAACCATGATTAGTTTGTACACTCTGCTGAGTCTTGAGAACTTTTCCCCACAAGACTCGATCTCCTCCATTGGATTTCTCGCACTACATGGTGTCTGAGAAACGGATGACCGAGACACAGTCTTTCAGAAGCATTAATTCTTTACTCTAGGTAGACAGTACCACCTACATCCCCTACATCTGCTAGTCTACCACTGAAAGAGGTCACACAACATACTCAACTATGATAGAGGCCATAATAGCTTGTGGCTGCACACGGAAGTTTCTAGCATGAATAATCTTATGATCCCTTTGAGCCTGGGTGGCGAGCCGTAGGATGATCACACGGGTACTCCGGGATATCCTAGGACACAACTGGATTCTCCATGTGCCCGCAACTAATCCACCCAGATGTGTATTTAAGTAGCCACCTTAAGTTAACCATTAATTAACAATACTCACATCTGTCATGGATACACTCACCCAATCCACGTCTATGATTATAGCATAGCAATCCTAAGCAGAGGGTAGAAGTAACTCCCAAAGGTTTTATAATAAAAGGACAATAGGTTCTACCTCATCATCTACTTCCCAAACCCACATGCTATTCAGATCCTAACCATGCAATGTTTGAGGGTTGAAACTAATGCATAAAAACTAGATAATAAAGGGGTATGATCAAAGTGTTACTTGCCTTGCTGATGATCCACAAAACCAAGAGACTCGTAGTAGCAGCACGCTTCGCACTCCGGGAATTATGTCTCAAACAAACAATAACATACATAAACACTCAACTAAATGCATGGGTAAAACTCAAATAAGAAGATCTAACTAGAAAGTTCAACTAAAGAACTCCGGTTTGCAAAAAGAATCAAATCAAACTGAGAAACGAAACTCAAACTACGAAAGAAACAAGATCTGATTACTAATCTGGACTAAAGTCAAATTTTACAGTACCAAAATCATGTTCAAGTTGGTTAAACAGAAAGAGGGCTTCGAGACGAAGATCTAGGCTCTTGTTTCATCTAATTCCGATAAACGACCGAAAAGTTATACTAGAACGAAGATTAGGGTAGAAATCGTGATTGAAATAATCGTGGAAAAACCCTGGAAAAACAAAATGAGACGAATAGGTTAATGAACAAACGTTCGCTGTCTGCACTTAACTGACGAACAACATTCGTTAAAACGAACATACGGACGAATATCCTCTATTTAACTAAACCGAAAAAAAACCGAACCGACCTGAGAAAAAACAGATCCAGGGTTTCGGAAAAAATCGATCGGTTTTTCTGGGAAAACCGGCGGCGGTGGCGGGCGGCGGGGCTACTCCAGCGGCGGGCGGGGTCGGCGGCGGCGGT
>NC_041393.1:659647269-659658198 GCF_002162155.2 Triticum dicoccoides
GGCTCCGCGGGGCGGCTGCGTCGCGGCGTCGGCGGCGGGAAGCGGCGGCGGCAGCGGCGCTAGGTCGGCGGTGGCACTAGGGTTTGCTGGGCGGGGCGGCTGGGCTGGCGGGGCGAGGCCGCGGCCTTTAAATGGTCGGACGGGCACAATGTCCGGGTCGGACACGGCCCGTTAAGTCGGTTGACTTTTTTTTAAAATAATCCTGACGCTGAAAAAAAAGGAATACTAAACGGTCTCCAAAAATCCTGAAATAAATTTTCACAGTCCTCAAATAATATTGCGGACAAAGTGAACATTTATTTGGGCCTCTAATGCAATAGGAATAAAAGTCCAAATAAAATACTTATTTGATTTAAATTTTTTTCCTCCAGTATTTCTTTATTTTGGAGAAGCCATTTTATCTCCTCTCTTTTATTTTAACATAGGAAATATTCGGAGAGAAAAAGATTAAAATCAAATGATCCTATTTTCAAAATTTGAGAAAACTCAAATATGAAAATAACGAAATCCCCAACTCTCTTCGTGGGTCCTTGAGTTGCTTAGAATTTATAGGATCAACCAAATATGCAATAAAATATGATATGCAATGATGATCTATGTATAACATTCCAAATTGAAAATTTGGGATGTTATAAACCTACCCCCCTTAAGATGAATCTCGCCCTCGAGATTCGGGTTGGCTAGAGAATAGGTGTGGGTGGTCCTTCCATAAGTCTTCCTCTCTTTCCCAGGTGGCTTCCTCCTCGGTATGGTGGCTCCACTGAACTTTGCAAAACTTGATAACTCTACTGTGTGTGACTCCGCTAGCAAACTCGAGAATCTTCACTGGTTTCTCCTCGTAGGTCAAATCACTCTCCAACTGAATTGCTTCTAGTGGCACGGTATCTCTCAGAGGAATATCGGCCATCTCTGCATGGCACTTCTTCAACTGGGAAACATGAAACACATTGTCAACTCCTGACAATCCGTCTGGTAATTCCAGCTTGTAAGCAACTTCTCCCATACAGTCCAAAACTTTGTATGGTCCCATAAAACGTGGTGCTAACTTTCCCTTAACTCCAAAAACATTTAACTCCATGAAGCGGGGATACACGAAGGTATACTCTGTTTCTGACTTCGTAAACTGTCTCCTTGCGTTTAGAATCCGCATAACTCTTCTGCCTGGACTGGGCTACTTTGAGTCTGTCGCGAATAAGTTTAACCTTCTCTTCCGACTCCTTAATCAAATCTGGTCCAAACAACTGATGGTCTCCAACTTCATCCCATAATAACGGTGTCCTACACCTCCTTCCGTACAAGGCTTCAAAAGGGGTCATCTTTAAACTGGCTTCATAACTGTTGTTGTAAGAGAACTCTGCATACGGCAAATTGTCATCCCAACTAGATCCATAATCTAGCACACAAGCTCTCAACATGTCCTCCAGAATCTGACTTACTCTCTTAGTCGGTCCATCTGTCTGTGGATGTAAGGTTGTACTGAACTCTAGCCTAGTACCCAAAGTTTCATGCAACTGATTCCAGAACTTTGAGGTAAATTGGGTTCCTCTATCTGATACAACGGTCATCGGAACTCCATGCAGGCATACGATCCTGTTCATATATATCTTTGCCAACTTCGCACTTGTATAGGTGGTCTTCACTGGGATGAAATGAGCTACTTTCGTCAAAAGATCGACTACAACCCATATCGAGTCATAGCCTGAATGAGTCCTGGGCAATCTAGTGATAAAATCCATGTCAAGCTTATCCCACTTCCATTCGGGTATCGGCAATGGATGTACAATCCTGCTGGCTTCTGATGCTCTGCCTTTACTCTCTGACATACATCACATACTGCTACATACTCTGCAATATCCTTCTTCATTCCGGTCCACCAGAAACTTTCCTTCACATCCAGATACATCTTGGTGTTTCCTGGGTGAATCGAATACGGTGAATCATGGGCCTCCTGCAGAATCAACTTCCTGATCTCGGGGTCATTAGGCACGTATACGCGGTCCTCAAACCATAATGTATCGTGCTCATCCTCACGAAATCCTTTAGCCTTTCCTTTGCTCATTCTTTCCTTTATCTCGGCAATCTCCTTGTCAGTCTTCTGAGCTTCTCTGATCTTATCCATCAAAGTGAAATGAATTTCCAATGCTGCTACATAACCTCTTGAAACTATTTCCAAACATATCTCACGAAGATCCTCTACTAACTCCTTGGATAAATCTCCGGTTATGAGCGTATTGACATAACTCTTGTGACTCAACGCATCGGCTACTACGTTAGCCTTTCCGGGATGATAATGCAACTTCATATCATAATCCTTAATGAGCTCCAACCATCTCCTCTGCCTGAGATTTAACTCCTTCTGCGTGAGGATGTATTTCAAACTCTTGTGATCTGTGTATACCTCACAGTGGTTTCCGATGAGAAAATGTCTCCATGTCTTCAACGCGTGGACTACGGCTGCTAACTCCAAGTCATGCGTGGCATAATTTAGCTCATGAGGTTTAAGCTATCGTGAGGCATATGAAACAACTCTTCCCTCCTGCATAAGCACTACTCCAAGTCCTCGGCATGAAGCGTCGCAATACACTTGATAATCCTTACATTGGTCTGGAAGAATCAGCACTGAGGCTGTAACCAAACGCTTCTTCAACTCCTGAAAACTAGCCCCGCACTCTTCAGTCCATTTGAACTTGGTGTCCTTCTTCAACAACTCTGTCATGGGCTTTGCAATCTTGGATAAATTCTCTGTGAACCTCCGGTAATATCATGCGAGTCCAAGAAAACTCCTGATCTCTCCGACTGATGTGGGTGCTAATCATTTAGTCACAGAAACGACTTTGGTGGGGTCTACTGCTATTCCTTCTCCGGATATAACATGTCCGAGGAATCCAACTTCCATCAACCAAAACTCACATTTGCTGAACTTGGCATACAACTGATGTTCCCTGAGCTTCTCGAGAACCAAACGCAAATGCTCCTTATGTTCCTCCTCATTCTTCGAGTAGACCAATATATCGTCAATGAACACTACGACAAACTTATCCAAAAACTCCATAAACACTTTGTTCATCATGTTCATGAAATAGGCAGGCGCGTTAGTCAGACCAAATGACATAATGGTATACTCATATAGCCTGTACCTTGTGGTAAAACTTGTCTTAGGTATATCCTGCTCTCGAATCTTCAGCTGATGGTATCCTGATCGTAAATCGATCTTGGAAAACAATTTAGCTCCTTGCAACTGGTCAAACAAATCATTGATCATCGGCAGCGGGTCACTTCATTCAATGCATGATAATCAACAACCACCCTTAACGATCCATCTTTCTTCTCCACTAGAAGTACTGGACATCCCCAAGGTGATGAACTTGGTCGAATGAAACCTTTATCCAATAACTCCTTAATCTGCTTCTTAATCTCCTCCAAATCCTGCGCGGGCATCCGATACAGTCTCTTTGATATTGGCCCGGTGCCTGGAAAAAGCTCAATCAAAAACTCAATGTCTCTATCCGGTGGCATGCCTAGCAACTCCTCCGGAAATACGTTAGGGAAATCCTTCACCACTGGTACTTCTTCTTGTACAACTCCTGATAAGGAATTTACTTGAGTCCTCTTCAGCACATGCCAGGATACATACTTAATCCTTCTTCCTTCTGGGGTGGTGAGCATAATCGACTTACTGGCGCAGTCAATGTTCCCTCCATACTATGATAACCAATCCATGCCTAATATTATATCCAGTCCTTGCGATTCCAATATTATTAGGTCTGAGGGGAACACGTAGTTACCAATCCTTAAGGGTAACCGATCACACCATAGGCTGGCCATATATCTGCTCCTGCCGAGGTTACTAACATGGGTGACCTAAGGGCTTGGGTTGGCAACTTATACTTATCCACAAATCCCCTTGATATGTATGAATGCGATGCACCAGTATCAAAAAGAACGATTGTAGTAAATGACTGAACTAAAAACTTACCTATAACTTCAACCTCCTCCACACTAACATGGTTCACCTGTCCCCTGTTGAAAGGGTTGGGCTTCTTCCCTGAGCTTCCATTGTCATTTCCATTCTTTGCTTCAGAACACTCTGTGGCGTAATGTCCATTCTTCCCGCACTTGAAATAAGTAATGTGAATTAGATCCTTCTTGGCGGGCGTTGCTGGGTTGGAACGGTTCTGGCCATTGCTTCCTCCATTCTCATTCCCATTCTTGGGGCCACTATGGTTTTGTGTAATCTCTCCATTGGAATTTTGGCCTCCATGGTTATGGTGAATGTGTCCTCCTGATTTCGGGGTAAAATGGGGTCTCTGTTGGGCTCCAGAATTGTACTTCCCTTGTCCATACTTCCTCTTGCGGTTGTCTATCTGCTGCTGCTTCCCTTCAATCATAAGATCTCTATCTACCAACTCCTGGTAGTTGTTGAAAGTTTCCACCATCAACTGGATGCTCAGCTCATCATTCAGTTCTTCGAGAAACTTCTCCTGCTTAGCAGCATTTGTAGCAACATCATCCAAGGCATAACATGCTAACATACTAAAATGATCCACATATTGGCCCACTGTGCGTCCTCCTTGGCGCAAGTTGCGAAACTCACGCTTCTTCATGGCCATAGCTCCTGCTGAAACATGGGCAGTGCAGAAAGCCTGCTGAAACTGATCCCATGTAACAATGTCAATTGGGTAAGTTGCTGTGAAATTCTCCCGCCAAGATGCTGATACGTCTCCAACGTATCTATAATTTTTGATTGTTTCATTCTATTATATTACCTGTTTTGGATGTTTATGGGCTTTACTTTACACTTTTATATCATTTTTGGGACTAACCTACTAACCGGAGGCCCAGCCCATATTGCTGTTTTTTTGCCTATTTCAGTATTCCGAAGAAAAGGAATATCAAACGGAGTCCAAACGGAATGAAACCTTCGGGAGCGCGATTTTTGGAACAAACGTGATTCATAGGACTTGGAGTGCAAGTCAAGAAGCTCCCAAGGCAGCCACGAGGGTGGAGGGCTGCCCCCCTACAGGGCGCCCCCCTATCTCGTGGGCCCTCGGGCGTCCACCGACATACTTTTTCCTCCTATATATACCCATATACCCCGAAACCATCAGGGGAGCCACCATAACCTTCTGTATCCGCGAGATCCCATCTTGGAGCCGTCGCTGGTGCTCTGCGGGAGGGGGAATCCACCACTGAGGGCCTCTACATCAAATCCAAGGCCTCTCCGATGAGTTGTGAGTAGTTTACCACAGACCTTCGGGTCCATAGTTATTAGCTAGATGGCTTCTTCTCTCTTTTTGGATCTCAATACCATGTTCTCCCCCTCTCTTGTGGAGATCTATTCAATGTAACTCTTTTTGTGGTCTGTTTGTCGAGATCCGATGAATTGTGAGTTTATGATCAAGTTTATCTATGAGAAATATTTGAATCTATTCTAAATTCTTTTATGTATGATTGAGTTATCTTTGCAAGTCTCTTCGAATTATCGGTTTGGTTTGGCCTACTAGATTGATCTTTCTTGCCATGGGAGAAGTGCTTAGCTTTGGGTTCAATCTTGCGGTGTCCTTTCCCAGTGACAGCAGGGGCAGCAAGGCATGTATTGTATTGTTGCCATCGAGGATAAAAAGATGGGGTTTATATCATATTGCATGAGTTTATCCCTCTACATCATGCCATCTTTCTTAAAGTGTTACTCTATACTAATGAACTTAATACTCTAGATGCATGCTAGATAGCGGTCGATGTGTGGAGTAATAGTAGTAGATGCAGGCAGGACTCGGTCTACTTGTCACGGACGTGATGCCTATATACATGATCATGCCTAGATAATCTCATAATTATTCGCTTTACCATCAATTGCTCGACAGTAATTTGTTCACCCACCCTAATACTTATGCTATCTTGAGAGAAGCCTCTAGTGAAACCTATGGCCCCCGGGTCTATCTTTTATCATCTAATCTTTCAATCTACTTTTATTTGCATCTTTACTTTTCCAATCTATATTATAAAATACCAAAAATATATTTATCTTATCATATTATCTCTATCAGATCTCACTTCCGCAAGTGGCCATGAAGGGATTGACAACCCCTTTATCGCGTTGGTGGCGAGTTCTTTGTTTGTTTGTGTAGGTGCGTGGGACTTGTGAGGAGCCTCCTACTGGATTGATACCTTGGTTCTCAAAAACTGAGGAAAACCAACGCAAGCTCAAGACGTAGCAAGAAGGACTTCTGGCACCGTTGCCGGGGAGGACTTTGCTCAAGTCAAGACATACCAAGTACCCATCACAAACTCATCTCCCTCGCATTTACATTATTTTCCATTTGCCTCTCGTTTTCCTCTCCCCCACTTCACCCTTGCCATTTTATTCGCCCTCTCTTTCCCAATCTCCTCTCTTTTCTGCTTGCCTTCTCCTTCCTCTCTCTTTCGCTTGCCTTTTCTGTTTGCTTGTGTGTTGGATTACCTATCGCCATGGCGCAAGATAATACCAAATTGTGTGATTTCTCCAATACCAATAATAATGATTTCCCTAGTACTCCGATTGCTCCTCTTATGATGTTGAGTCTTGTGAAATCAATGCTGCTTTGCTGAATCTTGTTATGAAAGATTAATTCTCCGGCCTTCCTAGTGAAGATGCCACTACCCATCTAAACAACTTTGTTGATTTGTGTGAGACGCAAAAGAAAAAAGATACGAATAATCATATTGTTAAATTGAAGTTATTTCCGTTTTCACTTAGAGATCGTGCTAAAGTTTGGTTTTCGTCTTTGCCTAAAAATAGTATTGATTCTTGGAACAAGTGCAAAGATGCTTTTATCTCTAAGTATTTTCGTCCCGCTAAGATCATCTCGCTTAGGAACGATATTATGAACTAGATATATTTTAGATTCAGCCGCCGGAGGCAGATTCACGGAAATCACCTTAGGAGAAGCTACAAAACTTCTTGATAATATCATGGCTAATTATTCTCAATGGCACACCGAACGATCTACTAGTAAAAAAGTGCATGCTATAGAAGAAATTAATGTTTTGAGTGGAAAGATGGATGAGCTTATGATATTTTTTTGCTACTGAGAGTGCTTCTATTTATCCCAATGATATGCCTTTATCTACCTTGATTGAGAATAATAATGAATCTATGGATGTAAACTTTGTTGGTAGGAATAATTTTGGCAACAATGCTTATAGAGGAAACTTTAATCCTAGACCGTTCCCTAGTAATTTCTCTAATAATTATGGAAATTCCTACAATAATTCTTATGGTAATTTTAATAAGATGCCCTCTGATTTTGAAAATAGTGTGAAAGAATTTATGGTCTCTCAAAAGAATTTTAATGCCTTGCTTGAAGAAAAATTGCTTAAAGTTGATGATTTGGCTAGGAACATTGATAGACTTTCTCTTGAAATTGATTCTTTGAAACTTAGATCTACTCCGCCTAAGCATGATATCAATGAGTCTCTCAACTACATGATAAGTTCCATTGACGAATGCAAAGAAAGAACCGCTAGATTGCGTGCTAAGAAAGATTCCTTTGTTAAAGCGTGTTCTTCTAGTTCCCATGAAAATAATGATGAAGATCTTAAAGTTATTGATGTGTCCCCTATTAGATATTTGGTTTGCAATATGAATCTTAATAATGACGGGACTGGAGATGAGTCAACTTTAGTTAAAAGGCATCCCAATAATTTGGAGTTTTTAGATCTTGATCCTAAAATTGGTAAAAGTGGGATTGGAGAGGTCAGGACTTTAAATAGCATTGAACCCACTATCTTGGATTTCAAGGAATTTAATTATGATAATTGTTATTTAGTAGATTGTATTTCCTTTTTGCAATCCTTGTTGAATTGTCCTCATGCTTATAGTCAAAATAAAGCCTTTACCAAACATATTGTTGATGCCTTGATGCAATCTTTTGATGAAAAACTTAATTTGGAAGTTTTCATACCTAGAAAACTTAATGATGAGTGGGAGCCTACTATAAAGATTAAAATTAAAGATTGTGGGTGTTTTGCTTTATGTGATTTGGGTGCTAGTGTTTCCACGATTCCGAAAACTTTATGTGATATTCTAGGTTTCCATGATCTTGATGATTGCTCTTTAAATTTGCACCTTGCGGATTCCACCATTAAAAAGCCAATAGGAAGAATCAATGATGTCCTCATTGTTGCAAATATAAATTTGGTGCCCGTTGATTTTATCGTTCTTGATATAGATTACAATCTTTCTTGTCCTATTATTCTTGGTAGACCTTTCCTTAGAACTATTGGCACGATTATTGATATGAAGGAAGGGAATATTAGATTCCAATTTCCATTAAGGAAAGGCATGGAACAATTTCCAAGAAAGAATATTAAATTACCTTATGAATATATCATGCAAGCTACTTATGAATCAAGTGCCAAAGATGGCACTACTTAGATCTATCCTTGCTTTTATGCCTAGCTAGGGGTGTTAAACGATAGCGCTAGTTGGGAGGCAACCCAATTTTCTTTGTGTTTTTTTGTTTTTGTTCCTTTTTATTAATAAAATTTTCATCTACTCTCTGTTTAGATGTGTTTTCATGTTTTATTTAGTGCTTGTGACAAGTAGAACCTATAGGATAACCTATGGTGTGAGTTAATTTGATTCTGCTGAAAAATAGAAACTTTGCGCTCACGAGAAAAAAATCAATAAATCACAGATACGTGATTTTGCGTTGATTCTTTTTTCTGTAGATGAATAGAAAAATTTCCTAGGATATCCTATTTTTGAAGGATTTTTGGAGTTTCGGAAGTAAACGAAAGTTACAGATTGCTACAGACAGTTCTGTTTTTGACAGATTCTGCCTTTCGTGTGTTGTTTGCTTATATTGATGCATCTATGGCTAGTATGTAAGGGTATGAACCATAGAGAACTTGGAATACAGTAGGTTTAACACCAATATAAACAAAGAATGAGTTCATTATAGTACCTTATGTGGTGGTTTTTCTTTCTTGCACTAATGGAACTTATGAGATATCCTGTTGAGTTTTGTGTTGTGAAGTTTTCAATTTTTGGGTAAAGATTTGATGGACTATGGAATAAGGAGTGGCAAAATCCTAAGATTGGGAATGCCCATGGCACCCCAAGATATTCAAGAATAGCCAAAAGCCTAAGCTTGGGGATGCCCCGGGAAGGCATCCCCTCTTTCGTCTTCGTTCATTGGTAACTTTACTTGGAGCTATATTTTTATTTGTCACATGATATGTGTTTTGGTTGGAGCGTCGTGTATGATATTAGTCTTTGCTTTTTAGTTTACCACAATCATCCTTGCTGTACACACCTTTTGGGAGAAGCCCACTTGATTGGAATTTATTAGAGTACTCTATGTGCTTCACTTATATCTTTTGAGCTAGATAATTTTTGCTCTAGTGCTTCACTTATATCTTTTAGAGCATGGCGGTGGCTTAATTTTGAAGAAATTGTTAATATCTCATGCTTCACTTATATTATTTTGAGAGTCTCTTAGAACAGCATGGTATTTCCTATGGTTATAAAATTGGTCCTAGAATGGTAGGCATCCAAGTTGGGTATAATAAAAACTATCATAGAAGTGAATTGGATGCTATGATCAATTTGATACTTGATAATTGTTTTGAGATATGGAGGTAGTGATATTAGAGTCATGCTAGTTGGGTGATTATGAATTTAAAGAATACTTGTGTTGAAGTTAGCAAGTCATGTAGCATGCACGTATGGTTAAAGTCGTGTAACAAATTTGAAACATGAGGTGTTCTTAGATTGTGCATCCTTATGAGTGGTGGTCGGGGACGAGCGATGGTCTTTTCCTACCAATCTATCCCTCTAGGAGCATGCGCGTAGTGCTTGGTTTTTGATGACTTTTAGATTTTTGCAATAAGTATATGAGTTCTTTTGACTAATGTTGAGTCCATGGATTATACGCACTCTCACCTTCCATCATTGCTAGCCTCTTCGGTACCGTGCATTGCCCTTTCTCACCTTGAGAGTTGGTGCAAACTTTGCCGGTGCATCCAAACCCCGTGATACGATACGCTCTATCACACATAAACCTCCTTATATCTTCCTCAAAACAGCCACCATACCTACCTATTTATGGCATTTCCATAGCCATTCCGAGATATATTGCCGTGGAACTTTCCACCATTCCGTTTTTCATCATGACATGAATTACTATTCTCATATAGCCTTGCATGATCATGTAGTTGACATCGTATTTGTGGCAAAGCCACCATGCATAAATTTTCATACATGTCACTCTTGATTCATTGCCCATCCCGGTACACCGCCGGAGGCATTCATATAGAGTCATATCTTGTTCTAGTTTTGAGGTGTAATTCATGAGTTGTAAATATATAAAAGTGTGATGATCATCATTATTAGAGCATTGTCCCTAAAGAAAAAAAAAGAAAGGCCAAAGAAAAAAATGCCAAAGAAAAAAAAGAAAGGCCAAAAAAGGCCAAAGAAAAAAAAGAAAAGGAAAAAAAGAAAAGAAAAGAAAAAGGACGCAATGTTATTATCTCTTTTCCACACTTGTGCTTCAAAGTAGAACCATGTTCCTCATATAGCGAGTCTCATATGTTGTCACTTTCATATACTAGTGGGAATTTTTCATTATAGAACTTGGCTTGTATATTCCTAGGATGGGCTTCCTCAAATGCCCTAGGTCTTCGTAAGCAAGCAAGTTGGATGCACACCCACTAGTTTCTTTTGTTGAGCTTTCATACATTTATAGCTCTAGTGCATCATTATCTACTACTACTAATTAACATCTACTACTACATCTACTACTAATTAACATCTACTACTGCTAATTATACAACTAGTTTACCATCACTACTACTAATTAATATCCACTACTACTAAAAATCATTATCTATGAACCCTAAATTAACATCTACTACTACTAAAATCATCTACTAACTAAGCAAAGA
>NC_041393.1:659658446-659705132 GCF_002162155.2 Triticum dicoccoides
CGGCGGCGGTGAGGGTGTGGTCGAGAGCGGCGGCGGGCGAGGAGGCGGCGAGGGTGTGGTCGAGAGCGGTGACGGGCGGCGGCGGTGAGGTTGAGGGTGGGCTCGGGCAGCAGCGGTGAGGGCAGGCTCGGGCTCGGGCGGCGGCGACAGGGGAGTAGGGGAACAGGCCGGGGGGTGAAAGGGGGACTTAGCGAAATTTTGAGCCGGGGGGTGGTTAAGTCGAACTAGCTGTATCGCTCATAAGGGAAACGCACTATAGCTAACTTATCTATAGCACGTTTGAGTGAAAAACACTACTGCTAATGGAAGAAGTTATTTCTTTTGTTTATCCCAATATCAATAACGCTTTGTCCTGAAAAAACGCTCTAAGTCTAAGCAATGTAAAAACATCAAAAATATACATTGGTCATCATTGATCTTTTTGTGTAGAATCTAAATAGTCAACATGAATCCTCACTGTACCTATATAGGTACAGGCGAGGATTCATATTGCAGCCACAAATCATACACATATAGTTCAATGAAGACCAAGTGCTCGAGATAGGTTGAGAAGTAACATATTTAAGGTGGTAAACACCTTGTTCGCTTAGCAGTATGGGACTAAACTTAATTAGTTGCGGTGATACTTAGCAGTAGCGAGTTTTGATGAAAAATGATGCTACTAAGTACTTTAGCAGTAGCGCGTCCCTTGGAAGGGCGCTACTACTATATCTAGCCTAGAGGCAACACCGTGGCAATTATAGTAGTAGCGCTCGTTTCACCTAGAGCGCTACTGCTACTTAGATATTAGTAGCGCCCTTTACTGAAGCTCGCTACTGCTAATTAATAGTAGCCTCTGTTTTTAAACCACGCTGCTGCTAAGATTCTGTGTATAAGGTTTTCCCTAGTAGTGTCCTATCTTAACTGAGACAACAGGCATGCCAACAACTGGTCTATGTTTATCTTTTCCTTCAAGTTTGGCAATTCTAGAAGCTTCATTACAAAAGTAAATGTCATGCCCATCAATATTATCAACTAAGAGATCTTTAACAATAGCAACACTAGGTTCAAGTCTAATTTGTTCAGATGGTTTGGGTGTTCTAACATAACTTTTTGTTAACCACATTTGATGCTTTAGCATGTTCCTTCATCCTAACAGGGAAAGGTGGTTTTTCAATATAAGCAGTGGGAACAACTGGATCAACATTGTAAATGATAGTTTCTTCTTTAGCTTTTACCGGTTCTTTAACTTCTTCTTTAATAGGTGGGCAATATTTAAACCACATCTCCTTAGGGAGATCAACATGAGTAGCAAAAGGTTCACAAAAGGAGGCTACTATATCAGAGCCAAGTTCATATTTAGTGCTAAAGTTTTGAAAAGCATCGGTATTCATGAAAGATTTAACACAATCAAACTTAGGTTCAATACCTGACTCTTTACCTTCGCTGAGTTCCCAATCTTCAGAGTTGCGGTTAATTCTTTCTAAAAGATCCCACCGGAATTCAATAGTCTTTTTTCATAAAAGAACCAATACAAGAAGTATCGAGCATCGATTGATCATTATGAGAAAGCCGAGCATAAAAATTCTGAATATAACTTCTCTTGAGAGCTCATGATTGGGGCATGAATGTAACATTGAATTAAGCCTCCCCCAAGCTAGAGCGATACTTTATCCTTCACGAGGCCAAAAATTATATATATAATTCCGATCATGATGAACTACATGCATTAGGATAATTTTTTTTATGAAATTCCAATTTCAACCGATTCCAGTTCCAAGATCCAATATCATCACATAGCCTATACCATGGCAATGCCTTTCCCTTGAAAGATAAAGGGAAAACCTTCTTCTTAGCTTCATCTCCGGGCAAACCTGCAAGCATAAACAATCCACAAATTTCATCCACATATATCAAGTGCATATCAGGATGTTCGGTTCCATCTCCTGCATATGGATTACCTAGGAGTTGTTCTAACATACCCAAAGGAATTTCATATTCAATATTTTAGTAGGTGTAGTAGGTTGAGGGGCAACGAATTGTGGTTCTGGTCGAGGTGAAGATACCCTGAACAAACCCCTCAAAGGATTGTTTTCCATAGTAGCAAGTGACAATAAATTTCAGCATGTAGTAATAATGTTTCGTTACCAATTTCCACTTACCAAGAGCGCTTCACTCCCCGGCAACGGCGCCAAAAAATAGCCTTGATGGCCCACAAGTATATGGGGTCAATTTTAGCCTTTTTGATAAGTAAGAGTGTAGAACCCAACGAGGAGCAAAAGGAAATGACAAGCGGTTTTCAGCAAGGTAATGTCTGCAAGTGCTAAAATTGGAAGTAGCTGAGAAGTTTGATAGCAAGATAATGTCTAACAAGCAAGTAACAATAGTAGTAACAAAAGTGCAGCAAGGTAGCCAAATCCTTTTGAGGCAAAGGACAGGCCAAAACGGCCTCTTATGATAAGCAAAGTGTTCTTGAGGGTACACGGGAATTTCATCTAGTCACTTTCATCATGTTGGCTTAATTCGTGTTCAGTACTTTGATAATTTGATATGTGGGTGGACCGGTCCTTAGGTGCTGTTCTTACTTGAATAAACCTCCTAATTATGATTAACCCTCTCGCAAGCATCCGCAACTACGAGAAATGTATTAAGAATAAATTCTAGCCATAGCATTAAACTTTTGGATCCAATCGGTCCCTTACGGAATAGCGCATAAACTGGGGTTTAAGCTTCTGTCACTCTCGCAACCCACCATCTAATAACTACTCCACAATGCACTCCCTTAGTCCCAAATATGGTAAAGTGTCATGTAGTCGACGTTCACATGACACCACTAAGAGAATGAAAACATACATATCATCAAAATATCGAACACATATCAAGTTCACATGATTACTTGCAACAGTATTTCTCCCTTGACCTCAAGAACAAAAGTAACTACTCACAAATGATAATCATGCTCAAGATCAGAGGGGTATTAAATAGTATAATGGATCTGAACATATAATCTTCCACCAAATAAACCATATAGTAATCAACTACAAGATGTAATCAACACTACTAGTCACCCACAAGCACCAATGTATAGTTCCAGTAACAAGACTGAACACAAGAGATGAACTAGGATTTGAGAGGAGTTGGTGTTGTTGAAGATGTTGATGAAGATAGACCTCCCCAAGATGGGAGAGTTGTTGGTGCTGATGATGAAGATGATTTCCTCGGCGGAATCAATCCGTCGTAGGGCAAAAGTGCTCCTGCCCAAGTTCCGCCTCGAGGCGGCGGTGCTTCGTCTCGAAAGTCCTCCCCTTATTTTTTTTCCAGGTCAAAATGACTTATATACCAGAAGATGGGCACCGGAGGTGGGCCGAGGAGGGCAGCACCCACCAGGGCGCGCCTGGGCCTCCTGGTGCGCCCAGGTGGGTTGTGCCCACCTGGTGGCCTCCCTCTGGCACTTATTTGCTCCAATAATTCTTAAATATTTCATAAAAAATCCTCGGGAAGTTTCATCCCATTTGGAGTTGTGCAGAATAGGTAGCTTGACGTAGCTTTTTTAGGTCCAAATTTCCAGCTGCCAGAATTCTCCCCCTTTGTGCATACCTTGCATATTACGAGAGAAAAGGAATTAGAATTACTCCAAAAAGCATTATTATACAATAAAACATCATAAATAACAGTACGAAAACATGATGCAAAATGGACGTATCATGATCCTACGATGGATGAAGGAATAAGGATTAGCAAAAGGCTAAGCTTGGGGATGCCCGAGGCACCCCAAGATAATATTCAAAGAAGTAGCAAGCAACTAAGCTTGGATATGCCCCCGAGTGGCATCCCCACTTTCTTCTAACAACCATCGGTATTTTACTTGAAGCTTTATTTTTATCGTCACATATTATGGGTTTTGCTTAGAGCGTCTTGTATGATATGAGTCTTTGCTTGTTTTGCTTTGTGTTTTAAATGTTGAATCCTTGCTGGACATACCTTTTTGAGAAAGCCAAAAATTATGCTATGCTTGCTCCTATGCTTCACTTAAATTTTTAGAGCCATGGATTTGCTCTAGTGCTTTACTTATATCTTTTTGAGCACGGTGTGATTTATTATTTTTGAAGAAATGCTCTCATGCTTCACTTAGATTTATTTGGGAGTTAGTAAAATTTTAAGAAATTCTCTCTTTCTTCACTTTGATTATTTTGAGAGAACGAAAATTTATGCCCATGATCTTCACTTATATTTGTTTGAGCTTATCAAAAGCAACATATGAAATAGTCCCAAAGTGATAGATATCCAAGGAGGATATAATAAAAACTTTCATGAAGATCATTGGACAAAATAAACTTGATTCTTAGTAATGGTTTTGAGATCTGACGATATGATATGTGAGTCATGTTGATGAGTAATTGTGCTTTAGTTAGAATATTGGTGTTAAGGTTTGTGATTCCCTATGCAAGCACGAAAGTCAATAATTATGCAATGAAATTTATATCCTACTTATGGTGCATTATTCGGTGTTACTTATGCTTAATGCTTGGGTACGAGATTTTTCACTTTTTGGTTGATCGCTTCTCAATCTTTTTGCTAGCCTTCATTTTGCACTAAGTATGATCACTACTTGTGCATCCAAAACCCTTTAAACCAGTTTTGCCTTATGAGTCCACTATACCTACCTATATGCGGTATTTCCATGCCGTTCTAAGCAAATTTGCATGTGCCATCTCTAATTTTCAAAATAAATTTCTCTTTTGTGTGCTCTACTGCTCGCGAAGCGATGAAGGGTGACCAATATTTTCCATGCTAGATGTGTTATTCTCATGATGAGTGTTTATTCACTTATCATTACACGAGAGTACGACAAAGGTATTAGGGATGCCCAGTCCAGAAATGAGAAATGAATTTACTTTATGTTGCCAAATAATAAACTCCTTGGAAAGTGTTTGTATAGAGGGCACCCGTGGATACAGTTAGCCATGGAAAGTGAAAGTAATGGTGGAAAAAGGAATAAACTTTATTTTCTGTTTGGGAACCGCCTATGATGTATCTAGCATGGAAATTGTTGGGATCTCTAGGTCCTTTTCGTTGGTCGGAAAAGTATGCCTCTCACTTTATCTCTCAATTTAAGCTTTGAGCTCTGGCACCTCTACAAATCCCTACTTCCCTCCGCGAAGGGCCTTTCTTTTACTTAAGCAATTTTTATTTTGAATTTGAGTCTCCATCTTCTCTTACAAAGCACCAACTAAAGGGCACTATGATCGTATTTGAGCATTGGGTGTAGCTAATATTCGAGTGTGTTTCTTAGTGGATCAATGATTGAGAATAATGGGCTAGGGATAACTTGATTTAGTGTTGATATTTTGAAAGACATGGTTGCTTGTTGATATGCTTGAGTATTAAAGTCTTCATGTCAAAACTAGACTATTGCTTTGAATCATATAAAAGTCCAAATGTCCATGCTATAAAGAAAAGAAATGTGATGAACATGTTAGGCAGCATTCCACATCAAAATTTCTATTTTTATCATTTACCTACTCGAGGACGAGCAGAAATTAAGCTTGGGGATGCTGATACGTCTCCAACGGATCTATAATTTTTTATTGTTCCATGTTGTTATATTACCATTCTTGGATGTTTTACAATCATTTTATAGTCATTTTATATCATTTTTTGGTACTAACCTATTAACATAGTGCCCAGTGCTAGTTGCTGTTTTCTGCATGTTTTTTACATTGCAGGAAATCGATATCAAATGGAGTCCAAACGCAGCGAAACTTCCTGAGGATTTTTTTGGGCCAGAAGACATCCAATGGGCCAAGGAAGCACCTAGGGTGCCTTGAGGGGAGCAGCACCCACCAGGGCGTGCTAGGAGCCCAGGCGCGCCCTGGTGGGTTGTGCCCACCTCGGGTGCCCCTTGAACCCCCTCTTTGCTCTATAAATACTCCAATATTCCAGAAACCCTGGGGGAGTCGACGAAAATCAATTCCAGCCGCCATAGAGTCCAGAAGCACCAGATCCAATCTAGACACCATCACGGAGGGGTTCACCACTTTCATTGGTGCCTCTCCGGTGATGTGTTAGTAGTTCTTTGTAGAACTAAGGGTCTGTAGTTAGTAGCTAGATGGCTTCATCTCTCTCTTTTGAAGTTCTATCAATTTCCCAACAGTAATTGTTTTTTCCCACTGTTTGCTATTTTTCTCGAGAGAAGCCACTAGTAAAACATATGGCCCCCGGGTCTCTTCTCATCATATTTGCCTTTGCGGTCTATTTTCCTTTGCCTTTATTTTCAGATCTATTAAACCAAAAATACAAAAATACCTTGCTGCAATTTATTTGTTCCACGATCTATTTATCATATCTACCACTTTTATCTCATGTTATTTGCCTATCTTGAGGCATCATACCCGAAAGGGATTGACAACCCCTTTAACACGTCGGGTTGCGAGTATTTGTTATCTATGTGCAGGTGTTGTTTACGTGGTGTGAGGAGGTTCTCCTACTGGTTCGATAACCTTGGTCTTATCACTGAGGGAAATACCTACCGTCGCTATACTGCATCATCCCTTCCTCTTTGGGGAAATACCGACGTAGTTCTAGCAGACATCAATGGTCTACTTGATCTGTCCAGTCTATCCACTCAAATCCAAATGAGAATGGATTAGGTAATTAAGGGTCATTTTCAATCCTAATAGAGAAGGCCTTGAATGAGGTCCATGGAGGGAGAACTCTATGGTTAATTTTCGACACAAAGGGTGGCCTTGTCTTCCCTTGGGAAGAGGTAGATGAGCAAGCTTTCTTTGATAACAGAGGCGTTGTAGAGGGGAAAGATAAAAAGCCATGACCCATGTTATATGCATATATAATATGGAGTTACCCAAACGGTCCGACGCAATTGACGTGTGCGGTATGGGGCCTAGGGGTAGCGCAATTGCATCAGGCGCCTCCCTAAATGGGTTGACTTAGGCGGACAGGAATATTCTAAATAAATATACTACAAAAAACACTTTTTTATTATTATTCTAGTTTTTTGTTTCTATATTATTATAATATTCTAAATAAATATATTACATAAAATATTTGAAAAAATATATTAACCAAGCATTTGAATAATGTTAAATGTGTATAACCAAAATGTTCTCCTGTATACGAAAAGTTGATCATGTATTTAAAAACTGTAATCAAGCATTTCAAAAAATAAGTATTCGAAAAATCATAATTGAGCATTTGAAAAACGCTAAATGTATATAGAAAAAATGTTGACTATGTATTAAAAACATGTCAAATTTGTATTTGAAAAACGTTAATCAAGCAGTTTAAAATGTTCAAATGTGTATAAAAAACATATTGAACATGTATTCAACAATGCTAATCAAGCAATTGAGAAATGTTTAAAAAGTGTATAGAAAAAATATTGATCATGTATGAAAAAAATGTTAAACTTGTATTTGAAAAATGGTAAACATATATCATAAGAATGTTCTTGACATATACAAAAAATGTAAAACGAAGACCAAAAGAAACAAAGAAAAAATACAAATAAAATAAAAAAGAAACAAAAAGGTAAATTGAAGAACCGAGTGTAAAAAAGAGTGGCAAACAATGAAACCGATAAAAAAATATAAAAAATGTACATTGAAAGCCAAGAAATAAACAAAAAATCGGAGAGAAAAAAGAAGGAAAGTGAGAAAGTGAAGATTGCAAAAACCATGACAGAAACAAAAGATAAACAGAAAAGCCAAAGCAAAAACAAAAAAAGCAAAGTATAACATCGAAAAAATAAAACCAAAGAAAAAATAAAGAAGCGGAACAAAAAAACCGAACGAACGCATCAGCAAACGATCGACAAATGAACGGATCGAGTAACAAGCTATGGGGCTGGCCCGTACGAGCGCGCTTTGCTGGAAAGCTTCAGCGAGAGGGATACCGAAATCATTAATTAAAGAGTACTCCTTGTGGAAATTACTCCAACTCCTTCAGGTTGTGACAAGTGGCGTGTTGTATGTGCGCCACTTGTCGCAACCTGGGAGTTTTCCCTTTTCTTGTAGATCTGTTTATTCAAAATGTTTTATCTCGTAAACCGTACATCCAAATCTTAAACCACTTTCGCCATTGGATTCCACGCGTCGAGATCTTCAAAATTAGATCCCATGTTGATAGGTTTTGACGAACTTTTTTCACGAAAAAAATGGATGAAAAAACCGAACCGGGAGCATGGGTTTTTTCCCTTTCCGAAAGAGGCACGGCCGTGCCTCTGACGAAATCAAAACCGTGCCTCTCGCGGAAGCAAAACCGTGCCTCTCGCAGAAGCAAAAAAAACAGAAAATGTGTTTTTTCCGTTTCCGAGGAGGCACGGCCATGACTCTCGCGAAAGCACAACCGTGCCTCTCGTGGAAGCAAAAATGTGCCTCTCGCGAAAGAGAAAAAAATAGAAAACGTGTTTTTTTCGTTTCCAAGAGGCACGGCCGTGTCTCCCGCGAAAGCACAACCGTGCCTCTCGTGAAAGGAAAAAACAGAAAACGCGTTTTTTTCGTTTCCAAGAAGCACGCCCCTGCCTCTCGCGAATGCACAACCGTGCCTCTCGCGAAAACAAAACCGTGACTCTCACGAAAATAAAATGTGTTTTTTTTGCAAAAAAAATCAAAAAAAATTTGGTCCAAAAGCTAGGGAAGACCGGTGAAAAACCAAAACGTCAAAAAAATACGGAAAAAACCCTTTAAAAATCAAAAAACGCGTGCAAAAAAATAAAAAATAAAATTCGGAGGGAGCGCCCAGAGCGTGACACGTGGCGAATGGCTGAGAACGCGCCAAGTGGCGTTGATCCTTGCGAGGCTCCCGAAGGAGCGCTCATTAATTAGTTGCTCCCGAGGGATGCTACTCCGGGAGAGGTATGTCTCCCTTATGGAAATCCCTAATTGAGGCGCTTTGTTTCGCATAGGGGGAGATCGATCAGGTGTTACGATTGGGCCGGCCCGTTTAGGCGTTTCAACGTTCCCAGTTTTGGGAACCTTCTAGAGGTTTCCAGCTGGTTTTGTATGGTTTTGGGAAACTTCTAGAAGGTTCCTGAACCGGCTTTTTTCTGTTCTGTTTTTTTTTGTTTTTCTTCTTTGTTTTTCCTGTTTTATTCTTTTTCTCTCCTTTTTCGATTTTCAGTTTATTTTTTATTTGCTTCCAATTTCAAAAAAATGTTCAGGAATTTCAAAAAATGTTCTCATATTCAAATTTTGTTCACAATTTTAAAAATGTTCCTACTTCAAAAAGTCTTTCAAGAATTTCATAAAATGTACATTCTCAAATATTGTTCACAATTGCAAATTCAAATATTGTTAAAGGTAGCCTTGATGGTTTCCGGAAAATGTTACAGTTTTTTATCTTGAATTTTTTAACTAATTTGAAAGTTTGTGTGTTTCACAAAACATTCAGGGTTTTTTTCTGAAAAAGTATTTCAGTTTTCCAGAAAATTTTGTTCACAATTTAAAAAAATGTTCTTGTTTCAAAAAGTCTTTCAAGAATTTCATAAACTGATCTTTTTCAAATATGGTTCACAATTTCAAAAAATGTTCCAAAGTTCAAAGAATGTTCCTGTTTTAAAAACATTGTTCAGAAGTTAAAAAATGGTTATTATAAAGTAATTCATACATTGAAAAAATTCTCCTTTCAAAAATTGTTCCTGTTTCAAATTTTGTTCATAAACTCAAAAATGTTCGCATATTTCAAAACAATGTTTGCCTTTCCAAAAAAGATCATAAGTAAAAAAAATCCTGCTTTCAAAATTTGTTCACTAGTTCAAAAAATGTTCTTGATTTTCAGAAAAATGTTTGCATATTTCTAAAATGGTTCACCTTTCAAAAAATGTTCATAAGTTCAAAAACATATAATGTTTTCCAATTAGTTCATAAATTCAAAAAATATTCGTCGTGTTCGCTTCTCAAATTTTGTTCAGACTTTTATTTTTTGCTCACAAATGAAAAAATGTTGCTTTTTTATCCAAAATATTACTTTTTCCGACATTTGTTCAAAATTCAAATAGATTCCCATTTTAAATTTGTTTGCAAATTCAAATATTGTTAACCAATTTGTTATGTTTAGAAAACGTTTTAAATTTGTTTGCAAATTCTAATATTGTTAAAGGTAGCCTCGATGGTTTCCGGAAAATGTTTTAGTTTTTTATCTTCAAATTTTTAACTAATTTGAAAGTTTTTGTGTTTCACAAAACATTCAGGTTTTTTTCAAAAAACATATTGCTCGAAATTTCAAAAGTATTTCGGATCTGCTCTGGCATTTTGTTCTTAAGCCCTTGCGCTACGTTATGATGTGTCAGGCTCGATAGGTCAAGTGGTATTGTCGCTGAGTCTTTCCCCAGTTTTCCTGGGTTCGATCCCCCGCAAGTGTGCTTTTTTGAGCTACAGTATATGCGATCGCAGCCGGTCTGTACTTCCGCTGATGAAGAAAGAAGCCATCCGGACGGCGCACCACCTCAACACCGAGGAAGTAGTGCAAAGGACTCAAGTCCTTGATGGCGAACTCAACACGAAGACGAGCCGTGAGCTGACTGAGAAGGCCAGCCGTGCATGCCGTCAGGATGATGTCCTCGACATAGAGCAGCAAGTACGCCGCGTCGGAGCCCTGGTGATAGACGAAGAGGGATAAGTGGGTGGAGCGGAACCCAAGTTGGTGTAGAAATGTCGCGATGTGCTCATACCAAGTGCACAGAGCTTGTTTGAGTCCGTACAAGGACCGCGAAAGCAGGCACACGTGGTTGGGAAGCGCCAGAGCAACAAACCCGGTGGGCTGCTGGCACAAGACCTGCTCCTCGAGGTGACCCTGGAGGAAGACGTTGGAGACATCCATCTGGTGCACTAGCCAAGCACGGGAGACCGCAAGGTGAAGAACCTAAAGGAAATATGCCCTAGAGGCAATAATAAAGTTATTATTTATTTCCATATTTCATGAAAAATGTTTATTTTTCATGCTAGAATTGTATTAATTGGAAACTTAGTACATGTGTGAATACATAGACAAAACATATTGTCCCTGGTATGCCTCTACTTGACTAGCTCGTTTATCGAAGATGGTTATGTTTCCTAACCATAGACATGAGTTGTCATTTGCTGAATGAGATCACATCATTAGGAGAATGATGTGATGGACATGACCCATCCATTAGCTTAGCATTATGATCGTGACAGTTTCATTGCTACTACTTTATTCATGACTTATACATGTTCCTCAGACTATGAGATTATGCAACTCCCGAATACCGGAGGAACACTTTGTGTGCTACCAAACATCACAATGTAAATGGGTATTATAAAGGTGCTCTGCAGGTGTCTCTGAAGGTATTTGTTGGGTTGGCATAGATCAAGATTAAGATTTGTCACTCCGTGTTTCAGAGAGGTATCTCTGGGCCCTCTCGGTAATACTCATCACTATAAGCCTTGCAAGCATTGTGACTAATGAGTTAGTTGCGGGATGAAGTATTACGGAACAAGTAAAGAGACTTGTTGGTAACGAGATTGAACTAGGTACGATGATACCGACGATTGAATCTCGGGTAAGTAACATACCGATGACAAAGGGAACAATGTATGTTGTTATGCGGTTTGATCAATAAAGATCTTCGTAGAATATGTGGGAGCCAATATGAGCATCCAGGTTCCGCTATTGGTTGTTGACCGGAGACGTGTCTCGGTCATGTCTACATAGTTCTCGAACCCGTAGGGTCCGCACGCTTAACGTTTGATGACTATTGGTATTATGAGTTTATGTGATTTGATGTACCTAAGATTGTTCGGAGTCCCGGATGTGATCACGAACATGACGAGCCGGCTCAAAATGATTGAGACATAAAGATTAATATATTGGACGGCTATGTTCGGACACCGGAAGTGTTTCGAAGAAGTTTCGGATAAAACCGGAGTACCGGGGGTTACCGGACCCCCCCCCCCCGGATGCTATTGGGCCTCATGGGCCTTAGTGGAGAGCAGAGAGGGCTGGCCAGGAGGTGGCACGCGCCCCCCTTGCCCTAGTCCGAATTAGATAAGGGGAGGGAGCGGTGTCCCCCTCCTTCCTTCTCTCCTCCTCCTCCTTCCCCCTTCTCCTTGTTGGAATAGGAAGGGGGTGAAACCTACTTGGAGTAGGATTTCCCCCCTTGGCGCGCCTCCTCTCCTGGCCGGCCTCCTCCTCCCTCCCTCCTTTATATACGGGGGAAGGGGGAACCCCATAGACACACAAGTTGATCTTTAGCCATGTCCGGTGCCCCCTCCACAGTTTTCCACCTCGGTCATATCGTCTTAGTGCTTAGGTGAAGCCCTACGCCGGTAGCTTCATCATCACTGTCACCATGCCGTCGTGCTGACGGAACTCTCCCTCGGCCTTAGATGGATCTAGAGTTCGAGGGACATCACCGAGCTGAACGTGTGCAGATTGCGGAGGTGCCGTGTGTTCGGTACTTGATCAGTTGGATCGCGAAGACATTCGACTACATCAACCGCGTTAACTAACACTTCCGCTTTTGGTCTACGAGGGTACGTGGACACACTCTCCCCTCTCGTTATTATGCATCACCTAGATAGATCTTGCGTGATCGTAGGATTTTTTTTGAAATTACTGCGTTCCCCAATAGTGGCATCAGAGCCAGGTCTAGGCGTAGATGTTATATGCACGAGTAGAACACAAAGAGTTGTGGGCGATAATAGTCATACTCCTTACCAGCATGTCATACTTTGATTCGGTGGTATTGTTGGATGAAGCCACCCGGACCGACATTACATGACCGCGTTCATGAGACTGGTTCTACCGACGTGCTTATGCACATAAGTGGATGGCGGGTGTCTGTTTCTCCAACTTTAGTTGAATTGAGTGTGGCTACGCCCGGTCCTTGTTGAAGGTTAAAAGTACAGACTTGATGAAAAATCATTGTGGTTTTGATGCGTAGGTAAGAACGGTTCTTGCTAGAAGCCCGTGCAGCCACGTAAAACTTGCAACAACAAAGTAGAGGGCGTCTAACTTGTTTTTGCAGGGCTTGCTGTGATGTGATATGGTCAAGGCATGATGTGATATAAATTGTTGTATGAGATGATCATGTTTTGTAACAAAGTTATCGGCAACTAGTAGGAGCCATATGGGTGTCTCCTTATTGTATGCAATGCAATCACCATGTAATTGTTTTACTTTATCACTAAGCAGTAGCGATAGTCGTAGTAACAATAGTTGGCGAGACGACAATGATGCTACGATGGAGATCAAGGTGTCACACCAGTGACAATGGAGAACACGACGATGCTTCGGTGATTGAGATCATGAGCACAAGATGATGATGGCCATATCATGTCATATATTTTGATTACATGTGATGCTTATCTTTTATACATCTTGTTTTGCTTAGTACGGCAGTAGCATTATAAGATGATCCCTTACTAAATTTCAAGGTATAAGTGTTCTCCCTGAGTATGCACCGTTGCTACAGTTCGTCATGCCGAGACACCACGTGAACAACGGGTGCAAGCCAGTTTTGCACACGCAGAATACTCGGGTTAAACTTGACGAGCCTAGCATATGCAGATATGGCCTCGGAACACTGAGACCAAAAGATCGAACGTGAATCATATAGTAGATATGATCAACATAGTGATGTTCACCATTGAAAACTACTCCATCTCACATGATGATCGGACATGGTTTAGTTGATTTGGATCACATGATCATTTGATGACTAGAGGGATATTTATCTAAGTGGGAGTTCTTAAGTAATATGATTAATTCAACTTTAATTTATCATGAACTTAGTCCTGATAGTTATTTTGCATGTCTATGTTATTATAGATAAATGGTCGGTGCTACTGTTCCTTTGAAGTTTAATGCGTTCCTAGAGAAAGCTAAGTTGAAAGATGATGGCAGCAACTACACGGACTGGGTCCGTAACTTGAGGATTATCCTCATTGCTGCTCAGAAGAATTACGTCCTTGAAGCACCGCTGGGTGCCACGCCTGCTGCAGATGCTACTGATGACGTTAAGAACATCTGGTAGAGCAAAGGTGATGACTACTCGATAGTTCAGTGTGCCATGCTTTACGGCTTAGAATCGGGACTTCAAAGCAGTTTTGAATGTCATGGAGCATATGAGATGTTCCAGGAGTTGAAGTTAATATTTCAAGCAAATGCCCAAGTTGAGAGATATGAAGTCTCCAACAAGTTCTACAGCTGCTAAATGGAGGAGAATAGTTATGTCAGTGAACACATACTCAGAATGTCTGGGTACCATAACCACTTGACTCAACTGGGAGTTAATCTTCCTGATGATAGTGGCATTGACAAAGTTCTTCAATCACTGCCACCAAGCTATAAATGCTTCATGATGAACTATAATATGCAAGGGATGAACAAGACTATTCCCGAGTTTTTCGCGATGCTAAAGGCTGCAGAGGTAGAAATCAAGGAGGAGAATCAAGTGTTGATGGTCAACAAGACCACTAGTTTCAAGAAAAAGGGCAAAGGGAAGAAGGGGAACTTTATGAAGAACGACAAAAAGGTTGCTGCTCAAGAGAAGAAACCCAAGTCTGGACCTAAGCCTGAGACTGAGTGCTTCTACTGCAAAGGGACTGGTCACTGGAAGCAGAATTGTCCCAAGTATTTGACGGATAAGAAGGATGGAAAAGTGAAAGGTATATTTGATATACATGTTATTGATGTAGCCAGATTAGTTTGTTATTTTTTCTGTTGCATTTTGGTTTTGCATGCGTATTTTCAATAATTTGACTATGCAATTTTCTGCTTGGGTGTTGTTACTAAGAACTGATCAGTTTCTGAACTAGTAGATAGATATTGGGACAATCATAATAAAGAAATCTATCCAGCGTATGAAACTAGTCCTAAAGGACCGCACAAACTTCTATTTTGTGACCTAGGAGGCTAGCATTATCTAACTGTCTTTTAAGATTGTTTTACTTTAAGATCGAGTTGAATTATAATTTCCATTATTTTTTTCAGTGCAAGAAAGACCATAGGTTCTTGGACACAAGCAAGATCAAGCAGTCGACATGGAATCGTCTTCACAACCTCAGCCTTCAATGGGTGATGTCGTTGCTGGTGGATCACAAGTGTATCCTGCCTCAGCCTATCCGCCTGCAGCAACAATAGCCGTAGCTCCTGGTATCATTCCTGCCGGTTCACAGCCAGCACTACCATTCCCTGCCAATCCAGCCTAGCTCACTGCTCAAAACTAGCTTATCTATGAGCAAGCGCAGCAATTCCACCAGTAGCTCCAGCAGAGGCAACTGCAGCAGTTCTGGGCCGAACGACTGTCGGAGGTTGATCAGGCCACCGACTTCAAGAACCACACCTTGCCACTCGCCAGGATAAAGAAGATCATGAAGGCCGACGAGGACGTCCGCATGATATCAGTCGAGGCCCCAGTGGTCTTTACGAAGGCATGCGAGATATTCATGCTGGAGCTAATGCTGAGGTCGTGGATGCACACCGAGGAGAACAAGCGCCGGAGCTTGCAGAAGAATGACATCGCCGCCGCCATCACCAGGACCGACGTCTATGACTTCCTGGTGGACATAATCCCCAGGGATCAGATGAGGGAGGAGGGAGTTGGGCTTCCCAGGGTCGGGCAGCCGCCGCTCTTGGGGGACGCGTCGTACCCGTACTACTATCCACAGCAAGTGCCAGGTGCGGTGATGGGGTACGGTGGCCAGCAGGGCCATCTGCCGTATGTGTGGCAAGATCCTTAGGAGCAACAGCAGCAGGGCCCTCATGTGGAGCAGCAGCAATCTGAAAGCGGCTGACAGCATTGCAAGCAACCACCAAATTCAGTATCCTCAGTTTAGCCAGGAAATCTGAAGTTCCAAACTAATTTTCAGGTTTTGCAATAGATTATATGATGGTTTCTTTTTGTCCGTCGTTATGGGAGAGATTTACTAGTTACTTAATGTAATTTTGTTTCTGCCATGGCGTCGTTAGAAAAGGGTCATATGATTATTGACCAATTTGTTGAAATTTATTTACCATACCGTGTCCATTCCGTTATTCCAAACTAGTAAAATGCTGGCAACTGGTGATACTTTTCGGCATGCATTCACGGGGGCCTAGAGCTTGTTTGACTTGGGCTTTAGAGCGGCTGGTGGCCACATTCTGCTAGTGTTGGATGATCCGATCCTGGGCTTCGCCAGGAGGCAGAGCCAACAATGGACGGTTTTGAGTGCCGATGCTGGTATGAGGCGATTCGGGTTCAACTAGACAGTTTAACGAAAGTGTCCAGGTTCATCCGAGGGCACTCATTTTGGCAATGAACGGTCCAACATTTTGGCCTGAATGGTCTGATCGTGTAGGTTCCACACTTCTTTGGCCTTCTCGCTCATAGTCCTCAGCTTCCATGGTTGGCTCCATTCATTTGTGCTCCAAGCCTTCATTCTTGAAAATGGAGCTCATTGAGGAGTAAAGTTGCCTCGGCTTGTATCTGCTATGCATGTTCTCGAGTCAATGAACCAAGTGGAGCTTGTGAGCCTTGGCAGTGAGCTTGCAGTGATGTCATGAAAATCTCCGAGACTAGTTTACGGGTCTTGAAAATCTTCGAGGCTAGTTCAGCCTATGCAAGCTCGGCCTTCTACACTTACATTACTCGACTCATGGTGAAAAGTTGGGATGCAAAAGGTGAAGCTAGAGATGGCGACTTCGAAGAGCATTGGCGTGACTTTTACTCGTTTTTATCACATATCTTCATCATTTGTTCTGCTGAGTTTGCTTGATCTAATCATACTTTCTTTAATAAAATCGAGAAGGTCCGATCATACCGGAGGGACACTAGTAGAAAACAGGGCTTTGGTTCAGGCCTGGCCAGCCTATTAGTCCGGGTTATTCACAAACCGGGACCAATGGGGGGCATTAGACCTAGTTCATGAGCCCAGGGGGCCAGCCGGGGCCTCATGGGCATTGGTCCCGGTTCATCTGGATCCATTTGTCCCGGTTCTAGGCACGAACTAGGACCAATGGTCCACGCTCCTGGCCCACAGCCATTGGTACCGGTTCGTGCCATGAACCGATATAGAAGGGGGGATTTAGTCCCGGTTCATGCCATGAACTGGGACAAATAAGTTGCCTATATATACCCATCGCCGCGGCAGAGCACTATTTTTTCTCGCCAGCGAGGGGAGGGCATTTGGGTGCTCTAGCTCACCTCCTATGCACATGAGGTGTTTGATGAAATGCCTGAGCCACACTAGTTAAGCTTTCTCCTCTCGAAGCTCGACCTCGGAGCTCCATTTTTCCCGAGATTTGTCTAGATTTAGTGGTCCGTCACGCCCCGTCCCCGTTTTCACCGCCATTGATCGCCCACGCCGATCTCGTCGCCGGCACCACTGTGGTAAGCCTCTTGTTCTTATCTTATTTATGATTTTCTTACTTTAGATAGAGACTTGTCTGATTTTCTTACTCTAGATAGATACTTGTCTGATTTTCTTACTTTTGACACACATAATTATATATAATGCACGCAGATGAACCGGCAATGGATGTATGGTGACAGACACACCTCCGAGTACATTAAGGGCGTGCATAATTTTCTTGAATTGGCTGAGGCAAACAAGCAGAATGGTTTTATGTGTTGTCCATGCCCTAAATGTGGGAATACGAAGCCTTACTCTGACCTGAAAATCCTTCACACCCACCTGCTTTACAAGGGTTTCATGCCACACTATAATGTTTGGACGAGGCACGGAGAAATAGGGGTTATGATGGAAGACGGCGAAGAAGAAGAGGACGATGACAACTATGTGCCCCCTGAATACGGTGATGCTGCAACGGGGGGAGCTGCTGAAGATCAAGAGGAGCCAAACGATGTGCCCGATGATGCTGCAACGGGGGAAGCTACTGAAGATCAAGAGGAACCAGACGATGTGCCCGATGATGATGATCTCCGTCGGGTCATTGTTGATGCAAAGACACAATGCGAAAGTGAAAAGGAGAAGCTGAAGTTTGATCGCATGTTAGATGATCACAAAAAAGGGTTGTACCCCAATTGCGAAGATGGCAACACAAAGCTGGGTACCGTACTAGAATTACTGCAGTGGAAGGCAGAGAATGTTGTGTCTGACAAAGGATTTGAGAAGCTACTGAAAATATTGAATAAGAAGCTTCCAAAGGATAACAATTGCCCGACAATACGTACGCAGCAAAGAAGGTCGTATGCCCTCTAGGATTGGAGGTGCAGAAGATACATGCATGCCCTAATGACTGCATCCTCTACCATGGTGCGTACAAGGATTTGAACGCATGCCCGGTATGTGGTGCATTGCGGTATAAGATCAGACAAGATGACCCTGGTGATGTTGACAGCGAGCCCCGCAGGAAGAGGGTTCCTGCGAAGGTGATGTGGTATGCTCCTATAATACCACGGTTGAAAGGACTGTTCAGAAACAAAGAGCATGCCAAGTTGATGTGATGGCACAGTGAGGACCGTAAGAAAGACGGGAAGTTGAGAGCTCCCGCTGACGGATCACAGTGGAGAAAAATCGAGAGAGAGTACTGGGCTGAGTTTGCACATGACCCATGGAACGTATGGTTTGGTTTAAGCGCGGATGGCATTAATCCTTTCGGGGAGCAGAGCAGCAATCACAGCACCTGGCCCGTGACTCTATGTATGTATAATCTTCCTCCTTGGATGTGCATGAAGCGGAAGTTCATTATGATGCCAGTTCTCATCCAAGGCCCTAAGCCACCCGGCAATGACATTGATGTGTACCTAAGGCCATTAGTTGAAGAACTTTTACAGCTGTGGAATGGAAACGGTGTACATGCGTGGGATGAGCACAGACAAGGAGGAATTTAACCTGCACGCGTTGCTGTTTGTAACCATCAACAATTGGCCCGCTCTCAGTAACCTTTCAGGACAGACAAACAAGGGATACCATGCATGCACGCACTGTTTAGCTGACACCAAAAGTATATACCTGGACAAATGCAGGAAGAATGTGTACCTGGGCCATCGTCAATTTCTTCCGACCAACCATCAATGTCGAAAGAAAGGCAAGCATTTCAAAGGCGAGGCAGATCACCGGAAGAACCCCGCCATGCATACCGGTGATCACGTACTTGCTATGGTCAATGATTTACACGTAATCTTTGGAAAGGGTCCCGGCAGACTAGCTGTTTCGAGTGACGCTGGGGGACACGCACCCATGTGGAAGAAGAAATCTATATTTTGGGACCTACCCTACTGGAAAGACCTAGAGGTCCGCTCTTTGATCGATGTGATGCACGTGACGAAGAACCTTTGCGTGAACCTGCTAGGTTTCTTGGGCGTGTATGGGAAAACAAAAGATACAGCTGAGGCACGGGAGGACCTGCAACGTTTGCACGAAAAAGACGGCATGCCTCCAAAGCAGTATGAAGGTCCTGCCAGCTACACTCTTACCAAAGAAGAGAAGGAAATCTTCTTTGAATGCCTGCTTATTATGAAGGTCCCGACTGGCTTCTCGTTGAATATAAAGGGAATAATAAATATGGCAGAGAAAAAGTTCCAGAACCCAAAGTCTCATGACTGCCACGTGATTATGACGCAACTGCTTCCGGTTGCATTGAGGGGGCTTCAACCGGAAAACGTCCGATTAGCCATTGTGAAGGTATGTGCATTCCTCAATGCAATCTCTCAGAAGGTGATCGATCCAGAAATCATACCAAGGCTAAGGAGTGATGTGGTGCAATGTCTTGTCAATTTCGAGCTGGTGTTCCCACCATCCTTCTTCAATATCATGACACACGTCCTAGTTCATCTAGTTGACGAGATTGTCATTCTGGGCCCCATATTTCTACACAATATGTACCCCTTTGAGAGGTTCATGGGAGTCCTAAAGAAATATGTCCGTAACCGTGCTAGGCCAGAAGGAAGCATCTCCATGGGCCATCAAACAGAGGATGTCATTGGGTTTTGTGTTGACTTCATTCCTGGCCTTAAGAAGATAGGTCTCCCTGAATCGCGGTATGAGGGGAGACTAACTGGAAAAGGCATTCTTGGAGGGGACTCAATAATATGCAGGGACGGATATTCTTGGTCTCAAGCACACTACACAGTACTAATGAACTCTACCTTGGTGACCTGATACGTCTCCAACGTATCTATAATTTTTTATTGTTCCATGCTATTATATTACCTGTTTTGGATGTTTATGGGCTTTATTTTACACATTTATATCATTTTTGGGACTAACCTACTAACCGGAGGCCCAGCCCGTATTGTTGTTTTTTTGCCTATTTCAGTATTTCGAAGAAAAGGAATATCAAACGGAGTCCAAACGGAATGAAACCTTCCGGAGCGTGATTTTTGGAACGAACGTGATCCAGAGGACTTGAAGTGCAAGTCAAGAAGCAGCCGAGGCAGCCATGAGGGTGGGGGCGCGCCCACCCCTACAGGGTGCGCCCCCTGTCTCGTGGGCCCCTCGGGCGGCCACCGATGTACTTCTTCCTCCTATATAAGCCTACATACCCTGAAAACATCCAGGGAGCCACCGAAGAAATATTTCCACCACCGTAACCTTCTGTATCCGCAAGATCCCATCTTGGAGCCATCGCTGGTGTTCTGTCAGAGGGGGAATCCACCATGGAGGGCTTCTACATCAACACCATAGCCCCTCCAATGAGTTGTGAGTAGTTTACCACAGACCTTCGGGTCCATAGTTATTAGCTAGATGGCTTCTTATCTCTTTTCGTATCTCAATACAATGTTCTCCCCCTCTCTTGTGGAGATCTATTCGATGTAATCTCTTTTTGCGGTGTGTTTGTCGAGATCCGATGAATTGTGGGTTTATGATCAAGTTTATCTATGAATAATATTTGAATCTTCTCTGAATTCGTTTATGTATGATTGAGTTATCTTTGCAAGTCTCTTCGAATTATCGGTTTGGTTTGGCCTACTAGATTGATCTTTCTTGCCATGGGAGAAGTGCTTAGCTTTCGGTTCAATCTTGCGGTGTCCTTACCCACTGACAGAAAGGGTTGCAAGGCACGTATTGTATTGTTGCCATCGAGGATAAAAAGATGGGGTTTATATCATATTGCTTGAGTTTATCCCTCTACATCATGTCATCTTTCTTAATGCGTTACTCTGTTCTTATGAACTTAATACTCTAGATGCATGCTGGATAGCGGTCGATGTGTGGAGTAATAGTAGTAGATGCAGGCAGGAGTCGGTCTACTTTTTACGGACGTGATGCCTATATACATGATCATGCATATATAATCTCATAATTATTCGCTTTTCTATCAATTGCTCGACAGTAATTTGTTCACCCACTGTAATACTTATGCTATCTTGAGAGAAGCCTCTAGTGAGACCTATGGCCCCCGATGTTGGTGTCAAAACCAGCGGATCTCGGGTAGGGGGTCCCGATCTATGCGTCTTAGGCTGATGGTAACAGGAAGCAAGGGACACAATGTTTACCCAGGTTCAGGCCCTCTCGATGGAGGTAAAACCCTACTTCCTGCTTGATTAATATTGAAGATATGAGTAGTACAAGAGTAGATCTACCACGAGATCATAGAGGCTAAACCCTAAGAGCTAGCCTATGATGGAATGATTGTAATTGTGATCGGCCTTCTAAGGACCATCCTCTAAACCGGAGAGGGCTAGGGTTTACATGGAATCGGTTACAAGGAAGGAAATATAATATCCAGATCGCCAAGCTTGCCTCCCACACAAAGGAGAGTCCCATCCGGACACGGGCCGGAGTCTTGTGTCTTGTATCTTCACGCTTAAATAGTCCGGACGATGTATATAGTCCGGCTGTCCGGATACCCCCTATTCTAGGACTCCCTCAGTAGCCCCTGAACCAGGCTTCAATGATGATGAGTCCGGCGCGCAGTCTTGTCTTCGGCACTGCAAGGCGGGTTCCTTATCCGAATACTCCAAGGTAATTATCGAACACGTAGACCGTGTCCGGATCTGCAAAATGATCTTCACATACCACCATAGAGAGAATGATACTTCAGCTGACAACTTCTTTAGACGATGTGATATGTCATTACGGTCAGGTCATTATTCGAACCGTTTTCCCACAACCAGCCACAGCGCGTATTGCGAGGCGGTTTCCTTGACAGTCTTCCCAAAGCAGACATCGTGTCCCCTTATCACGGGATTCTCATCAATACAGCTTTGGGTAATCTCACCGTGCCATCAATCGTGGCACTTGGAAAGTAAGCGATTCCCAACGGGCAAGTGGGGAGGCGCACCGCTTCCGTCGCCTCTATAAAGGGATAAGAGTTCCCCATTTTTACCCACGCCTTCTTCCTCCTTTGCCCACTCTTGCCCCCTCGAGCTCCAGCGCCCTAGTCCAAGTCTTCTCCGTACAGTTAAACATGTCCGGAGCAGGAGGTAAGTGGGTGGCTTCCACCATGAAGGAGAAGAATATAGCGAATCTTCGGGCGGCCGCATACTTGGCCGCAGACATAGCGCACCGGCTACCAGACGACGGGCAGGTCATTCCAACTCCAGGACCCCACGAGAGGGTTGTGTTTCTTGCCCACTTCGTCCATGGACTGGGGTTTCCACTTCACCCCTTCGTCCGCGGCCTCATGTTCTACTACGGGCTAGATTTCCATGATCTAGCCCTGAACTTTGTCCTCAACATCTCGACGTTCATCGTCGTATGCAAGGCCTTCCTCCGCATCAAGCCTCATTTCGGCTTGTGGCTGCAAATCTTCTGCGTGAAGCCGAAGATCGAGAACGGACAGCAAGTGGAGTGCGGAGGAGCCATGGTGGGCAAGATGCCTAACGTCACATGGCTTGACGGCTCCTTTGCGGAAACTGTGAAGGGGTGGCAGTCAGGGTGGTCCTACATCACCGAGCCGCATGACACCAACTGGGTGGCGGCCCCCGAGTTTCGATCTGAAACCCCATGCGGCTCACCTCCTGGGAACAGAAGGGCCTTTCCTAGGGCGAATCTATAGAGCTGACCGGACTCCAAAACTGCATCAAGGGCATGAAGGACAAGAACATCAAGCTTGTCAACGTGATCCAGGTCATGCTCGTTCACCGGATTCTGTCGTGCCAAAGGCGGGCAATCAATCTGTGGGAGTTCATCCCGGCCGAACACCAGACGCTTCAGAGGTTCTACGGCATGAAGCACAAAAACGCGTGGAAGGCATTGTTCAAGGCCTCCAAGTACCTCCTCCCATATCCGAGGACCGTGGGCTCCATGCCGCGCAGCCTCCTAGTCAGGTGAGTTCTCAGGCTGCCACCGGATTCGGTTCTTCCCAATATATTCATGGGGGAGCCTTAAGTAATTTTGCTTATTTGTTCAGGATTATGTGGAGACAGCGGAGCAGATTGACTGTCCGGCTCTACTGCCAGAAAGCCCAGCTAATTCTCTCCTGACGGAGATGCTGGTCCCGGTGCCCTATAAGGGGCCGGAGAAGAAGGCCGATAAGAAGGCCCCGGGGATCCAAAAGGGTCTCCGACGTAAGGTTGCATGAGAAGCCTCGTCCGAAGACGAAGAGGCACACTCCTCCCCTGAAGGGGAAGAAGAATAAGAGGAGGCCGCCCCATCTGAAAAGGACAAGGGGCCTGAGAGGGCAGACCAGGGGGCCAGGAGAGGCCCCCGGTGCAAGGCCGTCATACCCTCGTCGTCCGATGACGACGAGGCAGATTCCTCTCGCGGAGGCGGGGGGAAACAAGAAGAAACTCCACCTCCCCGTATTGGGGGGGAGAAAAAGAGGAAGGCCGCCCCGGAGGGGGAGGCTGGGACGTCCAAGAAGGGAAAGATGTCCCTTCCGGACTACTCTGCCATCGCCGTCGATAGCGAGGAGGGGTGGCTGCCCAGGAAGAAGCCCCTATTGCGATCATAAGTATCCGCACTCCATCGTAATTTTGCTTCATAGTTTTGTTTTAACGCCGAACTTGTATGCAGTCCGGCCAGGGTCCATCCCGAGGTGTCATCTTCGGACGGGTCCTTGAGTGATTCGGCAATGAACTCACTTCTGACGACCACTACTCCTCAGCCTGCGGATGACACGGAGGTGTTGTCCCAAAGGCTCCCAGAGCGGGGGGAGGTGGATCTGGACGCGCCCCAAGGCGGCATTCCAAACGTCGGACACGCGGGCTTAAAGATCCCAGCGGATCGTGTTGATGAGAGCCGCAGAAAGCTGGACTCTCAGCCGAACACTGTTCCGGGACCTCCCGTGGTTCCGGACTCAGGCGGACAGCCCCTCGTTATGGAGGGCGAGCCGTCTGTGCCGAGGACTTCCGCTACGCCCGAGGCGCCAGATTGTCTGCTGGAAGCGCTTCGGGGCAATTCCATGGATGAAGAGCACCGTACTCTTATGAGTGCGGTGATTCAGAAGGTTTTGTCCGCCAAAAGCGGACTAACCGAAGCTTGCACCAGCCTCCTAACAGGCTTTGAGGTAAGTAATAAAAATGTGTGAAATTACCACCCGATAGGTAGTAGCCCCTGATACTCGGTTTGGTGTTCGGAAAGAAAGACCAAACGGAGGGTCAATTATAATCCCCAGGAGTCTAACAAGAAGTTTGAGTGTGAATAAACAGGTTGTGCTGCTTGATGCTGCTGTCCGTACGGCCGAGATCGCCGGCCTAAAACAGGACATGGAGCAGGCGCAGGGAGAGCTCGACCTCACGAGAAGGCAGCTTGAAGAGAGCAAAGGTGAATGATTCCCCTCTCTCATATAATGAAGTATAGATAAAATTGGTTATTCTAACGATGAAGCATTGTGATTTGGTAACAGAGGCCACAACCAAAGTGGCATCTTTGAAAAAGCGTTGTCCGAGGCCGAACACAAGGTGGCCTTGGAACGCAAGGAGCGCGAGAAGCAAGATGCTTGAGTGGGCATGGTACAACAAGAGCTCCAGGAGCTCGGCAAAAAGTTCGAGTCCGTGGAGCATGAGCTTAAGGCGAAAGAGGCCGAGCTTGCGAAGGCCCTTGCAAGTATAAAAGACGCCCAGGCCGAAGCCGAGAAGGCACAGCAGGAAATTCTTTATGCAAAGCAAACATGTGGAGGAGGCGTTTCTTTTACTTACCCGAGTCCGGAGCTCTCCAGGGGCATTCACAGATCTGCCACGCAGCGTATCAGATGCCGCGGAGTTCTACCGTGCTCGGGAGGGGAGCTCAATGGAGAAGCTGTTCTAGTCCCAGTATGCTGGGGCCGAACATCCAACGCCTCTGAGTGACCAACTGAAGTAGTTGGTCGAACTCCACAGGGCGGCCGAAGTGGCTATGAAGGATTTCATAGTCCGGGTGTGGCCTGGTGAGGCCCTGCCCACCAGCTACTTCGGCCTGATCAAGCGGATGGTGAATGCTTGTCCGCGACTGGAAGTCATCAAGCGATCCGTTTGCATTGAGGGTGCCCGCCGGGCCTTTGCTCGTGCGAAGGTGCATTGGGGCAAGCTGGATGCGGAGAAGCTGGTGAAGGATGGGCCGCCGGAGGGCAAGGCGCATCGCTATCCGGAGAAGTATTATGATGGTGTTATGAAGGGTGCTCGCCTCGTGGTCGATGAATGTACCAAGGACATAATTTTAGAATGAATTCACTTATGTCATGTTTGTAATTTAAAGACGAAGTTACTTGCGCTATGTAGCGCTTTTTTTATTTAAAATATTACCTTCTGTGCGGCTGTTTATAAAATTCTGAAAGTAGGCCAGTCGTTGGCTTTCGCCCCCATGTAACTAGTACTGGGGTGTTCGTGGAAAACCCAAACACTCTTTATCCAAATGTTTGGTCCCTTAAGGACGTGTCCAGCGCAGCGAACAAGGCAATCGGACTATGCGGCTTTATAACCTTCACTTAGCCATAGAAGTCTACCATTTTAAATTTCGGTGAAGCCCCTACAATCCGGAAGACCGAATTGGGGCGCTATATACGCCTAAATCGGATGAAGCCGAATTATCGCCTAAAGCGGAAAAATCTTTAAGGATTTTAAGACCTCTCGAACAGCGACCAGCTCTCGCCACATCATGCCGGTCAGTTTTTGGCTTTCTCTACTGAGGTGCTCGTCCGGAAGAACCGGGACACAATCGCAGTAGTTCTCCCTGCGCTACCTTAGCCGATATAACGGAATGTAAGGCACCAAAACAAGGGAGCTGAGCTATCCCAACTGTAGACCCAAGACACGATTCAGAGCTGATGCATATAATGCTATAAGTTCGGGGAGCCGCACTGTTGAAAGTGTTCGGACTTGTCTTGCCGTATTATGGGGCGCCATAAGAAGCCCCTGACAAACTGAATGTACCAAGGTGTAGGATGCAATATCAAATAGACATTTGTAAGAAAAAATGCTCAAATAAGAATAATAAGTTGACGCTATATATGATCTCCCATTGATGAATAATACATTTAAGCGTATGTTTATAATGAATGCATTAAGCGGAGATAAATAGGATTATTTGACATACCCTATCCAGGGGCAGGCTACGTACAGATAGATAAAGTAGGTATAATGATCGTAAATAGATTCCACCTGGGTATTTCCTTCTGTGCGCAAAGCCTGTTGCCTCCTTGGTTTTCTCTCCTATGTAAGTCCGACAATCCGGCTCTTCTGGAGAGGCTGCACTAAAGCAATGTCCTGAAAGGTGAAAGGAAAGGTTACGAAGGTATGTGGCGGTGATACCACACTGTTGACTGAGCCACTGTTGCGCCTCCGCCTGTGCCCATGGTATTTTAAGTGCGTAATTATGTACGCGTGGCACGAATGTTTCTTTGATGGGCTTTGAGCGGAGGCCGGACAGCTAGTCGTGCTCTTGGCGTGCCTGGTGGTCCTGTTGCAGGATGCTCCGAACTCGCTTGACGGTGCTTGAGGTTGTCGTCGCCGGATTGGTGGTTTGCCGGAGGAGGCCGCATTGTACTTCTGTCGTGAGGGCTGCAGTATGCTCCTCTGTACGGAGAGAGCGGTCCATGTTTCCGTTGACTGTTATGACCTCATGCGGGCCTGGTATCTTGAGCTTGAAGTATGCATAGTGTGGTACCGCATTGAATCTAGCGAATGCGGTTCTCCCGAGCAGTGCGTGGTAACCACTACGGAAAGGGACGATATCGAAGATTAACTCCTCGCTTCGGAAGTTGTCCGGAGATCCGAAGACCACTTCCAATGTTATAGAGCCCGTACAACGGGCCTTTACTCCAGGAATTACACCTTTAAAGGTGGTTTTGATGGGCTTGATCCTTGAAGGATCGATGCCCATTTTGTGCATTGTGTCCTGGTAAAGCAGGTTCAGGCTGCTGCCGCCGTCCATAAGGACTCGCGTGAGGTGGAATCCGTCGATGATTGGGTCTAAGACCAATGCGGCCGAGCCGCCGTGACGGATGCTAGTAGGATGATCCCTACGATCAAAGGTGATCGGACAAGCTGACCATGGGTTGAATTTGGGGGTGACTGGCTCCATCGCATAGACGCCCCGTAGTGCTCACTTCCGTTCCCGCTTGGGGATGTGAGTGGCGTAGATCATGTTGACCGTTTTCACCTGGGGGGAAATTTCTTCTGTCCCCCCATGTTCGGACGCCGGGGCTCCTCGTCATCGTCGCTGTGCAGCCCCTTGTCCTTGTTTTCGGCGTTTATTTTGCCGGCTTGTTTAAATACCCAGGAGTCTCTATTGGTGTGGTTGGCTGGCTTGTCCGGGGTGCCATGGATTTGGCACGAGCGCTCCAGTATACAGTCTAGACTGGATGGTCCATGATTGATTGTTTTGAATGGCTTCTTCCGCTTACCGAATTTAGATCCGCTGAATCTGGCATTGACTGCCGTGTCTTCGGTGTTTTCACCGTTGTTCCATCGTTTGTGTCTGTTGCGCCGTAGCTTGCCATTATTGTCACGGACATCTGACGTGCTAGAATGTGGCGTAGTGCTGCTGCGAGCCAACCAGCTGTCCTTAACAGCGCAAAAGTGGGTCATTAGTGTTGTGAGAGCTGCCATGGACTTGGGTTTCTCCTGGCCGAGGTGTCGGGTGAGCCACTCATCGCGGATATTATGCTTGAAGGCCCCCAGGGCTTCGGTGTCCGGACAATCAACTATTTGGTTCTTTTTAGTTAGGAACCGGATCCAAAATTTCCTGGCTGATTCTCCGGGCTGTTGAGTGATGTGGCTCAAGTCATCGGCGTCTGGAGGTTGCACATATGTGCCTTGGAAGTTGTCAAGGGATGCGTCTTCCAGGTTTTCCCAGCTGCCAATGGAATTTGCTGGCAGGCTGTTAAGCCAGTGCCAGGCGGGTCCTTTGAGCTTAAGGGGAAGATACTTGATGGCATGTAGATCATCTCCGCGGGCCATGTGGATGTGGAGAAGGAAGTCTTCAATCCATACCGCGGGGTCTGTTGTGCCATCGTATGATTCGATGTTTACGGGTTTGAACCCTTTTGGGAATTCATGATCCATCACTTCATCAGTTAAGCAGAGGGGGTGTGCGGCGCCTCTGTGCCGGGCTATGTCACGACGCATTCCGGCCAAATCTGGCTGGTTGTGTTCGGGTCGGCCGGATTTACTGTTAGTGTATCTGGTATGACGGTCATCGTCATGTGCTGTAGCGCGCCCCCGTGATCCGTAGATCGATCTTGGTTGTCCTGCGGTGCTATCCAATCTATTACGCGGGTCCTGAGTATTGCCCCGGGCCGTAGTAAACTGGCGCGAGGGTGCAAGCTGGTATTCAGGCTGATATGTCATTTTATCCCGACCTCGAGGCGGCCGGTCAGCCATGTGGCGCTTGATTCCATATTCCTCGGCTACCAGGACATCCGTCCATCTGTCTGTGAGTAGATCTTGATCAGCTTGAAGCTGCTGCTGCTTCTTCTTCAGGCTCCTCACAGTGGCAATAAGCCGGCGCTTGAAGTGCTCCTGCTCCGCAGGGTCCTAAGGCACGCCGAACTTGTCGTCGCTGAGGCTAATCTCGTCTTCGGAGGGGGGCATGTAGTTTTCCTCCTCCGGATACCCGTCCGTCGCCTGTTCATCTGGGCTGTCCTGCCCATCCTCCTGCTCGGCCTGCTCGAAGGCGGGCTGATCGGGGATGTATTCATCTTCGGTATCGTCCGAATTGTTTCCGTCTCCGGTGCCGGTATTGCCTTGGCGGGGCTTGGAGCGGCGCTGGCGACGCCCATGTTTTGCTTTCTTCTTGGAGCGGTTATCCTCCATTGCCTCATCGCCATTTGTTTCTTTTGGAGTGTCCACCATATATATATCGTATGAAGAGGTGGATGTCCACCGCCCTATGGGCGGTGGCTCCTGTGTGTCTCCTGAATCGTCGTCCATACCGTCGATGTCTTCGGAGTCGAAGTCAAGCACGTCGGTTAAATCATCGACCGTGGCAATGAAGTGGGTGGTGGGTGGGCAGCGAATTCCTTCATCGCCTGCTTCCCACTCAAGCCAGACATAGTTCGGCCCAGAGCCCCCTGACAAAGAGAGAGACTTTAATGAGTTCAGCATGTCGCCAAAGGGCGAGTGCTGAAAGATGTCCGCAGCGGTAAACTCCATTACCGGAGCCCAACCTGGCTTGGCTGGATCAAGGGTATGCGGACCGGAACCAACAACCGGATACGAGTCCGGGGGCCCGGGGTTACAGGCCTCCACAGAGGTGAGACCTGTGTTCAGCTCCACTGCCGATGAGTATGCGGCATGTGGGGCGGGGTCCACACCTCCGTCCTTGGGCAACACAACCTGTTCCGGATTTAGATCCAGGGCTACTGCAGGGATGATGTCCCGAGCATTGTCCGACAGCAGGTCTAGGCCGTGCTCGTCGTGACTGTCCGACGCTCCTGGCCCAGGCCTGAATCCGTCGAAGATCAAGTCTCCGCGAATGTCCGGCGTGTAGTTCAAGTTTCCGAACCTGATCTGGTGGCCAGGGGCGTAGCTGTCGATCTGCTCCAGCTGACCAAGTGAATTGGCCTGCAGTGCAAAGCCGCCAAACACAAAGATCTGTCCGGGGAGAAAAATCTCACCCTGGACCGCGATTGAAGACGCCATCAAGCCTCGAAGCGACAACACAAAGGAACTCCCAATGAAAGCACCAATGTCGGTGTCAAAACCGGCGGATCTCGGGTAGGGGGTCCCGATCTGTGCGTCTAAGGATGAGGTAACAGGAAGCAAGGGACACAATGTTTACCTAGGTTTGGGCCCTCTCGATGGAGGTAAAACCCTACTTCTTGCTTGATTAATATTGAAGATATGAGTAGTACAAGAGTAGATCTACCACAAGATCATAGAGGCTAAACCCTAAGAGCCAGCCTATGATGGAATGATTGTAATTATGATCGGCCTTCTAAGGACCATCCTCTCCGGTTTATATAGACACCGGAGAGGGCTAGGGTTTACATGGAGTCGGTTACAAGGAAGGAAATATAACATCCGGATCGCCAAGCTTGCCTCCCACGCAAAGGAGAGTCCCATCCGGACATGGGCCGGAGTCTTGTGTCTTGTATCTTCACGCTTCAATAGTCCGGACGATGTATATAGTCTGGCTGTCCGGATACCCCCTAATAAAGGACTCCCTCACCCGGGTCTATCTTTTATCATATAAGTTTCCAATCTACTTTTATTTGCATCTTTATTTTCTGCATCTATACTATAAAATACCAAAAATATATTTATCTTATCATATTATCTCTATTAGATCTCACTTTCGCAACTGGCCGTGAAGGGATTGACAACCCCTTTATCGTGTTGGTTGCAAGTTCTTTGTTTGTTTGTGTAGGTTCGTGTGACTTGTGAGGAGCCTCCTACTGGATTGATACCTTGGTTCTCAAAAACTGAGGGAAATACTTACGCTACTGTGCTGCATCACCCTTTCCTCTTCAAGGAAAACCAACGCAAGCTCAAGACATAGCAAGAAGGATTTCTAGCGCCGTTGCCGGGGAGGTCTTCGCTCAAGTCAATACATACCAAGTACCCATCACAAACTCATCTCCCTCACATTTACATTATTTGCCATTTGCCTCTCGTTTTCCTCTCCCCCACTTCACCCTTGCCGTTTTATTCGCCCTCTCTTTCCCAATCTCCTCTCTTTTCCGCTTGCCTTCTTCTTCCTCTCTCTTTTGCTTGCCTTTTTATGTTTGCTTGTGTGTTGGATTACTTGTCACCATGGCGCAAGATAATACCAAATTGTGTGATTTCTCCAATACCAATAATAATGATTTCCTTAGTACTCTGATTGCTCCTCTTAATGATGTTGAGTCTTGTGAAATCAATGTTGCTTTGCTGAATCTTGTTATGAAAGATCAATTCTCCGGCCTTCCTAGTGAAGATGTCGCTACCCATCTAAACAACTTTGTTGATTTGTGTGAGATGCAAAAGAAAAAAGATAAGGATAGTGATATTGTTAAATTGAAGTTATTTCCGTTTTCACTTAGAGATCGTGCTAAAGTTTGGTTTTCATCTCTTCCTAAAAATAGTATTGATTCTTGGAACAAGTGCAAAGATGTTTTTATCTCTAAGTATTTTCCTCCCGCTAAGATCATCTCGCTTAGGAACGATATTATGAATTTTAAACAACTTGATCATGAGCATGTTGCCCAATCTTGGGAAAGAATGAAATTGATGATTCGCAATTGCCCTACTCATGGTTTGAATTTATGGATGATCATACAAAATTTTTATGCCGGATTGAATTTTGCTTCTAGAAATCTTTTAGATTCGGCCGCCGGAGGCACGTTTATGGAAATCATGTTAGGAGATGCTACAAACTTCTTGATAATATTATGGCTAATTATTCTCAATGGCATACCGAACGATCTACTAGTAAAAAAGTGCATGCTATAGAAGAAATTAATGTTTTGAGTGGAAAGATGGATGAGCTTATGAGATTGTTTGCTACTAAGAGTTCTTCTATTGATCCCAATGATATGCCTTTAGCTACCTTGATTGAGAATAATAATGAATCTATGGATGTAAATTTTGTTGGTAGGAATAATTTTGGAAACAATGCTTATAGAGGAAACTTTAATCCTGGACCGTTCTCTAGCAATTCCTCTAATAATTATGGAAATTCCTACAATAATTCTTATGGTAATTTTAATAAGATGCCCTCTGATTTTGAAAATAGTGTGAAAGAATTTATGATCTCTCAAAAGAATTTTAATGCTTTGCTTGAAGAAAAATTGCTCAAAGTTGATGATTTGACTAGGAACGTTGATAGACTTTCGCTTGATGTTGATTCTCTCAAACTTAGATCTTCTTCTCCTAAGCATGATATCAATGAGTCTCTCAAAGCTATGAGAATTTCCATTGACGAATGCAAAGAAAGAACCGCTAGATTGCGTGCTAAGAAAGATTGCTTTATAAAAGCGTGTTCTTCTAGTTTCCATGAAAATAATGATGAAGATCTTAAAGTTATTGATGTGTCCCCTATTAGATCTTTGTTTTGCAATATGAATCTTGATAATAATGGGACTGGAGATGAGTCAACTTTATTTAGAAGGCGTCCGAAAAATTTGGAGTTTTTAGATCTTGATGCTAAATTTGGTAAAAGTGGGATTGGAGAGGTCATGACTTTAAATAGCATTGAACCCACTATCTTGGATTTCAAGGATTTTGATTATTATAATTGTTCTTTAGAAAGTTGTATTTCCTTGTTGCAATCCGTTGTTAATTCTCCTCATGCCTATAGTCAGAATAAAGCATTTACCAAACATATTGTTGTTTCCTTGATGCAATCTTTCGATGAAAAACTTAATTTGGAAGTTTCTATACCTAGAAAACTTAATGATGAGTGGGAACCTACTATAAATATTAAAATTAAAGATTATTAGTGTTTTGCCTTGTGTGATTTGAGTGCTAGTGTTTCCACGATTCCGAAAACTTTATGTGATATTCTAGGTTTCCATGATCTTGATGATTGCTCTTTAAATTTGCACCTTGCGGATTCCACCATTAAAAAGCCAATGGGGAGGATCAATGATGTTCTAATTGTTGCTAATAGAAATTTGGTGCCCATTGATTTTATTGTTCTTGATATAGATTGCAATCTTTCTTGCCCTATTATTCTTGGTAGACCTTTCCTTAGAACGATTGGTGCGATTATTGATATGAAGGAAGGAAATATTAGATTACAATTTCCATTAAAGAAAGTCATGGAGCACTTTCCAAGAAAGAAAGTCAAATTACCTTATGAATCTCTCATGCGAGCTACCTATGAATCAAGTGACAAAGATGGCACTACTTAGATCTATCTTCGCTCTTATGCCTAGCTAGGGCGTTAAAGGATAGCGCTAGTTGGGAGGCAACCCAATTTTCTTTGCGTTTCTTGTTTTTGTTCCTTTTTAGTAATATAAAAAATTCTAATTTCTGTTTAGATGTTTTTTCTTGTTTATTTAGTGTTTGTGCCAAGTAGAACCTATAGGATAACCTATGATATGAGTTGATTAAATTCTGCTGAAAAACAGAAACTTTGCACTCACGAGAAAAAATTCAATAAATCACAGAAATGAGCTTTTGCATTGATTATTTTTGTTTCTGTTCAATAAATAAATTGTTTAGGACGTACTATTTTGGTAGGATTTTTGTAGTTACAGAAGTTTGCGTTAGTTACAGATTGCTTCAGACTGTTCTGTTTTTCACAGATTCCGTTTTTCGTGTGTTGTTTGCTTATTTTGATGCATCTATGGCTAGTATGTAAGGGTATGAACCATAGAGAACTTGGAATACAGTAGGTTTAACACCAATATAAATAAAGAATGAGTTCATTACAGTACCTTATGTGGTGGTTTTGTTTTCTTTCACTAACGGAGCTTATGAGATTTCCTGTTGAGTTTTGTGTTGTGAAGTTTTATGTTTTGGGTAAAGATTTGATGGACTATGGAATAAAGGGTGGCAAAAGCCTAAGCTTGGGGATGCACAAGGCAACCCAAGATATTCAATAATAGCCAAAAGCCTAAGCTTGGGGATGCCCCCGGAAGGCATCCCCTCTTTCGTCTTCGTTCATTGGTAACTTTACTTGGCTCTATATTTTTATTTGCTACATGATATGTGTTTTGCTTGGAGCGTCGTGTATTATATTAGTCTTTGATTTTTAGTTTACCACAATCATCCTTGTTGTAACACACCTTTTTGGAAAAGCCTACTTGGTTGAAATTTGTTAGAATACTCTATGTGCTTCACTTATATCTTTTGAGCTAGCTAGTTTTTGCTCTAGTGCTTCACTTATATCTTTTAGAGCACTGCGGTGGATTAATTTTTAAGAAATTATTGATCTATCATGCTTCACTTATATTATTTTGAGAGTCTTTTAGAACAGCATGGTATTTGCTTTGGTTATAAATTGGTCCTAGAATGATGAGCATCCAAGTTGGGTATAATAAAAACTATCATAGGAAGTGAATTGGATGCTATGATCAACTTGATACTTGATAATTGTTTTGAGATAGGGAGGTAGTGATATTAAAGTCATGATAGTTGGGTGATTATGAATTTAAAGAATGCTTGTGTTGAAGTTAGCAAGTCCCGTAGCATGCACGTATGGTTAAAGTTGTGTAACAAATTTGAAGCATGAAGTGTACCTGGCTTGTGCATCCTTATGAGTGGCGGTCGGGGACGAGCGATGGTCTTTTCCTACCAATCTATCCCCCTAGGAGCATGCACGTAGTGCTTGGTTTTTGATGACTTATAAATTTTTGCAATAAGTATATGAGTTCTTTTGACTAATGTTGAGTCCATGGATTATACGCACTTTTACCTTTCCATCATTGCTAGCCTCTTCGGTACCGTGCATTGCGCTTTCTCACCTTGAGAGTTTGTGCAAACTTCGTCGGTGCATCCAAACCCTGTGATATGATACGCTCTATCACACATAAACCTCCTTATATCTTCCTAAAAACAGCCACCATACCTACCTATTTATGGCATTTCCATAGCCATTCCGAGATATATTGCCATGCAACTTTCCACGGTTCCGTTCATCATCATCATGACATACATTACTTTTGTCATATTGCCATTGCATGATCATGTAGTTGACATCGTATTTGTGGCAAAGCCACCATGCATAATTTTTCATACATGTCACTCTTGATTCATTGCACCATCCCGGTACACTGCCAGAGGCATTCATATAGAGTCATATCTTGTTCTAGTTTCCAGTTGTAATTCATGTGTTGTAATCAATAAAAGTATGATGATCATCATTATTAGAGCATTGCCCAAAAAGAAAAAAAAAGAAAAAAAGAAAAATAAAATAAATAAAGGGGCAATGCTGCTATCTCTTTTTCCACACTTGTGCTTCAAAGTAGCACCTTGTTCTTCATGTAGTGAGTCTCATATATTGTGCTTCAAAGTAGCACCATGTTTTCATGTAGAGAGTCTCATAGGTTGTCACTTTCATATACTAGTGGGAATTTTTCATTATAGAACTTGGCTTGTATATTCCTATGATAGGCTTCCTCAAATGCCCTAGGTCTTCGTGAGCAAGCAAGTTGGACGCCCACACACTAGTTTTCTTTTGATGAGCTTTCGTTGATTTATAGCTCTAGTGCATCCGTTGCATGGCAATCCCTACTCCTCATGTTGACATCAATTCATGGGCATCTCCATAGCCCGTTGATTATTCTCGTCAATGTGAGACTTTCTCCTTTTTTGTCTTCTCCACACAATCCCCAATAAATATTCTATTCCACCCATAGTGCTATATCCATGGCTCATGCTCATGTATTGCGTGAAGGTTGAAAAAGTTTGAGATTATTTAAGTACAAAACAATTGCTTGGCTTGTCATCGGGGGTATAGAAGTTGGGAACATCTTTGTGTGACGAAAATGAAGCATAGCCTAACTATATGATTTTGTAGGGATGAACTTTCTTTAGCCATGTTATTTTGAGAAGACATGATTGCTTTTATTAGCATGCTTGAAGTATTACTATTTCTTTTGTCGATATGAACTTTTATTTTGAATCACTTGGATCTGAAATTCATGCCACAATAAAGAGAAATTACATTGAGAATTATGCTAGGTAGCATTCCACATCAAAAATTCTATTTTTATCATTTACCTACTCGAGGACGAGCAGGAATTAAGCTTGGGGATGCTTGATACGTCTCCAACATATCTATAATTTTTGATTGTTCCATGCTATTATATTACCTGTTTTGGATGTTTATGGGCTTTATTTTACACATTTATATCATTTTTGGGACTAACCTACTAACCGGAGGCCCAGCCCGTATTGCTATTTTTTTTGCCTATTTCAGTATTTCGAAGAAAAGGAATATCAAACGGAGTCCAAACGGAATGAAACCTTTGGGAGCATGATTTTTGGAACGAACATGATCGAGAAGACTTGGAGTGCAAGTCAAGAAGCAGCCGAGGTAGCCACAAGGGTGGGGGCGCGCCCACCCCTACAGGGCGCGCCCCCTATCTCGTGGGCCCCTCGGGCGGCCACTGACGTACTTCTTCCTCCTATATAAGCCTACATACCCCGAAAACATCCAGGGAGCCACCGAAGAAATATTTCCAGCACCGTAACCTTCTGTATCCATGATATCCCATCTTGGAACCGTCGCCGGTGTTCTGCCGGAGGGGGAATCCACCACGGAGGGATTCTACATCAACACCATATCCCCTCCAATGAGTTGTGAGTAGTTTACCACGGACCTTCGGGTCCAAGTTATTAGCTAGATGGCTTCTTCTCTCTTTTTGGATCTCAATACAATGTTCTCCCCCTCTCTTGTGGAGATTTATTCGATGTAATCTCTTTTTGCGGTGTGTTTGTCGAGATCCGATGAATTGTAGGTTTATGATCAAGTTTATCTATGAATAATATTTGAATCTTCTCTTAATTCTTTTATGTATGATTGAGTTATCTTTGCAAGTCTCTTCGAATTATCGGTTTGGTTTGGCCTACTAGATTGATCTTTCTTGCCATGGGAGAAGTGCTTAGCTTTGGGTTAAATCTTGTGGTGTCCTTACCCAGTGACAGAAAGGGTTGCAAGGCATGTATTGTATTGTTGCCATCGAGGATAAAAAGATGGGGTTTATATCATATTGCTTGAGTTTATCCCTCTACATCATGTCATCTTTCTTAATGTGTTACTCTGTTCTTATGAACTTAATACTCTAGATGCATGCTGGATAGCGGTCGATGTGTGGAGTAATAGTAGTAGATGCAGGCAAGAGTCGGTCTACTTTTTACGGACGTGATGCCTATATACATGGTCATGCCTAGATAATCTCATAATTATTCGCTTTTCTATCAATTGCTCGACAGTAATTTGTTCACCCACCGTAATACTTATGCTATCTTGAGAGAAGCCTCTAGTGAAACCTATGGCCCCCGGGTCTATCTTTTATCATATAAGTTTCCAATCTACTTTTATTTGCATCTTTATTTTCTGCATCTATACTATAAAATACCAAAAATATATTTATCTTATCATAATATCTCTATTAGATCTCACTTTCGCAACTGGCCATGAAGGGATTGACAACCCCTTTATCGCGTTGGTTGCGAGTTCTTTGTTTGTTTGTGTAGGTTCGTGGGGGCTTGTGAGGAGCCTCCTACTGGATTGATACTTTGGTTCTCAAAAACTAAGGGAAATACTTACGCTACTGTGCTGCATCACCCTTTCCTCTTCAAGGAAAAGCAACGCAAGCTCAAGACGTAGCAAGAAGGATTTCTAGCGCCGTTGTTGGGGAGGTCTTCGCTCGAGTCAAGACATACCAAGTACCCATCACAAACTCATCTCCCTTGCATTTACATTATTTGCCATTTGCCTCTCGTTTTCCTCTCCCCCACTTCACCCTTGTCGTTTTATTCGCCCTCTGTTTCCCAATCTCCTCTCTTTTCCGCTTGCCTTCTTCTTCCTCTCTCGTTCGCTTGCTTTTTCTGGTTGCTTGTGTGTTGGATTACTTGTCGCCATGACGCAAGATAATACCAAATTGTATGATTTCTCCAATACCAATAATAATGATTTCCTTAGTACTCCGGTTGCTCCTCTTAATGATGTTGAGTCTTGTGAAATCAATGCTGCTTTGCTGAATCTTGTTATGAAAGATCAATTCTCCGGCCTTCCTAGTGAAGATGCCGCTACCCATCTAAAAAACTTTGTTGATTTGTGTGAGATGCAAAAGAAAAAAGATATGGATAATGATATTGTTAAATTGAAGTTATTTCCGTTTTCACTTAGAGATCGTACTAAAGTTTGGTTTTCGTCTTTGCCTAAAAATAGTATTGATTCTTGGAACAAGTGCAAAGATGCTTTTTATCTCTAAGTATTTTCCTCCCGCTAAGATCATCTCGCTTAGGAACGATATTATGAATTTTAAACAACTTGTTCATGAGCATGTTGCCCAATCTTGGGAAAGAATGAAATTGATGATTCGCAATTGCCCTACTCATGGTTTGAATTTATGGATGATCATACAAATTTTTTAGGCCTGATTGAATTTTGCTTCTAGAAATCTTTTAGATTCGGCCGCCAGAGGCACGTTTATGGAAATCACGTTAGGAGATGCTACAAAACCTCTTGATAATATTATGGCTAATTATTCTCAATGGCATACCGAACGATCTACTAGTAAAAAAGTGCATGTTATAGCAGAAATTAATGTTTTGAGTGGAAAGATGGATGAGCTTATGAGATTGTTTGCTACTAAGAGTTCTTATATTGATCCCAATGATATGCATTTATCTACCTTGATTGAGAATAATAATGAATCTATGGATGTAAATTCTGTTGGTACGAATAATTTTGGAAACAATGCTTATAGAGGAAACTTTAATCCTAGACCGTTCTCTAGCTATTCCTCTAATAGTTATGGAAATTCCTACAATAATTCTTTTGGTAATTTTAATAACATGCCCTCTGATTTTGATAATAGTGTGAAAGAATTTATGATCTCTCAAAAGAATTTTAATGCTTTGCTTGAAGAAAAATTTCTCAAAGTTGATGATTTGACTAGGAACGTTGATAGACTTTCGCTTGATGTTGATTCTCTCAAACTTAGATCTTCTTCTCCTAAGCATGATATCAATGAGTCTCTCAAAGCTATGAGAATTTCCATTGACGAATGCAAAGAAAGAACCGCTAGATTGCGTGCTAAGAAAGATTGCTTTATAAAAGTGTGTTCTTCTAGTTTCCATGAAAATAATGATGAAGATCTTAAAGTTATTGATGTGTCCCCTATTAGATCTTTGTTTTGCAATATGAATCTTGATAATAATGGGACTGGAGATGAGTCAACTTTATTTAGAAGGCGTCCGAAAAATTTGGAGTTTTTAGATCTTGATGCTAAATTTGGTAAAAGTGGGATTGGAGAGGTCATGACTTTAAATAGTATTGAACCCACTATCTCGGATTTCAAGGATTTTGATTATGATAATTGTTCTTTAGAAAATTGTATTTCCTTGTTGCAATCCGTTGTTAATTGTCCTCATTCTTATAGTCAGAATAAAGCCTTTACCAAACATATTGTTGATGCCTTGATGCAATCATTTGATGAAAAACTTAATTTGGAAGTTTCTATACCTAGAAAACTTAGTGATGAGTGGGAACCTACTATAAAGATTAAAATTAAAGATTATGAGTGTTTTGCCTTGTGTGATTTGGGAGCTAGTGTTTCCACGATTCCGAAAACTTTATGTGATATTGTAGGTTTCCATGATCTTGATGATTGCTCTTTAAATTTGCACCTTGCAGATTCCACCATTAAAAAGCCAATGGGGAAGATCAATGATGTTCTAATTGTTGCTAATAGAAATTTGGTTCCCGTTGATTTTATCGTTCTTGATATAGATTGCAATCTTTCTTGCCCTATTATTCTTGGTAGACCTTTCTTTAGAACGATTGGTGCGATTATTGATATGAAAGAAGGGAATATTAGATTACAATTTCCATTAAAGAAAGGCATGGAGCACTTTCCAAGAAAGAAAGTCAAATTACCTTATGAATCTCTCATGCGAGCTACCTATGAATCAAGTGCCAAAGATGGCACTACTTAGATCTATCTTCGCTCTTATGCCTAGCTAGGGCCTTAAAGGATAGCGCTAGTTGGGAGGCAACCCAATTTTCTTTGTGTTTCTTGTTATTGTTCCTGTTTAGTAATAAAAAAATTCTAATTTCTGTTTAGATGTTTTTTCTTGTTTATTTAGTGTTTGTACCAAGTAGAACCTATAGGATAACCTATGATATGAGTTGATTAAATTCTGCTGAAAAACAGAAACTTTGCGCTCACGAAAAAAAATTCAATAAATCACAGAAACGAGCTTTTGCATTGATTATTTTTGTTTCTGTTCAATAAATAAATTGTTTAGGACGTACTATTTTGGTAGGATTTTTGTAGTTCCAGAAGTTTGCGTTAGTTACAGATTGCTTCAGACTCTTCTGTTTTTCACAGATTCCGTTTTTCGTGTGTTGTTTGCTTATTTTGATGCATCTATGGCTAGTATGTAAGGGTATGAACCATAGAGAACTTGGAATACAGTAGGTTTAACACCAATATAAATAAAGAATGAGTTCATTACAGTACCTTATGTGGTGGTTTTGTTTTCTTTCACTAACGGAGCTTATGAGATTTCCTGTTGAGTTTTGTGTTGTGAAGTTTTAAGTTTTGGGTAAAGATTTGATGGACTATGGAATAAAGGGTGGCAAAAGCCTAAGCTTGGGGATGCACAAGGCACCCCATGTTATTCAAGAATAGCCAAAAGCCTAAGCTTGGGGATGCCCCCGGAAGGCATCCCCTCTTTCGTCTTCGTTCATTGGTAACTTTACTTGGAGCTATATTTTTATTTGCTACATGATATGTGTTTTGCTTGGAGCGTCGTGTATTATATTATTCTTTGCTTTTTAGTTTACCACAATCATCCTTGTTGTAACACACCTTTTTGGAAAAGCCTACTTGATTGAAATTTGTTAGAATACTCTATGTGCTTCACTTATATCTTTTGAGCTAGCTAGTTTTTGCTCTAGTGCTTCACTTATATCTTTTAGAGCACTGCGATGGATTAATTTTGAAGAAATTTTTAATCTATCATGCTTCACTTATATTATTTTGAGAGTCTTTTAGAACAGCATGGTATTTGCTATGGTTATAAATTGGTCCTAGAATGATGAGCATCCAAGTTGGGTATAATAAAAACTATCATAGGAAGTGAATTGGATGCTATGATCAACTTGATACTTGATAATTGTTTTGAGATAGGGAGGTAGTGATATTAAAGTCATGCTAGTTGGGTGATTATGAATTTAAAGAATGCTTGTGTTGAATTTAGCAAGTCCCGTAGCATGCACATATGGTTAAAGTTGTGTAACAAATTTGAAGCATGAAGTGTACCTGGCTTGTGCATCCTTATGAGTGGCGGTCGGGGGCGAGCGATGGTCTTTTCCTACCAATCTATCCCCCTAGGAGCATGCACGTAGTGCTTGGTTTTTGATGACTTCTAACTTTTTGCAATAAGTATATGAGTTCTTTTGACTAATGTTGAGTCCATGGATTATACGCACTTTTACCTTTCCATCATTGCTAGCCTCTTCGGTACCGTGCATTGCGCTTTCTCACCTTGAGAGTTGGTGCAAACTTCGTCGGTGCATCCAAACCCCGTGATATGATACGCTCTATCACACATAAACCTCCTTATATCTTCCTAAAAACAGCCACCATACCTACCTATTTATGGCATTTCCATAGCCATTCTGAGATATATTGCCATGCAACTTTCCACGGTTCCGTTCATCATCATCATGACATACATTACTTTTGTCATATTGCCATTGCATGATCATGTAGTTGACATCGTATTTGTGGCAAAGCCACCATGCATAATTTTTCATACATGTCACTCTTGATTCATTGCACCATCCCGGTACACTGCCAGAGGCATTCATATAGTGTCATATCTTGTTCTAGTTTCGAGTTGTAATTCATGTGTTGTAATCAGTAAAAGTATGATGATCATCATTATTAGAGCATTGCCCAAAAATAAAAAAAGGAAAAAGGAAAAAAAGAAAAATAAAATAAATAAAGGGGCAATGCTACTATCTCTTTTTCCACACTTGTGCTTCAAAGTAGCACCTTGTTCTTCATGTAGTGAGTCTCATATATTGTGCTTCAAAGTAGCACCATGTTTTCATGTAGAGAGTCTCATAGGTTGTCACTTTCATATACTAGTGGGAATTTTTCATTATAGAACTTGACTTGTATATTCCTATGATGGGCTTCCTCAAATGCCCTAGGTCTTCGTGAGCAAGCAAGTTGGATGCACACACACTAGTTTTCTTTTGATGAGCTTTCGTTGATTTATAGCTCTAGTGCATCCGTTGCATGGCAATCCCTACTCCTCATGTTGACATCAATTCATGGGCATCTCCATAGCCCGTTGATTATTCTCGTCAATGTGAGACTTTCTCCTTTTTTGTCTTCTCCACACAATCCCCAATAAATATTCTATTCCACCCATAGTGCTATATCCATGGCTCACGCTCATGTATTGCGTGAAGGTTGAAAAAGTTTGATATTATTTAAGTACAAAACAATTGCTTGGCTTGTCATCGGGGGTATAGAAGTTGGGAACATCTTTGTGTGACGAAAATGAAGCATAGCCTAACTATATGATTTTGTAGGGATGAACTTTCTTTAGCCATGTTATTTTGAGAAGACATGATTGCTTTTATTAGCATGCTTGAAGTATTACTATTTATTTTGTCGATATGAACTTTTATTTTGAATCACTTGGATCTGAAATTCATGCCACAATAAAGAGAAATTACATTGAGAATTATGCTAGGTAGCATTCCACATCAAAAATTCTGTTTTTATCATTTATCTACTCGAGGACGAGCAGGAATTAAGCTTGGGGATGCTTGATACGTCTCCAACATATCTATAATTTTTTATTGTTCCATGCTATTATATTACCTGTTTTGGATGTTTATGGGCTTTATTTTACACATTTATATCATTTTTGGGACTAACCTACTAACCGGAGGCCCAGCCCGTATTGCTATTTTTTTGCCTATTTCAGTATTTCGAAGAAAAGGAATATCAAACGGAGTCCAAACGGAATGAAACCTTTGGGAGCATGATTTTTGGAACGAACATGATCGAGAAGACTTGGAGTGCAAGTCAAGAAGCAGCCGAGGTAGCCACAATGGTGGGGGGCGCGCCCACCCCTACAGGGCGCGCCCCCTATCTCGTGGGCCCCTCGGGCGGCCGCCGACGTACTTCTTCCTCCTATATAAGCCTACATACCCCGAGAACATCCAGGGAGCCACCAAATAAATATTTCCAGCACCGTAACCTTCTGTATCCACGAGATCCCATCTTGGAACCGTCGCCGGCGTTCTGCCGGAGGGGGAATCCACCACGGAGGGATTCTACATCAACACCATAGCCCCTCCAATGAGTTGTGAGTAGTTTACCACAGACCTTCGGGTCCAAGTTATTAGCTAGATGGCTTCTTCTCTCTTTTTGGATCTCAATACAATGTTCTCCCCCTCTCTTGTGGAGATTTATTCGATGTAATCTCTTTTTGCGGTGTGTTTGTCGAGATCCGATGAATTGTGGGTTTATGATCAAGTTTATCTATGAATAATATTTGAATCTTCTCTGAATTATTTTATGTATGATTGAGTTATCTTTGCAAGTCTCTTCGAATTATCAGTTTGGTTTGGCCTACTAGATTGATATTTCTTGCCGGGAGAAGTGCTTAGCTTTGGGTTCAATCTTGCGGTGTCCTTACCCAGTGACAGAAAGGGTTGCAAGGCACGTATTGTATTGTTGCCATCGAGGATAAAAATTGGGGTTTATATCATATTGCTTGAGTTTATCCCTCTACACCATGTCATCTTTCTTAATGTGTTACTCTATTCTTATGAACTTAATACTCTAGATGCATGCTGGATAGCGATCGATGTGGAGAGTAATAGTAGTACATGCAGGCAGGAGTCGGTCTACTTGTTACGGACGTGATGCCTATATACATGATCATGCCTAGATAATCTCATAATTATTCGCTTTTCTATCAATTGCTCGATAGTAATTTGTTCACCCACCGTAATGCTTATGCTTTCTTGAGAGAAGCCTCTAGTGAAACCTATGGCCCCCGGGTCTATCTTTTATCATATAAGTTTCCAATCTACTTTTATTTGCATCTTTATTTTCTGCATCTATACTATAAAATACCAAAAGTATATTTATCTTATCATATTATCTCTATTAGATCTCACTTTCGCAAGTGGCCGTGAAGGGATTGACAACCCCTTTATCGCGTTGGTTGCGAGTTCTTTGTTTGTTTGTGTAGGTTCGTGGGACTTGTGATGAGCCTCCTACTGGATTGATACCTTGGTTCTCAGAAACTGAGGGAAATACTTACGCTATTGTGCTGCATCACCCTTTCCTCTTCAAGGAAAACCAACGCAAGCTCAAGGCGTAGCATGACCCCGTATGTCGATGAACACAAGAACAGTCTGCGCTCCAAACACTCGGAGAGGTGCAACGACTGGATTACAAGTGAACACATCATGACTTTCAACTGTTGGTTGGAAACACGTCTCAGAGGTGAGAACACTGTTTGTGCTGAGTTGTACTCGTTGTCTAGGGGACCATCTTCGACTGTATTGACTTACAAAGGATACGAGATAAATGGGAATACATTTTACACGATCACCCAAGATCAAAAGAGCACCAACCAAAACAGCGGTGTCCGCTTTGATGCAGCAACCAACAGGGGAAAGGACACATATGATGGTTACATAGTGGACATATGGGAACTTGACTACGGACATGATTTTAGGGTCCCTTTGTTTAAGTGCAAATGGGTCAATCTGTCAGGAGACGGTGTACAGGTAGACCCACAGTACAGAATGACAACAGTGGATCTGAACAATCTTGGGTATACTAACAAACCGTTCGTCCTAGCCAATGATGTGGCATAGGTTATCTATGTGAAGGACATGTCTACCAAACTGAGAAAAAGAAAAGATAAGGAAGCGAATACATCATACGATGAGCCAAAGCGTCACATAGTTCTATCAGGAAAGAGGGACATCTTGGGAGTGGAGGGCAAGACAGACATATCCGAAGATTATGAAAAGTTTCATGAAATTCCTCCCTTCAAAGTCAAGGCTGACCCAAGCATCCTGATAAATGTTGAAGATTATCCATGGTTACGGCGCAATAAGGAAAGGACACAAGCGAAGAAAAAGTGAAGACTTTCTCCACAATTATTATGATGATATCATGCCAACTTTCATTTGAAATGCCTGTTGTAACAGACAAGTTTCTGTATGAAATCCTGATACTTCGAAAGAGATTGTCCGTTTTGTACATGAAGTGCATCCAGTTTTTGCCGTAACCCTCTCAACTTTCTTGCACATGCTATGTCGATGAAATGATGATACCATGCCAACTTCTAACCTTTTTAGAGTTTATTTGAAATGCTTTTCAGGGTCTTATAGCTCAAAATAATAAGTAAATGCATGAAAAATAACAAATGAAGTCAGAAAGGGTTGAAAATTGATGATGTGGCTTTGAATGGTGCGTTTTGAACACACAAAAAGTCAGGAGTTCAAATAAGTTTAAAAAATGAAATCCATGTGTAACAGATGAGTTTCTGTATGAAACTCTGATACTTCGAAAGAGATTGTCCATTTTGTACACGAAGTGTATCCAGTTTTTCCCATAACCCTCTCAACTTTTTAGCACATGCTATGTGGGTGAAATGATGATACCATGCCAACTTTCAACATTTTTAGAGTTCATTTGAAATGCTTTTTAATTTCAAGGTCTTATAGCTCAAAAAAACTCAGTAAATGATTTCATAAAACTCTAATAGCAAAAGGAATCAACTAAAAAGCTTTTATAAACCTCTAGTATTTTTTAAACTAAAATTATATAAAATTTATGCAACTAAAATTATCAAAGTATTTTCTGTTCAAAACATGAAAAGCAGAAAGAATTATCATAAAGAATTTTTTGTTAGAAACTTTAGTAGCAAAAAGAATTTTCATAAAGAATTTTCATAAAGAATTTTTTGATAGAAACTAAAATAACAAAATCTGTTTTTGAATATAATGATAAAAAGCAGTAATATTAAATAGCAGGAAAAAGAATCACTCAAAATATATTTTTATAGTGAAGTTATTCACAAACTAGTGATTCACACAAATTTCAAAGAATTAAAATTTAAACTATTCAAATTTGGAAACTAATGGAGTAACAGAAAGTTTATAATTATTCTGAGCTAAAAGAAGGAAAAAAATAAAGCAAAATCAAAAGAAAATAAATAATTCAAAAAACAAAAAAATGGAAAAAATAAAAAATGCCGCCTAATGGGCCACACGGCCTGCATACGACTAGAAACCCATCTGTACATGGGCCAGGATGCAGGCCCACAGGCCCGATAGGCCCAACATGCTAGTGACAAGGGTGGGCAAGTAATGCCTGCATATTAGAGAGGAGCTCAGCACCTGAGCTGCAACACAGCTTATAAAAAGGTGCTGAGCTCTCTCAGCTAGTGAGGTGGGACTAAACTTCCCACCGCACCGCACCAGCACAAGGCCTTTAGTCCCGGTTGATGGCACCAACCGGAACCAATGTCCACCCTTTAGTCCCGGTTGGTGCCACCAACCGGGACCAAAGCCCTCTGCTTCCCGCCCTTTGGGCTGCTGAAAAGGGGCGTTTGGTCCCGGTTGGTGCCACCAACCGGGACTAAAGGGGGCATTGGTCTCGGTTGGTGCCATGAACCGGGACCAATGCTTCACCTATATAACTAGCACTTGTGAAAAGTTTATTCAGTTCGTCTTCCCCGCCCCGACGCCGCTGCCA
>NC_041393.1:659705609-659710154 GCF_002162155.2 Triticum dicoccoides
AAAAAGGAAAATAAGAAGAGAAATTTTTTAATATAATTAGTTAAAAAATAATAGAACTAGTTAAACTAGTTTATTTTTAGTAAGTACTACTTTATTTTATTTATAGTAAGTGCTTAGTATATAGTTGAACTAGTTGATTTAATAAAACTACTTTACTTTACTATAGAAGTAGTTTATTTTTAGTAAGTACTACTTTATTTATTTATAGTAAGTGCTTAGTATATAGTTGATTTAATAAAACTACTTTGTTTTACTATAGAAGTAGTTTATTTTTAGTAAGTACTACTTTATTTATTTATAGTAAGTGCTTAGTTGTTGAACTAGTTGATTTAATAAAACTACTTTATTTTACTATATATAGAATTAGTTTATTTTTAGCAAGAAAATTAATAGAACTAGTTTATTGTTTAGTTCAAGCAATTAATCTCGCATCGACGTCGATGATGCCTATCCCGCATCCTCGTCGTCGACTCGACGGAGGAGGCCGGCTTGATCAGAGGGGTCATGTCCGGGACTGGGCTCCGCCGGGCTGGTATTGGGAGGTGCTACCTTCCGGGGGGCATAGGTTGGTGAGGAGCCAGCCCGTTGTTGACCCGATCCTTGTTTGGTGGCGGTCGCGTGGGCCAGTGACGGTGTTGAGGCTTCCGGACACCGCGGAGGTGGTACGTCACCGTGTCAGCGAGGAGGACGAGCACGTCCGTCGCTACATGGTTGCGTTGGAGGGCAGGTTCGACAATACCTGGCAGGTTCTTCAGGGATCTCACTGGAGCTATGATCATGTGATGGTTTCTTCTTTTTGGGTGTCCACCGCCCGCGATGATACCCGTCCGGCGCTACGGTTCTAGCTGTATTAGCGATGCTATGTATGATAGTATTCGAGGAGTATTACTAGTGATAATATTCGACGATGTACGGACACAAGAGATGATGTACTTTTGCTTACAATTGAATGCATGCTAATTTGAATACTACTTTATTTTACGATTTGGTTTTGCTTATTGAATGCTCAAAGTGGAAAAGTACTCCTACTTTGAATGCTAATATTGGAGAGCACTATGCAGAAATCTAGGAGCCCCCTCCTTCATCCGCGCCGTCGTCCCCGTCACCGACCCCCCTCCGACCTCGAGGTGAGACCAGCCAAATCTCCATGTCAATATATATGAGTCCTATGATATGAGTCCTCGGGTTGACTTTAAGTCTGTCGAGTCTCTACCTAGAGGAATCAGTGAGGGAGAGTCTCCAACCATATATATATATGAGAGGACGAAGAATCCCGACTGTTGTCGTGGGGGTAGCTTCTCCTTCATTCCCGTGTGCTAGACAATTTGGTGTAATGCACTCGGGAATGAAAGGAGAAGCTACAATCACCGATGGTCGAATATGTACACCACATGAGAGCTGAGAGTTTTTTTAGTACATATATTTAATTGTACAAGTTTAATATTTGAATTATGAACATAAGAAATGTCGTACTCAGATGATGAAAACCGCCCGGGGGAGTGCGACTGGTGCCACGATGACCGAGGTATGTGCGACAGGTTCCTTGAGCTGGACGAAGATCGGCGCTTCATCATTAAGCTCGAGGAGACCTTCGATGTTGAAATGGTACGCAACGACGTTTTTTCATAATTAAGCACGACTTCAACTATTTTAACGTGTACTTTTCATCTTTTCCAATTCGACTAGCTTATCCCATTCTATGCAAGACGCTATGTCTTGGAGAGGATGGGTTTTGAAGACCATGAAAGTATTGAAACAAAGAAAATTCACCGAAGGACCCATCATGGTGTGGATTTTGAAATAAAGTTGTACAATTCTGAGAGTGTAACTCATTTTGGTTGTAAAAATTGGGAAGCACTTTGCAAGATGTATGGTTTTGATGAGGGTATGCTTGTCACCATGGATCTTGGTGATCCTGAAATCGAGCAAGGCAATATGGACATTTGGGTCCTTGTTGATACGCTTCCAATTCTTACCCTATGTGAGCTTCTCAAGCATAGTTATTAAGTAATTTATATTGTTTATTTCAAAATAGTTGACAGCTTATTTCCATTGACAGCTTATTTTCATTCTTCAAAGAATGTGCGGAAGATGTTAGACAAAACTCACTACACCGATGGCTCCGAATTAACTTATAAGGAGAAGAATCATCTGATCGCATTTTGTAATGATCTTGAGAATTACAATATCTACAATCGAACTCCTCAACATTATGGTCAATACATGCCACTAGTGCACGTGTTGAACTACGGTAACTACCATGGAGATACCCTAGTAAGATTTTTTACTATCACGACATCCGTGCATCTTTTGCATACTTCTAAAACTAGTACATCATTGCTAACTACAAAGTTATTACTATGTTTTTCAACAGATAATCCTGAATGATTGTGTGCCTCATCTGATGTATACGCACGGTTGCCTTGATATTTTGAACATACAACCAGATCGTCCTACGAATCTCAATTGTCCATACCGGATTTCTAAAAGAAGTGGAGACATGACAATCAAAGAATGGAAAAAATGTATGGACAGTCGTAAGGAGGTTCTTGGAAGCAAAAGGAAGCGAAGCGCAAGAATTGGAGACAAGATGATCTCCATTCTCCATAATGGAGAGTTAGGGTCTAAATTGTTTTATGCTATTTTACCTTAAAGAGGGTATTTATACCTCATAATGATGATCATGTGCTAATAACAATTAAGTAGGGTTGGTTCGATGACTATGAGGATGATGATCGTATGACTTGTTATTAATAACGAGTAGAAGTTGTATGATGATGATTAATTAGTAGAACTTGTTATTATATATGATGATGCATGATGCGAGCGGGTGAAATGAAGATAGATTGGATTGAAGTGAAAGCAACATGCATGTGGTGCATGTCGAAAGTAGTACAATCCAAACTTGATCAAGTTAGGATTAGTATTACTTTCGACATGCATCACATGTTGCCTTCACTTCAATTTAAGCCATGTTAACGTTAGGCATAGCAGTAGCGTTGGTAAACCAAGCACGGAGATATATAAGAGAGGACACTTCTCTCTATTAGCTAGCTAATAACAACCTTAATTAACCCCAAAAACCCGTAACAACCAGGCCTTTCAAAAAAAAACCTCGCTCCAGCCAGCTGCTGATGCGTGGATGCCTATTGGTCCCGGTTGGTGTCACCAACCGGGACCAAAGGCCCCCCTGTCTGCGCTGGCCGCAGCGGCCACGTGGAGGCTCATCTGTCCCGGTTCGTGTAAGAACCAGGACTAAAGGCCAAGGGCATTGGTAACGACCTATTAGTCTCGGTTCTTGAACTGAATATTTGAGACAAAATGCCCTTTTTTACTAGTGGGAAAAGACGGACGTCGAGAAGACTGATGGTATACCGTGTTGAATGACAAACTGCATCTGGACCGCTTTGTCTGAATGGTGGCCGGTGATTTGAGGACATGCCCTTAAAAATTTCCAGCAAACAGCGAGGCCGCTCTGTTATACTAATGGGTTGAGCACGAGCTCCTGGTGCCCCTGGGGCGACAATCATTGGTCGTTTCGACGCGAACAACACACACCTGCTTAAACTAACCAATGCTGCAGCATCTTCCAGCACGCCGGCAGCTTGCCAACACCCGTCGGCTGTCGTGCAATGCCCACGCGACACCTGCGCCGGGCCGCAGCCCGCAGCAAACGGGCGCACCACACCAGCGAACGCGCCCTGGTCGCTCCCTTACCGGGCGGAGCCCGAGCGCAACAGAGAGCCTCGGCCGCGCCGCTTACCGGGTCCCACACCCTACCCGAGAGGGACGCAGAGTTGGCGACCCTCCAGGTGCTCCTGCCAATGGGACGCACGCCCTCGCCCCGAAGAGAATTTAAGAAGGCAGAGCCGCCGTGAGACCGAGGGAGAGCGAGAGATCGAGAGATTCCAGTTCCAGAGGGGAGGGGCCTCTCCAATCCGTGCCCTACCCGCAAGGAAGGAAGGCCGCGGCGGTCGCCGCCGCCGCTTCTCTCTCTCCGACGGGGCCGCCAACTCCCGAGTCCTGACGCCTCCGAGTAAGTTTTCGAGTATCCAGTTCTTGATTTCTCTGATCGGGAGTCCTCACGCCTCCTCCTCCGATTAGTAATTTCCCCGGTGTTTTTTTCTTTTACTGCGCGTGTGTCTGCGGGGGCTCCGCTCTGGAATCCGGGGTATGTCTGCCGGGGTTGTGATCCTCGCGCGCGTCCGGTGAAGAATCGCCGCTTCTTTCTCCAAGTAGATTTGGGCTTGCGTCAATGTCAGGGCTTCCTTTTCTCGCAATGCCCGATCTAACTCTTGGAGCTGCTGTTCTTAAAACCGAATTTTTGAGCCGTTGTACAGCACTCGTAGTCCGATTACTTCTCCTCTTGACACTTGTACGCGTGGTTGGTGTGTATATTACACTAGTAGTACTTTCCACGATTGCTGCAGAAAGTGCGTCGAATTTGGTCTGAAGATAGGTTGGCTGCTAAAAATAGTAGTACTTGCTCTGAAAACCCTGTTTCCCAGGGTCAAACTGGGGCGCGGTCAGCTTACTGAAAATCCC
>NC_041393.1:659710444-659747355 GCF_002162155.2 Triticum dicoccoides
TACCCATTCATCTACTTTAAGTAGAAACACCGATGCATGATGGGTGTCTTTGATTTGATCCCTACCAAAGTGGACAATGGAAACAAGTTAAGTCAGAAAAATCCAGCTCACTCCAAGGAAATACACCATCCACTTGGCAGCAAGTTTGGGAAATCATTGAAGATTCCAAGATCTTACATGCTGTTCTTTTTTCTTATAAAATACAGATATGCACATGCTAGTTGGCACACACAGTACGAAACACATTGTTTATACGAAACAACCACCTCAACTTCGCGCTGCGTCTTATGCCTATATGTCGAGTGGTACGTTCATGTGGCAGGCGCCATCTTCCCATGGAAAAACCAGGTTTTTCGATACTGGCAGAATAATCTTGTATTCTGATGGAAATAGTTCGCTTTTGAGTAAGTGTTTGAATATCCAGTTCTTGATTCCTATGACCTGGACTTCTTTGTCTATTAATCGGTGTGCGCAATTTCCCCGGCGTTTCTACTCTGTGCGTGAGAGCTTCTCTGGAATCGGGGGTCTGTATGGCTATGTGGGCTGTGATCCTCATGTAGTCATGTCTGGTGAAGAATTGCACGAGGGAGGAGGAATGGGCCTGTCGCTTCGTTCTTCATGTAGATTTGAGCTTGCGCCATTGTCCGGGCTTCTTTTTCTGCCCATACCTCGTCTAACTTTTGGAGCTGCTATTCGTTTTTGACGGGAAAAGGCAGGAGCTCTGCCATTGCATTATATATAGTAGGGGAAAAGATTAGATACAGACAGTTGTGAACCGAAGTTATTATGAGGGAAGGAAAGAGGAGAAAAAAAAGATCAATCAGACATGAGTTGATTACTCCACTTCCTGACGAGACTACTCGCGGAAGGCCTCCTTCAGGAGGGAAACATCATCCATCACCAGCTGCAACAGAGCAGGAGCTTGGGCGGTTGTCGCCTGGAAGACCCGTCGGTTCCTTTCCTTCCATATGATCCAGGCAACGTGTACAGCAGATGTTACTTGCTCTTGCTTTGCCTCTCTTGCAGTTCCTGTATTAATCTTACGCCACCAGGATCGAATAGGTGTTGCTCCCAGAGCAATATAAGCGACCCGCTGCTGTGTGCTCCTTGCGGCCACCTAGAGCCCCTTGGCAAACGGGCAATGGAGGAGCAGATGCACAGCCGTCTCCGGAGCCTGATTGCATAGAGGGCACACTGGACTGTGCGGCCATCCCAGGCGCCCAAGTCTGTCGGCCGTCCAGTTTCTGTCCTGCAGTAGCAGCCAGGTATAGAAGTTGACTTTCGGCTCAGCCTTAGTCCTCCAAACCATGCCAAGGTGGGGCTGCTCTATCCGGCCGATGAACTGAGCATCATAAGCTGACTTGGCCGAGTAACAACCATTGCTGGAGAGCTTCCAATGAGATTTTATCCCTTTCACTAGTCAAATGGATCGCTTGCACCTTCTCCCACAACCTGATGAATTGGTGAATTGGGTTCTCAGTAGACATCCATTGAATTCCACGCATCCACCTTCCCTCATTCAGAGCTTCCCTAACATTCAGGTTTTTCCTCCAAGCTAAAGGGAACACGTCTGGTGCAATTTCTTTGGGCGACTCCCGATCGAGCCATCTTTTGTGCCAGAAGCCAGTGATCTGCCCATTGCCAACAGAGATGGAGGTAGAAGCAGCGAAGAGGTTTTTGTCCGTTGAATAACACGGTACCAGCGTTCCTTTCCAAGGCCTTTCCATATCATCCCACTCATACCAAAGCCACCTCAGTCTTAGCGATCTTCCAAATGCCTCAGTGCTATTGATTCCCAGCCCTCCAAACCTTTTTGGAGTGCAACATTGCTTCCAGTTCACCATGCATTTCCCTCCGTTGGCCTCTTCCTCTCCAGCCCAAAGGAAACTCCGCCTTAACTTGTCAAGCTTTTTGGAGGCCCATTTATCCGCAGCAAAGCACGTCAGATAATAAGTTGCAATAGCAGTTAGGACCGAGTTAACCAAAGGAAGGAAGCCTGGCCTGTTAAGCAGCTTCCCCTTCCATGGCTTAATCCTTGATCTTGCCTGTTCAAGGATGGGCTGCATCTCAACTCTCCTATGCTTCGTCGTGCTTAGAGGTAGACCTTGGTACCGGCACGGCAAAACACCTTCAGCGCCCCCAAAATCCATCAAGGTTTGTGAATGTGCAGCATCATTACAACTAATTTTGTATGCCATTCTTAAAACGAAAGCTGTTGTAAAACCCTCATAGTCTGATTAGTTCCCTTCTTGGCACTTGTACACATGATTGGTGTGTATATTACTTTCCACATTTGATACATAAAGTGCATCGAATTTAATCTGAAGATAGCTTGAATGCTGAAAACAGTATTGTCGGAAAGCCCTGTCGTCCAGGTCAAATTGGGGCAGTCAGCTTAATTAGTCAAATTCCCCCCTTGTACATTTGTTCTTACTCTGTAGTTAGTTTTTACTGACATTCGTTTACTCACCTGCTTGCCACTCTGTAATTTGGTAAATTTGTTGATTTCCTACTAACTGCATTTAGGGGAGAATCATATTATACACGTTCATATAATGTATTTAGAGACACAAGGATTTTTTTTTTGTGTGTGTGTGGTTTGACCCCAAGCTTGCCCTACAAGTTTTTCCTCCTCTTGTTGCTTATGTCAGAATATTCAGTTCACTCAAAGGAAAAACATCATTGAGTTGGCAGTAAGTTAGGAAAATCATTGAAGATTCGAAAATTTTATATCTTGATTTTTTTTCAAAATCCAATTATGCACATGTTAGTTGGCACACACAATACGAAGCACATTATTTATACGAAACAAGTACATCAACTTTACCCTGTGTCCTATGCCTATATGCATGGTTGTCGTGGCTCATTTTGTCGAGAGCGATACATTCATGTGTCAGGCGGCATCTTTCCATGGATAAACCTCTGTAGGAGGCATTTTTTCCAAGAGATAGTACTGCCAGGTTTTTGTATACTCACAAAATAACTTAACTGATTAGATTGTTATAAAAAATTAAAATTTACTTGACGAATTCGCAATTATTTATAACTACCTCAGAAATGCACTGATAGAAACCTTCCTAATCTCTGTACATTTCTGTCATGTGGGGCGCTGCGTACAGGCGCGGGTCGCGCGCCCAGGGGCAGCAGCCGACGGCCACAGCTGGCGAGGCATGATCGGGACAAGGAGTCCTGATCCTACGTTGGTTCCTAGAGTCCAGGAATAGTTAGTTTCCTAGTTTGTTAGGAGTCCAGGAGTAGTTAGTTTCCTAGTTTGTTAGAAGCCCATAAGGCCTTTATATATCCTGTAATCTGCACCCTTGGACGCAGGCAATAAATCATTATCTCCTACCTCCTCCTCTACTCCTAATCTCTTCTCCTGCACCATTGAGCAGTTAGGCAAAAACCCTAGCGCTCCTATCAACCGAGACTACGAACTACGTAGTCGAGGTCCTGCTGTCTTGGGCACCGAGGTCCTTGACAACTTGGTATCAGGTTCCAGGCGATCCTCTTCCCCGTCCGCGCTCCATCCGCAGCCCGCCGCCACCCCTGCGTCCGCGCCAAGCACACCTCCATCGCCACCATCCGCCGCCGCCTCGGTCACTTCCGGCATGGCAGAACCAACCACCGCTGATCTGGCCACGATGATCGAGGCCTTGACTGCAACGGTGGCGTCCCTGCAGACGTCCGTCGCCGCGCTCCAGAAGGACAAGTCTACCTCCTCGTCGAGCACTGCCGGCGCCCACGATGGGCAGCACCACAATGATCGCCCGCCCCGGTTTCAGAAGATGGACTTCCCCAAGTTCGACGGCAAGTCAGATCCGCTCGCTTTCCTCAACAGATGCGAGTCCTTCTTCCATCAACAACGGATCGCCGAGGAGGAAAAAGTCTGGATGGCGTCCTACAACCTTGAGGGTTCTGCCCAGCTGTGGTACATGCAGGTCCAGCGTGACGAGGGCACTCCGCCGTGGCGCCGCTTCTCCGAGCTGCTCAACCTCCGCTTCGGGCCACCTCTACGCGCTAACCCGCTGGGCGAACTAATGGCGTGCAAGCGCACAACGTCCGTAGTCGACTTCCAGGAGCGGTTTGAGGCGCTCCTCCCCCGGGCAGGCATCTTATCAGAGACACAGAAGGTTCAGATCTTCACCGCGGGACTCCAGCCACCCCTCAGCCTCGACGTGGAAATCCACAACCCGCAGTCCCTCGCCGTCGCCATGAGCCTCGCCCGCAAGTTGGAGCTGCGCGACCAGTGCGCGCTCACCTCCGCACCACCGGTGCGTTTTCAGCAGAAGGGCATCCTGCCGGCGCCCGTACCACGCCTCGCGCCCCCCGTACCGGCTCTACCAGCCGCACCCCCTGCACCTAGTCTGCCGGAAGGGCGCCCAATCAAACGCCTGTCACAGACAGAGATGGAGGAACGCCGTCGCCTGGGCCTATGCTTCAATTGTAATGAGAAGTTTGGCAGGGGCCACAACCGCGTCTGCCAGCGCATCTTCCTCCTCGACCTGGCGCCGGACGACGACGACGACGACACGGCCTCCGCCACCGCTGATGCCTCGCCGGCCGACCCTCGGATCTCGCTCCACGCGATCTCCGGCGTGCGCACGAGCGAGACCATGCAGATGCATGTCACCCTCGGGGGTGTCTCCCTCCTCGCCCTGATCGACTCAGGCTCCACCCACAACTTCATCGCTGAGGAGGCGGCCGCTCGTGCTACACTGCCATCCCCCACCACCGAGAAGATGCGTGTCACGGTGGCCAACGGCGAGCGTGTTCCGTGCCAGGGCGCATACCGCGCCGTCTCCTTCCGCATCGACCAGGAGGCGTTCTCGGAGGATTTTCTCGCCTTGCCGCTCGCAGGCTACGACGTCATCTTGGGCACGCAATGGCTGGCGACGCTTGGACCGATCCTATGGGATTTCCGCGCCCTCTCCATGACGTTCTGGCGGAGGGGCCATCGGGTCTGCTGGCGCGGCCTTGCCGGACCGGACGGGCCAGCCCTGCAATCATGCAATGGCCGCGATTTCCTCGACGCCATCCTCACCGAGTTTGACGGCATCTTCGCCCAACCCTCCGGCGTACCACCACTCCGCAGCCGCGACCACGGCATCACCCTGCTGCCAGGCTCCGCCCCGGTGGCCGTCCGTCCGTATCGCTACCCGGCCGCGCACAAGGACGAGCTGGAGCGTCAGTGCGCCGCCATGCTCGCCCAGGGCATCATCCGAGCAAGTCGTTCCGCATTCTCATCGCCGGTACTGCTGGTCCGCAAGCCCGACGGGTCCTGGCGCTTCTGCATCGACTACCGCGCCCTGAACGCCATCACCATCAAGGATGCGTTTCCAATTCCGGTGGTGGACGAACTCCTCGACGAGCTCCGGCACGCTCGTTTCTTCACCAAGCTCGACTTACGCTCCGGCTACCACCAGGTGCGGATGCGTGCGGAGGACATCCCAAAGACTGCCTTCCGTACCCACGACGGCCTCTACGAGTTCCTGGTGATGCCGTTCGGCCTCTGCAAAGCGCCGGCGACGTTCCAGGCACTCATGAACGATCTGCTGCGGCCGTACCTGCGTCGTTTCGTTCTCGTCTTCTTCGACGACATCCTCATATTCAGCGAGTCGTGGGCCGATCATCTTCGCCATGTGCGCACCATCTTTACCGTACTGCGCCAGCACCGGCTCTTCGTCAAGAGGTCCAAATGCTCGTTCGCCGTCGAGTCGATCTCCTACCTGGGTCACACCATCTCCGCGGCCGGAGTGGCCATGGATCCGGAAAAAGTGCAGGCCGTGGCCGACTGGCCGCAGCCTCGCTCGGCGCGCGCGGTCCGGGGGTTTCTCGGTCTTGCAGGGTACTACCGCAAGTTTGTCAAGGAGTTTGGCGTGGTCGCCGCGCCCCTGACGGCCCTGCTTCGCAAGGACGGCTTCTCATGGTCGCCGGAGGCGGCAACAGCTTTTACCGCCCTCAAGACGGCGGTCACCACGGCTCCCGTGCTCGCATTGCCCGATTTCACACGGCCGTTCATCGTCGAGTGTGACGCGTCTACATACGGTTTTGGGGCCGTCCTTCTCCAGGATCAGCACCCGGTGGCTTTCTTCAGCCGGCCGGCCGCGCCTCGTCACCGTTCTCTGGCGGCATATGAACGAGAACTCATTGGCCTGGTGCTCGCTATTCGCCATTGGCGACCGTACCTCTGGGGGCGCCAATTTGTGGTAAAAACCGACCACTACAGTCTCAAATTCCTCCTTGACCAGCGCTTGGCAACCATTCCGCAGCACCACTGGGTCGGCAAACTACTGGGGTTCGATTTCACTGTGGAGTACAAGGCCGGTAGTACAAACACGGTGGTGGATGCCCTTTCCCGCCGCGACACGGAAGAGACGGGGGTCATGGTTATATCTGGTCCTCACTTCGACTTCATCGACCGCCTACGGCACGCTTCGTCCACCGATCCAGCACTCGTCGCGTTGCGCGAGGATATCACGGCAGGCGCTCGGCAGCTGCCGTGGGCGCTCTCCGACGGCCTCGTCACTTTTAACGGCCGCCTCTACATCCCGCCAACGTCTCCACTACTCCAGGAGCTTCTCACCGCAGTGCACGATGACGGACACGAAGGCGTCTTGCGCACGCTGCATCGTCTCCGCCGCGACTTCCACGCACCTAACCTTCGCAAGACGGTGCAGGAGTATGTCCGTGCCTGTGGTACTTGCCAGCGGTACAAGTCCGAGCACTTGCACCCCGCCGGTCTGCTGCTGCCACTGCCGGTGCCCACAGCCGTGTGGACTGACGTCGGCATCGATTTCGTAGAAGCGCTCCCTCGTGTGGGCGGGAAGTCTGTTATCCTCACCGTGGTGGATCGCTTCAGCAAGTACTGCCACTTTGTGGCGCTGGCCCACCCGTACACGGCGGAATCAGTGGCGCAGGTGTTCTTCGCTGAGATTGTGCGTCTCCATGGCGTCCCGCAGTCCATGGTCTCTGACCGCGACCCCGTCTTCACCTCGGCTTTTTGGCGGGAGCTCATGCGCCTCACCGGGACCAAGCTACACATGATGACGGCGTTTCATCCACAGTCGGATGGCCAAACGGAGGCTGCTAACAAGATCATTGTGATGTATCTCCGTTGTCTCACCGGGGATCGTCCCAGGCAGTGGCTCCGATGGCTTCCCTGGGCCGAGTACATATACAACACCGCCTACCAGACATCAACCCAAGAAACTCCGTTCAAGCTTGTGTATGGCCGTGACCCTCCCACTATTCGCTCTTACGAGCCGGGCGATACACGGGTGGCCGCAGTGGCCAGGAGCATGGCGGAGCGCGACGAGTTACTCGCAGACGTCCGCTATCGTCTACAGCAGGCACAAGCGGTCTACAAGTCCTACTACGACAGACGCCATCGGGACATTCGGCATGACGTGGGCGATTGGGTCTGGCTTCGTCTTCGCCAGCGCGCCGCGTCCTCTCCCAACCTGCCAACCAGGGGCAAGCTCAAGCCACGCTTCTATGGGTCGTACCGCATTTCAGAGGTCGTCAACGACGTGGCCTACCGCCTTGAGCTTCCGGCACGCTCGCGCCTCCATGACGTGTTCCACGTGGGCCTCCTCAAGAAGTTCTTCGGCACGCCTCCAACTGCACCACCGGGATTGCCTCCGATCCACAACGGGGCGGCTGTTCCAGAACCGGAGCGCGTGACTCGTGCACGACTAGCACGCGGCGTTCGCCAGCTGCTCGTCCACTGGAAGGGTGAAGCAGCATCATCAGCTACATGGGAGGATCTTGACAGTTTTGTCGAGCGCTACCCCGCTTTTCAGCTCGAGGACGAGCTGCTCGTCGAGGGGGGGAGAGATGTCATGTGGGGCGCTGCGTACAGGCGCGGGTCGCGCGCCCAGGGGCAGCAGCCGACGGCCACAGCTGGCGAGGCATGATCGGGACAAGGAGTCCTGATCCTACGTTGGTTCCTAGAGTCCAGGAATAGTTAGTTTCCTAGTTTGTTAGGAGTCCAGGAGTAGTTAGTTTCCTAGTTTGTTAGAAGCCCATAAGGCCTTTATATATCCTGTAATCTGCACCCTTGGACGCAGGCAATAAATCATTATCTCCTACCTCCTCCTCTACTCCTAATCTCTTCTCCTGCACCATTGAGCAGTTAGGCAAAAACCCTAGCGCTCCTATCAACCGAGACTACGAACTACGTAGTCGAGGTCCTGCTGTCTTGGGCACCGAGGTCCTTGACAATTTCTCCTTAGAATTATTAGCCCATCAATTATGATATGAGATTATGGCAAGAAAGAGTAAATTGAGATAGTGTATAGTGTACTGGTTGGGCCAATTGTGTTCTAGTTTACTTATGCATGGTCCACTACAAATCTCAAGCTAATAGTCGAATACAACAAACCTTATTGTTGAGTGCCTTCTTTATCATGGAGAAATGGGAATACGCGAGTCTCTTGCAGGCCACCAATTGGCGTAATTAATCGAAATAAATAAGTTTGTGCACACCACATGATTATTTTTTATCGTGAAATAATGGCAAATCCATGCTTGGTGAATGTATCAAAACTATGCTTTCCATAAACCTCTAGAAGGTGTCAAAAGGAGTAGGACAGCCTACATCTTTAATTGCTTTCCATATTAGTATGTTGCAATCATGCTTGTCCTATAGTTGTGCCGCCTTGTCGTCTCTTGCCATCAAGGTATATATATACCGTTTTCTTTGCCAAGGTTTGGGCGGATCGAAAAGAGAATTTCTTAGGTTCGTAAGAAATCTATATTGCACTGGTATTTACAGGTTTGTTTGATTTTTTTCTCACTTGTCAATCTAGCTATGTAGTAGATCCGTGTTTGCATAAGTCTAGTCATTTGGTTTGGTACAAACTTAGAGCTTTCTGATCCCGCGATTGCTATTCTCTAGAATTCTAGACCTAAATTTCAATACAGTGTAAGCTGCTGTCACTTTTCTAATCAGGCGTCACAAATCTGATAAACAATCATCGGCGCAGCCACTAGGCACAGAAATTGATGCACCAAAGCATGGTTGTCACGGTCTGATAGGTAGTAGGATTCTTCTTAGGTTGGTATATCATCAGGTTGTAGGAAGAACGTGACCCCAAGATCTGGATCAATATCGGAACCATCTAGTGGGCATATTCAACTTAGCTATCCACTCTCTAGCTATGTGTGCTTTACGGAGAACCTGGCCTGCGTCTGCAGTTAGGAATCCCCATTGCCACTATCGATTGCTTGTACAATCTAATCTCTTTGTATGTTATAATCTTATACATAATTCAGTGCCTATCTTATAATCAGAACTCTTATTGCTGAGTGTAATTTAATTTAGATGTATGTTTAGGGACACACCTTACATGAGGTCATTCGTTTCATACGCTGGAATTACTTTATGAAGATAATTATCTGCTAGTTCAGAAACTGATCAGTTCTTAGTAACAGCACCAGAGCAGCAAATTGCATAGTTAAATTATTGGAAATGCGCATGCAAAACCAAAATGCACCAGAAAAAACTAACAAACTAATCTGACTACATTTTAACAGCCATTCTAAGTCACCACATATTTAGCATCTTCTCTTCTGTTACATCTTATTTGTGGTGCCCCTGGTCCTAAAGGACCAATAATGATCAAAGTCATCTAAAGAAGCTGCACAAAGTTCTATTTTCTGACTTAGGAGGCTAGCACTATCTAACTGTCTTTAAGATTGTTTTACTTTAAAAGATCGAGTTGATTAACAATTTCCATTATTATTTTCAGTGCAAGAAAGACCATAGGTTCTTGGACACAAGCAAGATCAAGCAGTCGACATGGAACCGTCTTCACAACCTCAGCCTGCAACGGGTGATGTCGTTGCTGGTGGATCACAAGTGTATCCTGCCTCAGCCTATCCACGTGCAGCAACAATAGCGGTAGCTCCTGGTATCATTCCTGCCGGTTCACAGCCAGCATCACCATTCCCTGCCAATCCAGCCCAGCTCAACGCTCAAAACCAGCTTATCTACGAGCAAGCGCAGCAATTTCAGCAGCAGCTCCAGCAGCAGCAGCAGAGGCAGCTGCAGCAGTTCTGGGCCGAACGACTGTCGGAGGTTGATCAGGCCACCGACTTCAAGAACCACACCTTGCCACTCGCCAGGATAAAGAAGATCATGAAGGCCGACGAGGATGTCCGCATGATCTCTGCCGAGGCCCCGGTGGTCTTTGCGAAAGCGTGTGAGATATTCATACTGGAGCTGACGCTGAGGTCGTGGATGCACACCGAGGAGAACAAGCGCCGGACCTTGCAGAAGAATGACATCGCCGCCGCCATCAGCAGGACCGACATCTACGACTTCCTGGTGGACATAATCCCCAGGGACGAGATGAGGGAGGAGGGGGTTGGGATTCCCAGGGCCGGGCAGCCGCCGCTCTTGGGGGACACGCCGTACCCGTACTACTATCCGCAGCAGGTGCCAGGTGCGGTGATGGGGTACGGTGGCCAACAGGTGCAGCAGGGCCATCTGCCGTATGTGTGGCAAGATCCTCAGGAGCAACAGCAGCAGGGCCCTCATGCGGAGCAACATCAATCTGAAAGCGGCTGACAACATTGTGAGCAACCACCGGATTCAGCATCGTCAGCTTAGCCAGGACATCCGAAGTTCCAAACTAATTTTCAGGTTTCGCAATAGATTATATGATGGTTTCTTTTTGTCTGTCGATATGGGAGAGATTTACTAGTTACTTCGTGGAATTTTGTTTCTGTCGTGGTGGTGGTGCCCTTACAAAAGGGTTATATGATTAGAGACTAATTTGTTGAAATTTTACCATAGCGTGTCCGTTCCGTTATTCCAAGATACTAGTAAAATGCTGGCAGCTGGTGATGCTTTTCGGCATGTATGCGACGTTTAGTGGCATCTGGTGATGTTTCCGTTTGCTTGCGGTTCCTATCGTGTTGCACTGGACATTTAAGATCCTGTTGCATCTCCAGCTGAAGTGTGTGAACTGAATGTGCAATGGTGTTTTTGCGAAGTTACAGTAGATATGACTGGTCATTCAGCTGAAGCATGACAAGTGAACTGACTGAATTGGGAATTTATCTTAATTTTGGATCCTGTTTTTGCACAATGTGGCTTATCGTGATGACAGAAAAGCTGTATATTTTCCATCGGCCATGTGGGGTGACGGTGACGCAGAGAGTGAAAAGGCCATGCCGTTTTTTGCCTCAGCACTGTCTCCGTCCACGTCTGCCATCACAAGTCGGTCGGTCTCGTTCTGTGAGTAGCTTGATGCCGGCCGGCCATGTGGGGTGCCAGTATCTCTAACATGCTCGTGTCCAGCCGAACAATCCCGGGACCAAGTGACGCTTGATGACTCGTTCCAACAAGAACTACACAGGGCCAGGGTAAACAACATTATTAGAAAAAAAAAAGATCGTCAGAAGATTGACTTGGCTGCTGCTAATTGGCACTAACCTTTATTCAGAGAGATAAACATTCTTGCTGCACGGAAACCAATACTCCCTCCGTTCCAAAAAAAAAGTGACTCAACTTTGTACTCGTAAATTTGGAACGGAGGAGGTAATTTAATTAAAATGTCAGAAAACCTAAAATTATTTTTAAAAATAAACTTGACCTTCTATTGTACTCGTAAAGAAAATTCCAAAAAAGAACCCTCCCCTGCCCCTAGATTTCAGGGCAAAAAAATCCCGGGGAGGTGGAGCGGCGTCGAAGGCAAGAGAGAAAGAAGGAAGGGAAAAAATGACGGGGATGGAGTCACGAGGTCCGGGAAGGATTTTCGATGGGCCTGGGGTGTCGGATTCATACGCTTCGCGTGTTTGGACTCCCGCAAAGCTCCCCCACTTTTCTCTCCGTTTTGCGGGAAAATCGTGTCCGGCCCGTCCCGTGGACTGATATAGGACCGTGTTGGATGGCTCCTGCGATCCAGACAATGCGATCTAGACGGATGCGGGCGGTTTGCATGCCCGCCTTAGAGATGCCCTAAGCGACATCGACGTCAACTTCTCCGGCAAGACACACCATCGACACTTCATCGCCGAGAGGGACGCCTTCAGTTGACGCATCATTGTCAGCAGACTGCTGCAATGTCGTCGCCGACACTTATCGCCAAGATCTTTATCACCGTGGTCTTCATCACCATCATCGTCAACACATCACCACCGCCTCTACAACCTCGTCCACAAGAATGGACACGCGTCCTCTGACAGTACTACTGCAAAGAGGCGCACAACACCGATGATGGTATTGACCGCGTCGGACGGATAAGACTACATCGACCCACCGGCATCACTATTGTGAAAGCCACTACAACCATGCACACGGTCCTAGCAAAACCATTGTGTGCTCGGTGGACTTCCTCCAGTCTTGACAAAACCGACGGTCTCATCGTACAACTGCGTCCTCTGACATCCGCAAGGCGCTTGCGGCGGTACCTCTCAAGGTGCAAAACCCCGCCTCCGACGGTACCTCTCTAGGTGCAAAACATTGGCTACACGATTGCTGCTACGTCATGAATATCACACAATATTTTGTGTCTTCGGAGATTGTGGTTACACCAACTACGACGAATTCTACATCGACCATGACTACTTTGACTACGGCTACCTCAAGATACGCGACCTCGACATCGAGCACATGACTACGTCTACATCAGCACAACGGCAGCAACTCCAATCAACCGCGTCCATGTCGTCACTAGCATCCACGCCACTCGCAATGTGACTGCGGGAGGGAGCAAAGGAGAGATGAGGAAGGAACCATAAGAGGACACAGCCATAGCCCCAGTTGCCGACCCGTTATCCATTAGAGACACAGTTGATGATTGCGCAGCGGAGAAGATGACGAAGCACAAGAATTTAGATTCAGTCGAAATCGTTTGCTTTACTCCATGCTACGACTAAGGGAAAATATGAGAAGTATAAACGTGATGAGGATAGAGATAATAAAGAGATAGAGATAGAATTAGTTAAAGCATATTATGATTTGTCTTATACTCGAAGTCTCAATCCATGTTGTACTTTATATACTTCAGCGAGGAGGTCAGATCAATACAATAACGACAGAAAACAAATATTCAGCCATCCCACAATTTTCACAATTGGATCATGAAAAGGACGTGCCTGCCAACCTGAAGATGGCTAACTGAATGTTTAACAAGGCTCGCATTCGTCCTGAGCTAGGATTACACCACAAGCTGATGGGTGTGTGTCGTCTCCAAACCTAAAGACTACACAAACGTGGCTTGTGAATGCCACACGCACCTCAATTAGCCGCGTCACCAGTCACCATGCTCTGCGCTGCGCCGAGAGATCACCATGCTCTGTGGCGGCCAACTCTGACTATATCCCCTTACCAGTGTCCAGTGCTCGCCCCTGTTCCTTTTCCCCCTTCTTTTCCTCAGCGACAAGCAGGTAGCAACAGCTTGTCCATGGAGCGGAACCCAGAGTTCGCCGCTCTCGGCGCTCTTGGGCTCGCCGGCATCTGCCGCGAGACCCTCCGCGTCGCCGGCTCCCGTCCCCCAGGCTTCGCCATCTTGGCCGGCGAGGTGACCATGCTCACTCTGTCCTTGCTCGCCCACATCGCCATCTCCCGCGCCCTCTTCTCTGAAGCCCTCGCCTCCTCCGACGCTGGCGCCGGCCTTCGCCGTCTCGCCGCGAACTGGGCGCCCTTCTTCCTCGTAGAGGCCGCCTTCCTCGTCGACATCATCGTCCAGTGGCTCTCCAACGCCGCCTTCTGCGTCTTCTCCGTCGCCCCGCGCTACGGCGTCACCGACGACCGCGACGCCCGCTCGATCGCGCGCGACCTCCGCACAGTCCCCAGGTTCTTGGCCACGTTCCTAGTGTCCGTCTTCCGAGGCGACTCCCGCAGCGCCGCGCGCCTCGTCCGGACCGGCCCGAAGGTCGCCTGGCGCCTCGTGGCCTCCTGGCTCCGCGTCTTCCTCCTGCTCCTCGGCTACACCGCCTTCTTCGGCACCGCCGCCGCCTGGCTCACGCACGGCCACCTCCTCGACGCTGCTCCGCGGGCGGCGCTGCTGCTGGGCGGCGCCGTGTACCTCGCCGGGGCGGTGTACATCGGCGCGGTGTGGTGGCGCGTCGCCTGCGTGATGTTGGTGCTGGAGGACGTCGGGGGCTTCTTCCGAGCCATGCACATGAGCGACGAGCTCCTCGCCGGCAAGTCCTGGGCCGCTGCCGCAGTCTTCTCGACGATCGACGGCTGCGTCGTCGCCGTGCAGCTGGCTTTCGGGGCGCTCGTGGTGGACGACAGGATGGGCCTCGGCGTCTGGCTCCGGGTGGCCGCGGGTGTGGTGATGGCGGTGGCGCTATGGGCGGCGCTGACGGCAGGGTTTGTGGCTCAGGTGGTGGTGTTCTTGGTGTGCAAGAGCTACCAGCGCGAGAGAGAGCTTCTACGGCACGGCGAGGAAGAGCCTCGCGCACATCGGCCGGAGAGGAGAAGCCATTAGGAAGCGCCCACCAACACTCCAACTGCCTAGTAGTTCTTTATTAATCCTACGCAGCGCTCATGATGAATTAATCATGCTAATTTCTATGCGTACCTTCCTATAGAAGATCTTTAGAGACTTTATGCTTGGTAATTGTATTATGCCATTAAAGTATGATTGTTGAGCGCCATAGATGAGCATTTGGATTAGCCAAGCAATCCATCAAACCAAGTGTTTAATTTCTTCTTGCCACTTGGTATTATTGCATATTTTTAAGGGGATTGCTAAATCTTACTAGTTGTCCGAGACTTAACAAAGTTTCAGTCGAATATTCGTGAGATCTTACATGAAGATCTGTGCAAATTTCTTTTTCATTTTTCTATTTTCTTTCTGTTCGTTCATTTGACTAAGACTTGGTTAAGTCTCAGTCCACTGAGATTTAACCGCACCCTATCTTTAACATAGAGCAATGAACAAATATCAAGTAAGTAGTAGTACAATGTACAAATTACACCCGCCGCGAAAAAGCTAGTACGCTGGAGACCCCGGAAACCGCATATGCGATCATGGCAAGGGAGCAGCCTGCCATTGGAGGAAGACCAAGCCCCGTCAACTCCTGCATCCATCTCTGCCTTCAAAGAAGGCCCACCACCCTCTCGTCCTGGACCGTAGGATGCCGAGCCGTCGACAGGCATAACAACTCACCCCCAAGCCTGTATGGACATGACAAACATGTTGTCGGGGAGAGGACGACATGCACGACGACCTCACCTCGCAAAGCAAAACCCTACATCGCCACCATCGTCGGCCAATACCAAGAAGCCCACCACAAGCTGCCGAGCAATAACACCACTGAAGAACCACCACACACACACACACGCCGAAGCTCCGACCACCACTCCTAAGTACGATGTCGGCGTTTTTAGGAATAAAACGACGCCATGGCACCATAGCCACTCAATCCAAAGGATTTTGGGCTTTCACGCGGGACAAGGAGGTGGGGTCGGGGTATAGAACTGATGCAGCCTACAAGAAGAAGAACAGGGCCAAGAGAGCCGTCGACATCATTACCACTGCCACTGGTCAATGGTTTCCCTGATCCCAACGGCATAACCACTGCCCCCAACCCCAACGCCCCAAAAACCCATCTGATCTGGCCACCCGATGATCGTCGGCATCTCAGGCCAGCGGGAAAAGGACGAAGAACAAAGGAAGGACCACTATCTTCAGATCAGCACAACGGGCTAACGAAGCAGGTCAGGTCCGAGATCCACGCCCGCCACCATTCGAAGCGTTGCACGCGCATACGATCACCAGGCATGGCACCCCGTGCCCCTAGTAGTCTGACGTAATCAAATTGGGCGGCCTTGGCATATACCCGCCACTACGGCTGCGAGGCCGCACCGCCACCTTCGAGCCAATCAACCGCGGGATCCATTTGCCCCCTTAGGATCCCGCGCCCCCATGAGCTACCGGCCCGTGCCGCCACGATCTCGACTAGGGGACATAGGACGAGGCCCCGCCTACGTTGCATGGGCTTCGCCCAACGGACGCCCTCTAGCGGTGGTGAGGAGAAGATCAGAAGAAGGGGACGTGAGGGAGGCGAGAGCACTAGTGGCGGAGCAAGGGCTCGCTTGACACGCACACAGGGCGCCTCATAGAAGAGGGGTTGTTTTTTTCGTCTCAAGTTCGACAATGGCAACAGAGACATTTATGAAGCATGTAGCCAAAGCAGCATGTCGAAGCAATCTATAATAAGTAACAAAGGTGTCGATATCATAGGTCTCGGAAGGAACCAAAGCTTCTATCGCCAAAACCAACCAACCCAACGATGGCGCTTCGGTTTATTTTTTGACACAAAATTGCCGTGCTTGCCAAGTAGCTTGCCATTTTTGAGTCACTAAACTTGCCGTTGAAAAGGTTGGGAGCCGTCATGTGCTCGTACATGAGTTCGGTACTTATTATTTTTGTTTTCTTGTTGGACATGTTTTGATTTGATTTCGCTGTGCATGCAGAAAAAAAAAGAGGAAGGCAGAAAAAAAAGAGAGACGCGTCGTTGCTTTGGCCAGCTGACAGGGCCGGGCCGGCAAAATCCGGGGCCCTGTGCGAAACAAAAAACAGGGCCCTATCTCGCTAAAAAAATGAACTAACGAGCAAATTTTTTTTTTGCGGGCAAAACTAACGAGGAATTATAATGTGTGTGTATATATCTCACAGAAAAAAAGTATAATGTCAATGTTTTGCAATTAGACGAATTGTCTAACTCACCTAGTTTTGGGCCATGTCCGATTAAACTGCTACACTGTGATCTTTAATTGAGGAGGTAAGACCAATCTCTATGTGAAAACTAGCTGAAGCGCATGCGTTAGCAAGGGCGCATTGCGTGTTAATATAGCCCATAGGGCTGCGGCACAGATAGGAGGTTAGGATTAGGTTAGGCGTTGGATCGATCTCTTAAGCTAACTAACAGGATCTTATCTCAACACCTTAACCTATCCTAACTACTTACAACACACGCAACATAACTTGGCTAACACGGTTTATACATACACCGCGTATACAATGTTTAACACTCTAACGAAGTAACGATCCCTGCCAAAAGTTAATTAGGAAATTAAGAATTAGAATTTAGAAGTAAAAACTGGAGGATTTGCTAACAACCTGGAGGCTGGAGTCGGTCAATTGATCACGGACTGATCCGACGAGACGACGAGTCTGAAAATTAAGAGAGGAAGCTAAGACAGCAACGACAGCGGTCTGAATCCGATCGCTCTCATGAGGCAAAGGCGACCACCAACGAGACTATCGTCTCCTTTTTTTTCGTCTCCTGACTCCTGTAGCGGCGCCGACGGAACTGTTCTTGGTTTCGTGATCGAGGCGATCCCGATTGACTGGTATAGCGATCCCTTTTTTTTTTATCCAAGATCTTGTTTCCATCGCTAGAGAGCAGTTTCCTTTTTTCTTTGGGAAAGATCGATCTTCTTTTTTTTTTTGAGGAATTGGGAAAGATCGATCGAGTCAGGCGACGAGCCGACGAGCTCCAGTGCTCGATGGCCTCAACTCAGGCCCAGCTCCAACGCCTAGCGGCCTAGTGCGGCAGCTGCTACGCATTTTTCTTTTCAAAAATACTAGGCCTATATAAGAAACATTGGCCCCCCCCAAAATTATGGGCCCTGTTCGGGCCGCACATTTGGTACCACTATGGGCCCGGCCCTGCCAGCTGAGTAGAGTAGGTGATGCAGAAGAGACGCTTAATTTGCATGGTTGAGGCAAGAGCGCGTACTACTACTACCTAACCTAGCACGTCCTCCCGGCCGTTGTGTCCTCTTCCTGGTATATATAGGCGGGTTCCATTTCCGGCACAGCCATGGTCTGTGCTGCATGCGCTCCGAGTCACTCATGGCCTACATCCATGCCCGGGTCATTCGTCCAAAGCTACGATGGGCCGGCCGCGCGGTAGCCGATTTCCGGTGACGCGCCAACAAACTGTCGCCGCGGTGTCGGTCAAGGCCGGGTCACGGACTTTCGCTTTAGGCCGGAAACGGCAATATTCCACCGCCCGGAAAGAGGCACGGCGACCGGAGCAGGTGCCGAGATCGGCAACGCACGAAGCCGCCGCGAGGGCCGCCTTTGTTCCGCTCCACGCGCACCGCTCGCTTTCAGGTCGGTCACAGCACCTCAAGCGCTGCTGATACAGCCATTGGTGCCGCATGGGAGGAGAGTCGTCAAAGCTACCCCACTACAGTAGTCGCGGACGAAGCTTCCCGGCAATTGCGCTTGAGGTGCTTCCCGGCAATTGCGCTGCATGCCGTCAGCACGAAGCCGCGTGGCCGCGGACTCTCACCGGAACAGAGATAGAGGGGCTACCTACCACTACCATACCCACACACCTTGGTGCCCCACTCACCGCTGTGCTGTGCTCCCTACACATAGCGCCCCCTGCTGTGCTGCCTCCTCTGCCGCTTGTTTCAGAGGTTTCGCTCGCTCGGCCGCTCCAAGGTTCCAGGCGAAGAGGCGATGATGGGGCGCGGGATGGCTGACGACGGCGTCTCGCGGCGGGCCACCTTCGGCGAGCGCAGCGGCGCGCTGCTGACGGAGGCGCAGGAGCTCGCCGCGCTCTGGGAGGCGGACGTCGGCGTCCTTGTCTTCGACGGCGCCGGCAGGCAGATGGACTACTGCAGCCCCCACACCAGGTCCGCCTCCGCCCGTTCCTTCCTTCGTCGATCTTCTTCTCCCAATCTCGATTCATTCCGGTTGCGCACTGATTTCGGATATCCTGTCACGTACTCACGTGCATTTTCAATCTGATCCTGCAATGCCCTGTTTACTTCTCGATTAGTACTCGTTCCTGTGTAAATGTGTGTGGTGACTCGTTCCAGACAAGCGAAATTCTGCACTATGTTTTGATGAACTTTACCCATTACTGAATCTGCATTCCTTGCAAGTGGCAACCGATCTTGCCGTGCCCAATTGATTTGTGTAGTAGCCAGGGCCGGCCCTGGGGAGGGGCAGGGGGGGCGACCGCCCCGGGCCCCCGAAGTCTAGGGCCCCCCTCCCGGCTCTAGGTACGTATGTGTGTAGGTAAATCCATCCCACAAGAGAAACTGCTTCCTTCTTCTGTTTGTTTGCGATCCAAGAGGGGGCCCTCAACGAGATGTGGAGCTTGGCCCAGCGCATGGCCGACGGCCTGACCATCGGTCACATACAACGCTCAACCCATGTATCGTTTTTTCTAGCCAAACGATCACATCAATCTCCAGTCCCCCAATCGCCGGAGGGCCATCGCTGCCGATGCCGCCGCCGCCGCGGCCACGATGGAGGATAAATGTGTAGGTTCATCTTCACACCCTGGTAGGTAGGGAGGCTCATCTTCACACCCTGGTAGGTAGGGATCGCGTTCCTCTTTTTTCGATTGAATCTCGTCAATTCGTACTGATTTTGAGATTTCTGCCCTTTCTTGCTCTTCACTGCAAAACTTGTAGTCCCCATGAGCAGGATTTTCGCTTCGATTCAAAAACTACGACTGTCTCCAAGGCATTCAGATGGTCCCTCCCATATAGAAGATTTCAATTTGGATTTTTGGATCAGGAATTCAGGATCAAAGTGGACACAAAATGATGCTTTTGTATCTTTTGTATCTGCATATGGTACAACTAATACAATGAATCTTCTGTTCGTTTCTCATATTGCTTATGAAATTTAACCCATTATCCGTATTAATTCTAGGGCTTTGAAGATGGTTTTTGTGCTTTATAAGATACCAAAGAAGTCTTATGAAAACAACATGTATAAGGAGGCAGTGGATGTTTGGATAATGGCCCAGGTATGCTTCCTTTATGTGATTGTTTTTGTCCTACTGTAAGAAGCATGTGCATCTTATAAATATAAATATATATATATATATATATATATATATATATATATATATATATATATATATATTGACAAAAACGATGTGAGGTCTGTAAATGTCCCAAGATAGATTCGGTTTGACAAATTTACACATTGAAAAGAAATTATTAAATGAGATTGATATTCATATCATCATTGGAGCCTTTACATCTACAAAGTTAGAAAAAAATAAATAAGGTAATATATAAGGGCCCCGATTCTTGTTTCGCCCCGGGCCCCCGAAATCTCAGGACCGGCCCTGGTAGTAGCAGATTAAGAACCAATTTATTTTGCATGCCATCGTACGTAGCTACAGTATTTGGATGCTCTTATCGCTTGTTCCACGCTCAATTAGTCTTATGATGATATGTGTTTTAAATTTAGCTCTGAGTTCAATCGTGAGGCATCTTCAGATTAGGATTCATGATCAGGTTCAGATCCTTCTGCACCCAGGTTCAGATTAGGATTCACGGTCACATTCAGATCAATGTACCCCACGTCAGTATAAACGCCCAAAATTTCACCTGTCAGTCACAGGTAATTAGCCATTGATTGGCTCATATGCAAGCACTGCTTGAGGACTAGTCGGACGCCGTGGCCGGCATTCCATATCTACATGCATAAACGTAGCATAACCTAAACAACACCCAGTGACTGAAACTTGTACATGATGTGCATAAATTTGATTACTTGTCAATGTATATCCACCGTGCAATGGTACTGGTATATAGTGCTGACGACTCGTTCACTTGTCATTTGTTAAGCTGGAGCGAGCTGATGCAGCGCTACCAGATCATCACCAAAGGCAAGTTTGAGGGGATAAATCATGATGATGACCGCCATCAGGTTAATGAATAAAAACATCTAGTCCTCTTCCTGTACTACCTACCTACATACATACATACATTTGTACACTGGGAGTTAACTGCATGACTTCATTCTGATTGATTTCTGTGATTCCTGCACACAGCAGCTGTTGGCGGAAATCACAAGGTTGAGGCGTGAGCGTGACCGCCTGGAGGCAAGCATCAGGAGGCAGACCGGAGACGACCTGCCATCCGCCGCAACCGCGGGGCTCGGCGATCTGGAGCAGCAGGTAGAGCGTGCACTGGGTAAAGTCCGTGAGACGAAGGTATACATAGTTATTACATACATACACACCACGCCCTGCACAATATTCACTTGGGCTCACATGTCAGTGTGTCACTGTCAGTCACAGTCAGTGTTTGAGAGGTTACATGGCTTTGTTGTGTGCAGGACAAACTGCTGGAGCAGCAGTTGGACGAGATACACCACAGGGTAAGCAGCTGTAATCGTAGGGGAACCGGAATGATTTATGATGCAAACAAGCAATTGTGAATGATCTGTGCGTGTGTGATGCATGCAGGTGCACATCCTGGAGGACCAGAACAGCTTCCTTCGCCACATGGTAGGAGTAATTTGCTTCGCTGCTTGACTGCTTACCTGCTGCTACGAGTGTGGCTTCCTGAAAGCGTCTCTACTCTTTGTCAGATGAGTGAGGAGGGGCGGCAACGTGCTGCTGCGGAGGCGTCGGCGGTGGTGGCGGAGCTCATTGTGCCGATGCAGCCGGCGACGCTGTTCGGGGGCTTCTTCCCGGCGGTGGAGGAGGAGGGGGCATCCACGTCGCTCCGGCTGTGGCCGCACCAGTTTCCTGGCTGTGGCAATTAAGGTCGTGCGTATGAACACACTGCTAGACTGTTTTTTTTTTCTTCGAAAAGGGACTGCTTGTGTCTGCTTGTACTTGTGTGTTTACTGGTGATCAATCTGCATCCTGACTAGTGTAGCTGCACATTATTCTGGTGTTTTGCAGAACGAGGAGGAGAGATGATGGACTCACGCAAGACAGACGGAGGCTAATTGGTTAACTAATCTAGCTTAAACTTACTATTAGCACCAAGTCAGTAGTTAGTGCCAAGGTTCCGGCGTATCTTCGGAGGCCATCCGGCGTATCTTGTCAACACTATATACATACATAAGTCTCGTTTTGCTACACATAATTTCCCCTCTGGATAGGGACTCCCCCCATATAGCAGTGTTTTCTTTAACATCAGGGTTTATCATTATTTCTGACGTGAATGGATTGATCAACATGTGTAGTTCGATTTGTCCGGGTGTCGAGCTTCCTTCTTACTTGCCACGAGAGGGGGAGCATTGTGGCGGACCACGCGAGAGAGAGAGACACAGAAAGTGAGCCAAAATAAGTACCACGCGGCCTTACAAGTTACACCAAATTCGATGGCCATTTAGGGTTCTTCATTAGAGAATATGTCAATATTAACTTGATCGAACTGAAATTAGAAAGAAAAAAAAATCAGACGATAGATTGGAGGGAGAAGTTCACGTTGCTTCCATGAACTTATCGTAGGGTTTAGTTAACGGCTAAAAAATTTGATTTTGTTCTTTTTTACTTCCAAATCGATAGTCGGCCAGTTTGGTGAAGTATCACCTTAAGTTACTTACGGTTTTGATAGAAACATGTGTTAGTTTTACTTGCAAGGAGAGAGAAAAGAGATGGCCACTACTACAGGCTAGTTAGCCTTGACTGGCCAAAATAGGTCAGCACTGAGTGGTTTGCTGGACTGTCAGTACATCTACCACTGACCATCAGTGATGTGTATGTGAATGCCGCCCGGAATTTTTTTTTTTCGAAAAGGGAGGGCTCCCGGCCTCTGCATCAGAGTGATGCATACGGCCATCTTATTAACCAAGTAACAAAATGAGCCAACAAGGTTCCAAAGTCTCCAACTGAAACAAAGAAAAGGCAGCTCACACAGAGCCTAAAAGGCTAGATACACAAACTAGCCAGGAAAAGACGCCACAACCGGCTGGCTAAAAATAGATAGGTAAACTAATTGCCTATCCTATTACATGACCGCCATCCGAACCGGTTGAAGATATCCCGAGCTACCATCTCCCAACGGATAGATCCAGTAACCAAATGCTCCCTGGCCTCCATCGGAGTGAGTAGCGACCACGAACGGATCACTGCCGTAGCTCGGAAAATAACCTGCAAAAAATGAATCCGTGATGTTATGTTAAAAACCAAATCATTTTTGCAATTCCAGATAGTCCACAGCAAAGCGCAAACTCCAACCCGAATATGTCTTGCTAAGTCAGGCTCAATCCCATTAAGCCATGTCCCAAATAATGCGTTAACAGAAGTCGGTGGAGTAATATTAAAAGCAATATGGACCGTCCGCCAAAGGACTTTAGCCAACGGACAATCAAAAAAGAGGTGCTTAATCGTCTCATCCCAATCACAGAAACTACACCTAGTAGGTCCTGTCCAATTACGCTTTATCAAGTTGTCCTTTGTTAAAATAACTTGTTTATGGACAAACCACATAAACATTTTTATTCTCAAAGGAACTTTGACATCCCAAACATTCTTGGAAGTTGGAATGGAGTTTGAATTAATAACATCAATATACATTGATTTAACTGTAAATACTCCAGACCTAGTCAACTTCGAGCGTAATTCATCGGGTTGGTCAGAAAGTTGAACCTACATCAGTCTCCTAACTAGATGGAGCCATTCTTCCCAACGATTGCCCGCTAGCGACCGTCTAAACTGAATATTAAGGGGGATAGATTGAAATACGGTTGCAACAAACACCTCACGTCGTTGAGAAATACGATATAAAGACGGATATCGAACGGCCAAGGGTGAGTCGCCAAGCCAAGTATCCTCCCAGAAACGTGTACTAGCACCGTTTCCAATAATAAACCTCGTCCTATTGAACATTGATTGTTTGACTTTCATTAGTCCTTTCCAGAAAGGCGAGTCAGTCGGCCTGACTGTGACCTGGGACAATGTTTTAGTCTGGAGGTACTTGCTGCGAAGGATCTGCGCCCACATGGCCTCAGTCCCGGATGAGAGCTTTCACAACCACTTACTAAGAAGGCATCTGTTCTTAACTTCAATATTCTCAATACCAAGACCCCCTTGGTCTTTCGGCCGACAGATGATATCCCATTTAGCAAGCCGGTATTTTCTTTTAAGTTCATCATCCTGCCAAAAGAAACGCGATCAATAGAAGTCCAGTCTTTTCCTAACACCAACTGGGACCTCAAAGAACGATAAGAGGAACATAGGCATACTCGTGAGCACCGAATTTATCAAGATTAACCGGCCTCCGTATGACATGAGCTTACCCTTCCAGCAACTCAGTTTCTTCTCAAATCGGTCCTCGATGCACTTCCATTCTCTGTTTGTCAGCCTACAATGGTGTATCGTAATACCAAGGTAGGAGAAGGGTAAATTCCCCAACTCGCACCAAAACAATTGCCTATAAGACTCTTGTTCGTCTTTGGCTCTACCAAAGCAGAACAACTCGCTCTTATGAAAGTTAATCTTTAACCCGGTCAATTGTTCAAAGAGGCATAACACCAGCTTCATATTTCTCGCCTTGGCCAAGTCATGCTCCATAAAGATGATTGTATCATCAGCGTATTGAAGGATGGATACACCTCCATCAACAAGATGAGGTACCAAGCCACCCACTTGACCATTCTCCTTAGCCCTTCCTAAAACTGTATCATCATTTCACCCACATAGCATGGTATCACTTTGGCATGGTATCATCATTTCACCCACATAGCATGTGCAAAAAAGAAGATAGGATTACGGCAAAAACTGGATGCACTTCGTGTACAAAATGGACAATCTCTTTCGAAGTATCAGGGTTTCGGACGAAAACTCATCTGTTACAAAGACATCTCTTTTTGTAAATAACCTAAGTATTACCAAATTGAATATAATGATAAAACACAGTAATATTAGACATAAAAAAAAGAATCACTGAAAAATCTATTTTTAAAGTTAAGTTATTCACGAAAATTTCAAATAATTCAAATTTAAACTATTCAAAGTTGAAAACTACTCGTACTAACAGAAAGTTTGTAATTTTTTGTACCTAAAGCAAAAATATTCACAAAGAAACTCTAAATACAGCGAAAAACAACTCAGAAATAAATAAAAGAATTTAAATAAAGCAGAAAATAGAAAAAACTAAATAAAAAAGCCCACCTACTGGGCCAGAACGACCTGCATACGACTAGAAACCCAACCTGTAGATGGGCCAGGATGCAGGCCCACAGGCCCTGTAGGCCCCACAGGGCAGAGTAGTAGAGTTAGGCCCAGAAGGCCTGCATTAGAGAGGAGCTCAATGCAGTGCCCGCGTCGGGGCTTATAAACAGGTCTTGGGGCTCCTCAACTAGCGAGGTGGGACTAAACTTGCCACACCGCACCTGCGCCAGCACACCCCCTTTAGTACCGGGTGGTGGCTCCAACCGGTACTAAAGGGGGATCTTTAGTACCGGTTGGAGCCACCACCCGGTACTAAAGGGGTGTCGTTCCCGCCACTTGGCCTGGCAAAATTTGACCTTTAGTACCGGTTGGTGGCCCCAACCAGTACTAAAGGTCATCCCTATATATACAACACTTACAAAAATTTCAGTTTCTTCTCCTCTGCTTCTTCGACCCCGTCGCCACCCCCCCATCGCCGCTCTCGTCCTCGTCGACTCTGCGCCGCCCCTGTCCCCGGCCCATCCCCATCGCCGCACCGACCAGTCGTCGTTCCCTTGCCTCGACGTCGCCCATGCTGTGAGCCCCTCTCCCCCTGTCCCCCCTCCAACCAAAGCCGCCGCGCCACCGTAGGTGCACACACATGCACATACACACACAAAATTTGTTCATCTTTTGCACTACATGTTGTAGATGCCTTAGCAATAGATGTTTTTCTGTTTTTAGTTTTTACTTTTTTTGCTGTTTTTCTATTTTTATACAAAGGTTTTAGATGAATTAATTAATTAGATTATATTAATATCAAAGGTTTTAGATGAATTAATTAATTAGATACTTTTAGTTTGATGAATTAGATATATTAATTTGCATAGGAATTTGCATATAGAATTTTGACATATGCATGCAACGGCGATATCATTTTTTAAATTTGTATATAATAAATCACAACCCAATCATTTTAAAAAATGTTACATTTTCATATAGTATTTGTTCTCGACGATGCCGGCCCGCATCCTCACCGTCGACCCGTTCATGATGACGTCCTGCTTCAGAGACCCATGTCCGGGACTAGGCTCCGCCGGGCTGGCACTGGGAGGTGCTACCTTCAGGGGCGCGCCGCTTGGTGAGGAACCTGGCCGCTGGTCCCGTCATCGACCCTGAGCTCCTTTGGTGGCGTTTGCGTGGGTCACTTTTGGTGCGGAGGGAGCCAGCCCCGCCGGAGGTGGTACGTCTTCGTGTCAGGGAGGAGGACGAGCACGTCCGTCGCTACATGGCTGCTATGGACGCCAGGTTCTCCAATACCTGGCAAGTTCTTCGGGGATCTCACCAGAGCTATGATCCTATGATGGTTCCTTCTCTTTGTGTGTCCACCGCCCGCGCCTCAGGAACCGCGAGTGAACTGGATTATTCTATAGTATTCGATCTTTATTAGCTAGCTAGCTAGCTAGTGATGTATTCGATATATAATATTCGAGACGATGTATCCGAGATTATATATATTATTCGAGACGATGTATTCGAGATTATATTCGATGATGCATATTATGTACTATGATTCAGTTTTTCCTTATTGATTGCATGCATGCATTGTAATTTGAATACTAAATTGTTTTATATTTCTTCTAGATTAGTTAAATAAAAGCTATGGCCTGTTCGAGATCATACGCTGCCCTGGCCGGCCAGATGATCAGAATGAAGAAGATGATGACTCCCAATATCTAAACAATACCGAGGAGGATGATATGATATTTGATCGTGACGAACGAATTGATGAAGTCCAGAACAATGATTATGATGACGAAGAAAATGTTGATCTTGAAATAACAGAGACTGGCGAGGTATATTTATATAAGCAGGCATTTGGTGATCATCACATGTTTTAAATGATTTAAAGATATATTAAACAATCGATCTTTCTTCTTTCAGCCCTCTGGATCGAGCAAATCTGATAGCAGGACAGTGCGAGGCCCGGCCAAAAAGTTGAAGTAGGGTGTAAAGTACAACATCGATGCCATCAAAACTGATGGCGAACCAATCTTGCCTAAGAAGAATGCGAACAAGTTCGTTCGTCAATGCAGAGTTATTGTGAAGGACCAACTCCCGATCTCCATGCAAGAATGGAAAAAGCCAGCAAAGCAACGTCCAGATCTTACTTGGGTCGACGACAGAGGAAAAGATCTGCTTTGGGAATCTCTCATGGAACATTTCACCCTACCAGATCATTTCACAGATGCAGATGTGTAGAAAGTGAAGGCCGCTGCTCTAGGAAGATGGCAGTTGCCTTCAATAACCACAAGAAAACTATATGGGCTGATACGTCTCCAACGTATCTATAATTTTTGATTGTTCCATGATATTATATTATCCATCTAGGATGTTTTATATGCATTTATATGCTATTTTATATAATTTTTGGGACTAACCTATTAACCTAGAGCCCAGTGCCAGTTTCTGTTTTTTTCCTTGTTTTTGAGTTTTACAGAAAAGGAATACCAAACGGAGTCCAATTGACGTGCCAATTTTTTATGATTTTTTATGGACCAAAAGAAGACCCTGAAGTAAAAGAGTTGGGCCAGAAGAGTCCCGGGCCGTCCATGAGGGTGGGGGGCGCCCCCTCGGGCGCGTGGGCCTACCTCGTGGACGACTCGGGTACCTCCTTGACATGATACCTATGCCAAAAATTCCTATAAATACAGAGACCTGCAGAAAATAACCTAGATCGGGAGTTCCGCCGCCGCAAGCCTCTGTAGCCACCAAAAACCAATTGGGACCCTGTTCCGGCAACCTGCCGGAGTGGAGATCCCTCACCGGTGGCCATCTTCATCATCCCGACGCTCTCCATGACGAGGAGGAAGTAGTTCACCCTCGGGGCTGAGGGTATGTACCAGTAGCTATGTGTTTGATCTCTCTCTCTCTCTCTCTCTCTCTCTCGTGTTCTTGATTTGGCATGATCTTGATGTATCGCGAGCTTTGCTATTATAGTTGGATCTTATGATGTTTCTCCCCCTCTACTCTCTTGTAATGGATTGAGTTTTCCCTTTGAAGTTATCTTATCGGATTGAGTCTTTAAGGATTTGAGAACACTTGATGTATGTCTTGCATGTGCTTATGTGTGGTGACAATGGGATATTCACGTGATCTCTTAATGTATGTTTTGGTGAGCAACTTGCGGGTTCCGTAACATTGTGAACTTATGCATAGGGGTTGGCACACGTTTTCGTCTTGACTCTTCGGTAGAAACTTTGGGGCACTCTTTGAAGTTCTCTGTGTTAGTTGGATAGATGAATCTGAGATTGTGTGATGCATATGGTATAATCATACCCAAGGATACTTGAGGTGACATTGGAGTATCTAGGTGACATTAGGGTTTTGGTTGATTTGTGTCTTAAGGTATTATTCTAGTACGAACTCTATGATAGATCAAACGGAAAGAATAGCTTCGTGTTATTTTTGTACGGACTCTTGAATAGATCATTCAGAAAGAAAATCTTTGAGGTGGTTTCGTACCCTACAATAATCTCTTCGTTTGTTCTCTGCTATTAGTGACTTTGGAGTGACTCTTTGTTGCATGTTGAGGCATTGTTATATGATCTAATTATGTTATTATTGTTGAGAGAACTTGCAGTAGTGAAAGTATGAACCCTAGGCCTTGTTTCAACGCATTGCAATACCGTTTTCGCTCACTTTTTCATTAGTTACCTTGCTGTTTTTTATTTTCAGATTACAAGAACCTATATATACCATCCATATTGCACTTGTATCACCATCTCTTCGCCGAACTAGTGCACCTATACAATTTACCATTGTATTGGGTGTGTTGGGGACACAACAGACTCTTTGTTTTTTGGTTGCAGGGTTGCTTGAGAGAGACCATCTTCATCCTACGCCTCCCACAGATTGATAAACCTTAGGTCATCCACTTGAGGGAAATTTGCTACTGTCCTACAAACCTCTTCCCTTGGAGGCCCAACGACGTCTACAAGAAGAAGGTTGCGTAGTAGACATCAAGCAATTTCTGGCGCCGTTGCCGGGGAGGTTATTGCTTGAAGGTATATCTTTGGATCTTGCAATCGAATCTTTTTGTTTCTTGTTTTATCACTAGTTTAGTTTATAAAAGAAAACTACAAAAAAGGAATTGAGGGTGCCTCATATGCTTCATCTTTTTAATATCTTTCATGAAATAAGGATTCCGATAATTGTGCCAAAATGTTAGAAGAAGAATGCATTAGAATGTTTGGCACTAAATATTTGAATGATGAGCATGATTGCAATGCTGTTAGTATGAATTCTTTTAATATCCATAGTACTAATGATGATTTCACTAGTCATGATGAAAATGTATCTGTCAACTTTTGTGGAATACATAGAGCTTGCAAGTACACACCAAATAGGGAAGATAGATTTTGCAAGAGGCATAAGTATTTGGAAACTAAATGGTTGCAAGAAAGGCTAGATGGTTGTGCTGAAAGATTCAATATTTATCGCCATCCTTGTGAACTTTGCAATGAACATGGTCATTTAAACTCCAATGCTATTTGTTTCATGATCAAATCGTGTCCAAAATTGTGATAACTTGATTACCCTTGAGCATCGTAAAGAGCTTAGTCTTCTTTTGGGGTATGAAGAAATAAAACGTATAACTGAGGGTATTCCAAAATTTAATCTTAATAGATTTCTTGATTTTGATCTAGAAGAAATTTTTACGTATTGTGCGGTGAATTGCATTGAAAATCCTTATATTGCCAATTACACAAAGAAAATAAAACAAATAGAAGATGAAGAGAATACTAATGAAAGGGAAGAGACTTCCCAATATCTTGCTATTATTTCTCATGATGAATCAGGTGACGAGGAGGAGCCTTCTATTCAACCAATCTCATTAATAAGGAGCTCCAAAAAGGGGATTAAACCCACACATGATGCGAAGAAGAAAAAGAAAGACGGAGAAGCAAAAGTAAAAAGGTATCCCGTTGCATACCGGCAGTGCATCGGCCCTCGTTTGCTTTCCAGGGCAGATGGGCTGACCAGAAACGCAGATAAACTGCCCTTCTAGGTTAACCATTGCCGGCAGATAGCATGCCCTGTAGTTATTTTCCCGGCAGTTAAAGCTTTGCCGACATTAAAAGTGACTCAGATTCTTAACCTTTCCCAGCAATTGATTGCCCCTAAAGTTTTCTGTGGTGTAGTGCTCCCAAATGATGTTGCTCCTATTACTCATTGTGATGATGTTAATTTCTATACTATTGGTGCTATCCATACTATTAATGATGAGAGTGATTATGCTTATGATATGAAAAGGCCCAAGCTTGGGGATGCTATGTTTGATGAGAATGACAAGTTTGAGAATATATTTGCTGCAATTAATGTTTGTCCCAAGATTGGGGATGCTATGTTTAATGAAGATGATATTTTTAGTCTCCCAAGTTTTGCTATGCAAATTTGTTATGATGATAGCATGCCTCCTACTTACGATGATTATATTGATGAAAGTGGGTTTGGAAGAGTGTCAACTTTAGGAAGTAGTAATCCCACTATTTTGGAGGATGTTGAATCTTATTGTGACAATTATGAAAGTGGATTTGGAGAGGTCATGACTTTATTTAGTAATGATTCCACTATCTTGGAAGAGGTTTCAATTGATTATGATGAGAACAAAGTTGCTACTTATGATGATTATTGTGATGACACTTATGCTATAAAAAGTATTGATGATTATATTTATAAAACTTGTCATGATTATGATTATCCTTTTTCTAAACATTACTCTTTTAATGTGGAAACAATTTATAGTATTCGAGTTTCTTATGATACTCCCACTATTTCGATTGAGAAGAATTTTGCTTATGTAGAGAGTAGTAAATTGTCTATGCTTGTAGATCATGAAAAGAGCTATATTGTTGAATTCATTCATGATGATACTGAAAATTATTATGAGGGAGGAATATATGCTTGTAGGAATTGCAATAATATCAAGTATCCTCTCTATGTGTTGAAAATCTTGAAGTTATGCTTGTTTTGCCTTCCTATGGTAGTTGATTATTATTCCCATAAGTTGTTTGCTCACAAAATCCCTATGCATAGGAAGTGGGTTAGGCTTAAATGTGCTAGTAATATTCTTCATGATGCTCTCTTTATGTTTCAATTCTTATCTTTTATGTGAGCATCATTGAAATCATCATGCCTAGCTAGGGGCCTTAGACGTTAGCACTTGTTGGGAGGCAACTCAATTTTATTTTAGTTCTTTTCTTTTTGCTCCTGTTTAGTAATAAATAAATCATCTATCCTATGGTTAGATGTGGTTTTATATTTTAATTAGTGTTTGTGCCAAGTAGAACAAATAGGATCTTCTTGGGTGATAGTTGTTTGATCTTACTGAAAAGACAGAAACTTTCTGCTCACAAAAAAATTGTTACAAATCAGCAGAAATTGATAAAATACTGATTCCAATTGCAGTAGATCAATAATCAAATTATCTAGGTCGTCCTATTTTGTTAGATTTTTATAAGTTCCAGAAGTTTGTGTTTGATACAGATTACTACAGACTGTTCTGTTTTTGACAGATTCTGTTTTCATTGTGTTGTTTGCTTATTTTGATGAATCTATGAGTAGTATCGGAGGGTATGAACCATAGAAAAGTTGGAATACAGTAGATATTACACCAATATGAATTTAGAATGAGTTCACAACAGTACCTAAGTGGTGATTTATTTTCTTATACTAACGGAGCTTATGAGTTTTCTGTTAAGTTTTGTGTTGTGAAGTTTTCAAGTTTTGGGTAAAGATTCGATGGACTATGGAATAAGGAGTGGCAAGAGCCTAAGCTTGAGGATTCCCAAGGCACCCAAAGGTAATATTCAAGGACAAACAAGAGACTAAGCTTGGGGATGCCCCGGATGGCATCCCCTCTTTCGTCTTCGTTCATCGGTAACTTTACATGGAGCTATATTTTTATTCACCACATGATATGTGTTTTGCTTGGAGAGTCATTTTATTTTATTTAGTTTTTCTTGATGTTTGAATAATGTACCAAGATATGAAACTCTTAAATGTTAGAGAGTCTTCACATAGTTACATAATTATTCAACTACTCATTGATCTTCACTTATATCTTTTGGAGTAGTTTGTCATTGGCTCTAGTGCTTCACTTATATCTTTTTAGATCACGACGGTGGTTTTATTTTGAAGTAATTGATAAACCCTCATGCTTCACTTATATTATTTTGAGAGTCGTAAACAACATAGTAATTTGCTTTGGTTATGAATTTAGTCCTAATATGATGGGCATCCAAGAGGGATATAATAAAAACTTTCATATAAAGTGCATTGAATACTATGAGAAGTTTGATTCCTTATGATGTTTTGAGATATGAAGATGGTGATATTAGAGTCATGCTAGTTGAGTAGTTGCGAATTTGAGAGATACTTGTGTTAAAGTTTGTGATTCCCGTAGCATGCACGTATGATGAACCGTTATGTGATGAAGTCGGAGCATGATTTATTTTTTTGATTGTCTTCCTTATGAGTGGTGGTCGGGGAAGAGCGATGGTCTTTTCCTACCAATCTATCCCCCTAGGAGCATGCACGTAGTACTTCGTTTCGATAACTAATAGATTTTGTAATAAGTATGTGAGTTCTTTATGACTAATGTTGAGTCCATGGATTATACGCACTCTCACCCTTCCATCATTGCTAGCCTCTCTTGTGACACGCAACTTTCGCCGGTACCATACATCCACCATATACCTTCCTCAAAACAGCCACCATACCTACCTATTATGGCATTTCCATAGCCATTCCGAGATATATTGCCATGCAACTTTCTACCGTTCCATTTATTATGACACGCTTCATCATTGTCATATTTCTTTGCATGATCATGTAGTTGACATCGTATTTGTGGCAAAGCCACCATTCATAATTCTTTCATACATGTCACTCTTGATTCATTGCACATCCCGGTACACTGGCGGAGGCATTCATATAGAGTCATATTTTGTTCTAAGTATCGAGTTGTCATTCTTGAGTTGTAAGTAAACAATAAAAGGGTGATGATCATCATTATTAGAGCATTGTCCCAGTGAGGAAAGGATGATGGAGACCATGATTCCCCCACAAGTCGGGATGAGACTCCGGACAAAAAAAAAGAGGACATAAAAAAGAGAAAAGGCCCAAATAAAAAAAGATAAAAAAATTAAAAAATGAGAGAAAAAGAGAGAAGGGGCAATGCTACTATCCTTTTACCACACTTGTGCTTCAAAGTAGCACCATGATCTTCATGATAGAGAGACTCCTATGTTGTCACTTTCATATACTAGTGGAGATTTTACATTATAGAACTTGGCTTGTATATTCCAATGATGGGCTTCCTCAAAATGCCCTAGGTCTTCATGAGCAAGCGAGTTGGATGCACACCCACTTAGTTTCTTTTTGAGCTTTCATACATTTATAGCTCTAGTGCATCCATTGTATGACAATCCCTACTCACTCACATTGATATCTATTGATGGACATCTCCATAGCCCGTTGATACGCCTAGTTGGTGTGAGACTATCTTCTCCTTTTTGTCTTCTCCACAACCACCATTCTATTCCACCTATAGTGCTATGTCCATGGCTCATGCTCATGTATTGCGTGAAAGTTGAAAAGGTTTAAGAACATCAAAAGTATGAAACAATTGCTTAGCTTGTCATCGGGGTTGTGCATGATTTAAATATTTTGTGTGATGAAGATAGAGCATAGCCAGACTATATGATTTTGTAGGGATAACTTGCTTTGACCATGTTATTTTGAGAAGACATGATTGCTATGTTAGTATGCTTGAAGTATTATTGTTTTCATGTCAATATTAAACTTTTGTTTTGAATCTTATGGATCTGAATATTTTTGCCACAATAAAGAAGATTACATTGATAAATATGTTAGGTAGCATTCCAGATCAAAAATGCTGTTTTTATCATTTACCTACTCGAGGACGAGCACGAATTAAGCTTGGGGATGCTTGCTACATCTCCAACGTATCTATAATTTTGGATTGTTCCATGCTATTATATTATCCATCTAGGATGTTTTATATGCATTTATATGCTATTTTATATGATTTTTGGGACTAACTTATTAACCTAGAGCCCAGTGCCAGTTTCTGTTTTTTCCTTGTTTTTGAGTTTATAGAGAAGGAATACCAAATGGAGTCCAATTGACATGCCAATTTTTGATGATTTTTTATGGACCAAAAGAAGACCCAGGAGTAAAAGAGTTGGGCCAGAAGAGTCTCGGGCCATCCATGAGGGTGGGGGGCGCGCCCACCCCCAGGGCGCGTGGACCTACCTCGTGGACGACTCGGGCAGCTCCTTGCCGTGAGACCTACGCCAAAAATTCCTATAAATACAGAAACCTCTAGAAAATAATCTAGATCGGGAGTTCTGCCGCTGCAAGCCTCTGTAGGCACAAAAGAACAAATCGGGACCCTGTTCCGGCACCCTGCCGGAGGGGGGATCCCTCACCGGTGGCCATCTTCATCATCCCGGCGCTCTCCATGACGAGGAAGTAGGCGTTGGGGACTGATTTATGTGCATACTACGTTTGCAAGAACATTTGCATGATGACGTCCGAAAGGACCAAAGATGATACACAACTATGGGTACGTTTGCTAAAACACTATTCATATTTTTTTACATCATTACCGATATCTAATCACACAACGACTAATACATGCTTATTGATCTCCTTCTTAAAAGTTCACCGAGGTGCGGGATAAGCTCCTACCAATGGATCGAGTAGCGGCAATTCAAGAGGAAATAGCGGGATTTTTGCTCGACCAGGTCATTCATCCCAAAGAAGAATACCATTACCCGCTACCGCAGTAATGCCTCCATGTATGAGAAATTGTATATAACAAATTGTATATATACATGTGTATGTGTGAATGGTGGTGCGAGACATTCGATGATATATATATATATATATATATATATATATATATATATATATATATATATATATATATATATATATATATATATATGATCGGTTCTACGAGAAATTCTATTTATATATATGCATAACGTATACAATATGTAGTGTCGTAAAATACCAGCAAATGAAAAAGAATTAAATGGAAAACACAAAATTAAAGGAAAAAGAAATCATGAACCCAAAACCCCCCTAACATTTTAGTACCGGTTGATGTTACCAACCAGTACTAAAGGTCTCCCAGCCCCCGGCACTGGCTCGTGCCACGTGGTGGCCTTTTAGCGGCGGTTCGTGCTGAACCGGTACTAAAGGGGAGACCTTTAGTCCCCACCCTTTAGTGCCGGTTACAGAACCGACACTAAAAGGCCTTACGAACCGGTGCTATAGCCCGGTTCTGCACTAGTCGAGCCATCCTCCTCGTTCTAGAGCATCCCCCTCGCCCTGGCCACCAGCGTCATCGCGACCGACAACCGCTAGCAACACATCGAGAAACTAATCTCACCAGATCGAAAGAACGGCGAGAGGACCAAGCCACCTGCTTCATGGTGTCGTCATTCAGAGCACCGTCAAGATGGGGGAGAAGCAGAGGCACCTTATTCCGACGCGACGTCGTCCCCACCACCGTTGCGACGCCCCTGAAAAAACCTAGTCAGCCCTAACTACTCGCCAATGGCTAAGCGCTGGGGTCCCCACCCCCTGCCGCCGCCGTAACGGCGGACGGAGGAGGCAGGGACCAACGATCTCGTTGGCGGAGGTAGGGGCAAAGGATGGGTCGCCGCCGCCTGTAGCGGTTGAGGAAGACAGGGCGTGCAGAGGGCGAGTCGCAAGAGCAAGTTGACGGTGGAGGATTACGCGAATATCTCCAAGGCATTCAGTTGGTGGTTGGGAAGACAATTTCAAGTTAGCTCTCCAAGATCAAAGCGGCTAGAAAATGTTGTTCTTGGATCTGCATATGATATCAAGTGATATAGTATTGAATTTTATTTCAGCGGGTTTCTCATGTAACTATGCCATTTAATTCACCATCCTTGTTAATCTATAGGTCTGAGAAGATTATTTTAATGCTTTATCAAATAGCAAAAATTCTTATTAACAAGGACATGTATAAGTAAGCACTGGGGTGACAATGGCCGAGGTATGCCTCCTCACGTGAATTTTTTTGTCCTCTCAATAAGAAGCGTGTGCATCTTTTAAATCCAAAAGAGGGTTTCCCCCGCTTTGTATTACGAAGCAACCAATCGATACAACTAACTATAGGTGTTAGGACCGAAACAGCACAGACACGTCAAAAAGAAACGAAAGATAAAGTAAACAGGAACAAATGCCGACAACCGTGGATCAACAAAAAACGAAGAAGCCCCACGACCACTGCGCCCACCGGAGATCTGCCACCAAGCTCCTAGACTCTGAAGCGCCGGTACCAATCAACACTTCCAAGAAGGGATGTGATGATGACGACGCTGTTGCCGAGGGTTCCCCTTGGTAGGCGATGAGGAGACAGGAAGGGCAGCCCCCGCCGCCCTCCAGGAAGGTCCGGCAGCACCGCGTTGGTGTCGGCCAGGCCGATAGGGATTTCTCCCGATCCCAACCTTCACCTCGGGTGCTCCGGAGCCTGCCACCAAACCGACCACCACCCTGCGCCAACATGGTCTTGAAGCTTCCCACGCCGTTTCACCACGACACCACGAAGAGAGGTCTGCACACCGAAGAAGAGGAGCCGGGACTAGAGGTAGCAGCACCATCGGCACGCGGGAGGGCACAATCTCCACCATCAACGACTGTAGCCGACCGAACGCAAATAGCAGGAGCATACTAGGCCCGTGGGCCCATAGGCCCGGCTGGCCCCCTAAGCCCGTAAAGCTCCCGCCTTCTCGCTGTAGCAGGCACGCCGTCGGCGTCGCTACCTATGGTACGAGCTACTCCTCCTCCTCACCACACAGAAGACAACAAAGCCGCGCCGGAGGCCAGCCCGCTAGGACCCAGATGGGGCCCGTAGGGCCCATATCTGAGTCGGGGGCACGCCACCAAGCCGCCACCTCGCTCGCCGCCGGCCACCGTTGCTGGGCCGCCGCCTAGCC
>NC_041393.1:659748924-659751292 GCF_002162155.2 Triticum dicoccoides
CGTGGCCGTTCTAACAGGGGTCGTGGCAGGGGCGCGATGCAACAGAATCCGCTCTATGATGGGGAAGAGACCGATCCTGAGGAGTTCGGTCATGACGTTACAATGGAGGGGGTGGAGCAAAACAGGAAGAGAGGTGCAGCGGTAGCCAACTTGACGGTCATACATAGGTCGACATCCACACCAGATCACACGGCCAAGGCGTTGATGCCACCACAGTCGGAGGTGCCTCCTAGTCCATCATCGAAGCAGGATCTGAAAAGAACCAAGTCAAGTTCATCAACTAGCGAGCAACTGACCGGGAAGAACACAGCGGTGACCAAAAACACAGATGCGCGTTTGGCGGGCCTCCAAGGGGGGTCGCGCCTAGCGCAATGAATATCCTATGTTGGAACTGTCGAGGGGCTGGCAAACCCTCGACAGTTCGCGAGCTTCGCGATATGACGAAGCAATTTGCCCCCTCTATAGCTTGTATACTTGAAACACAAATAGAGGGCTCCAGAGTGGAGAATCTAGCTGGTACCTTAGGGTTTGATAAGAGTTTCGCTGTCAGTAGTTCTGGTAGAAGTGGTGGACTAGGAATTTTTTGGAATGAATCAATAAAGGTAGAAGTTATTGGCTACTCTGAGTATCATATTGATGTAACCATTGAGGATGGGGGTTCTATTAGCAGGGTAACTTTTGTTTATGGAGAAGCACAAGTCCCAGAGAGATACAAAACGTGGAACATGTTGAGGGGAATAGCCAGATCTAGTAACCTCCCATGGGCAGTAATAGGCGACTTTAACGAAGTGTTGATGGCCCAAGAGCACGACGGGGTTGGGGAGCGGAGTCAAGCTCAAATGGATGCATTCAGGGATGCTATAGACACGTGCGGATTGGTGGACATAGGCTACAGGGGAACAGCTGGACCTTTGAGAAAAAGGTCGCGGGCGGCACATATACACGCGTTCGGCTGGACAGATGCGTTGCCACGCCTAGTTGGATGCTCCAGTTTCCGCATGCAATACTACAACACCAGATAGCAGCGTCATCTGATCATTCGGCACTGTTGCTTCGATGTGACCACGTGCTTGCATGCAAAAGTGGACCACGATCCTTTAAATATGAACTAGCCTGGGAACGCCACCCGGATCTCATGCAGTTTGTGGACACGGGATGGAAATCAGCTCCTAGTGAGAGCGTGGCTGGGATCCAATCAAAGTTGTCCCTTCTTTCATCTGATTTAACAACCTGGGAGCGCACCCATTTTGGCAATGTGCGTGTGGAGATAGGCAAACTGAAAAAGGAGTTGGAAGCCTTGCGGTCGGCTCCAGGGAGATTCTATCCCTCACATGTGGAAACCAAGATAACAGATAGACTTGTGGAGCTATATCACAGAGAGGAAATCCTGTGGAGGCAGCGGGCACGTCTTGAGTGGCTCGCTCACGGAGACAAAAACACGTATTTCTTTCACTTGCGAGCAAGCAGACGGCGGAGGAAAAATCATATCAAGGGATTGCAGATGCCGGATGGCCGCATCACAGAGAACAAGGATGAGCTTGAGGCTGCGACTACAACTTTCTATAATACCCTTTACAGTTCGGAAGGAGTGCAGAACATGAACGAGGTAATTGACACAGTACCTCGCAAGGTCACAACCGAGATGAATGAAACCCTGAATGCGCCATACACACAGGATGAGGTTAAAAAAGCATTGTTTCAGATGTTTCCTCTTAAGGCACCAGGGCCAGACGGCTTTCCGGCACATTTCTTCCAACGACACTGGGAGGTTTGCGGCGATGAGGTAACAAATGCTGTGCTCAGAATTGTGGAGGGCACGGAGTCGGCCGAATGCATCAATGACACTTTGCTGGTTCTGATTCCAAAGGTAAAAAACCCAACTCTGCTAACACAGTTTCGCCCGATCAGCCTTTGTAATGTACTGTACAAGATAGCTTCTAAGGTCATTTCCAACCGCTTGAAGTTAATCTTACCGGACATAATTTCAGAAGAACAGTCAGCTTTTGTTCCAGGTAGGCTCATCACAGACAACATCATAACGGCATACGAGTGCCTTCACTTTATGAAAAGGAACAAAGCGAAAAAGAACCAGCATTGCGCCTTAAAACTAGACATGATGAAGGCGTATGACAGGGTGGAATGGTCTTATCTCCAAGCAATCATGTTGAAACTTGGCTTCTCAGAAAAATGGGTCGGGATTGTGATGAGCATGGTCACGTCAGTCAAGTTTTCTGTCTTGTTCAACGGTAAGAAGCTTCAGCAATTTATACCGACACGTGGGATCCGACAGGGGGACCCTATCTCTCCTTATTTGTTCTTGCTAGCAGCAGAGGGCCTTTCGTGCCTCATAAAATCAAAAGAAGAGTCA
>NC_041393.1:659751820-659785994 GCF_002162155.2 Triticum dicoccoides
ACAACCAAAGGACATGGGAGGCTTGGGCTTTAAGGACTTTGAGCTCTTCAACCTGGCCTTGCTTGCCAGGCAGGCTTGGAGGATCCTACAATCACCAGAATCTCTAAGTGCTCGTGTCCTCAAAGCCGCGTACTTTCCTGCTACGTCGATACTCGAGGCAGCCCTCGGCAGCCACCCAAGCCAAATATGGAGAGCCATAGCCGAGGGGAGGGACATACTGAAGCAAGGGTTGATACGCAGAATCGGTGATGGGGCCACCACAAATATATGGAATGACAACTGGCTGCCGAGAGAAGAGATGATGAGGCCTTATGGATGTTTGGTAGATAACCCTCCTCAAAATGTATCAGATTTGATCGATGCCACCACAGCCAGTTGGAACATGAACCAAATCCAGCAGGTGCTACTACCCATTGATATCCCAACTGTCACCAGTATCCCGATTTGCACCACAGCTATCGCAGATTTCTGGTCGTGGAATTTTGAGAGAAACGGCCTTTTCTCAGTGAGGTCAGCATATAAGATGCTCGTTTGCACAAAGCAACGCCGGGAGGCCTGGCTAGAAGGCACCGGGGCGACATCCAACACAGCTCGGGAAAGGGGCTCTTGGAAATCTCTATGGAGCGTCCAGGTACTAGGGAAGATTCGAATGTTCCTCTGGAGACTTGTGAAACATTCATTGCCGACGGAGGATGTCAGACATCACCGGAACATGTCCACAACAAACTCTTGTGGAATGTGAGGCTCTCACGACTCCTGGAGACACTCGCTTCTGGACTGCACTATGTCCCGTTGCATATGGGCTTTGGTGGATGGTGAGCTCGCAGATCAGATGAGGGCTACTTCTGAAAGAGCAGCCAAACCATGGCTGTTTTTGATGATTCAGTCATTATCACACGCTGCATTCCTAAAGCTGGCTGTGACACTGTGGGCAATCTGGACAGCTAGAAGGAAGGCTATACATGAAGGTGAGTTTCAGAGTCCGGCGGCAACGCATGCTTTCATTAACAGGTACTTGATGGATCTGGAAATCATCAAAGGCCAACAACCAGCAAGACAGGCGGGAGCCGCAGTCCAGCAAGGCTCCACAGCGAGGATGAGACCCATGGCACCACCTACTGGCTTTGCGAAGATCCATGTTGATGCGGGTGTTTCAACCGCTCGCAGAAAAGGATCGGCTGCAGCGGTCTGCCGCGACGAGCATGGCACATATCTGGGCAGTTCCTCATTGGTGGTTCCGGGTATCCAGGACCCTGCTATCCTTGAGGCAATCGCATGCCGCGAAGCATATGCCCTAGCAGAAGACTTAGCGCTCCACAATTTCATTATTGCATGTGACGCTAAGCAGGTAGTCGAGGACATCAACAAGAACGCTAATGGCACTTATGGTATGATCATTCAAGAAATTAGAAAGAGGGCGGAGAGGTTTAATAGCAATATCCTGTATGAAGGGCGCCGATCTAATAACGATGCGCATAGCTTAGCAAAATACTCTCTAAGGCTAGCTCAGGGGCGCCAAGTGTGGCTGTTACACCCCCACGATCCAGCATGTATCCCACAAAATGTGGTTTTTGATGAATAAAACTTTTGTTCATCCCTCAAAAAAATAAAAAAAGCAAATTCTCCTCCCTCACCGCCCCATCGTCTCCTCCCATGGTGCTCCCTTCAAGATCAGCCGCAGCACGACGCCCCTTCCGTGCTCGTGTTCCATGGCTATCCTATATGGCCATCAACAGCCCCAGTTTCTTTGACGCCGCCGTTGGGGCAGCAGCCGAGGAGCCTTAAGATCCTCGCGTCGGGTAGCTAATGAGGAAAAGATCAAGGGAGGCGGACGGCCTTGAGCTCGAAGACACTGCACATCATCAAGACCCGAGGGCAGCTGCGGCACGTGCGTTAGTCGAGGAGAACAGCGGGAGGAGAAAGAGATGGGAGAAGGTGGAAGAACGAAGATCTGCTTTGAGATTCGTTTTGCTAGGTGTCATCATCAGGGGAGGGTCGCACGACGCATGCCCCATGAGACGGACGCCCAGCTGCACTGATCTCGCACGCCCGAACAGATTATGTTTCCTTCTAGCCGTTGACTGGCCATTAACCGTGACGGGTGTACCATGCCATGCGTGCGTCGCCTCCTCCGGTCGGACCAACAAGCGCACGTGGCAGTGCCGTTCGTTTTCTTTCTCTTTGGTAGTGACATTTCATATATACTAGTAGGCGGAGGCGCGGCGGCACGTGTGTCTGTCGTGAAGCATGTGTGCATGGCTTCGTTGTTTTTTTCATACCCCTACATCTCAGTTTACAAGTCCTATGCGTATATCTAGGTTGTCAATTTTATAATAATAATATAAACTATATAACACAAAAATTATACCGTTTGAAAATAGAACATCTAAAGTTTATATTGGTATATTTTTATAATATATGATTTGTATTAGGTTGGTCAAATTGACATCTTAGAGATACGCGCATGCCCTGTAAACTAAGAGAGAGGGAGTAAAAGAAAATAAAGCATGGGTAAGCGAGCTAGCAGTAGGTAATGTGCAAGCCAATTTAATTTTGATAAATACCGAAAGGTACCATAACACAGTTTACATATGGTTACATACACTTAGTTATAATTTTAAATGTTCCAGGCAAAGCTGTTTCCTACCAAGATAGTCGAAGTCTGAAAATCGCCTGGTGCAACCAAAAGCTGTACAAAATGAAGTTTCCTTTGAACCGAAGGAAAATGGCTCTATTATAGATTTTAAAGATCACATTTTACAGATAATACCCCATCCTACAATACATGAAAATTTATATTATCGACGAAGCAAGATACAGAAGAAGCAAAAACAACAACAAAAAGTGAATTAGAAAATAGAAAGGATTAACTTTTAGACAAAGGTCAACTCTTTTAGGCTCAGTGTCGGCAGCCCAGTCAAAAAGCCAACAATGTCATTATTTTCCGTTATATATACAAATTTTAGTTCACGATAGAGCAAAAATCGAACGAACATATTGTAGTAAAAAGATAGAACCTTTGGCATTACAGTGCAATGGCGATTTCTTTATACATGATATTTTGAGTAGTATGTGTTGCAACCCGTAACCCTTAGTCGTGAAAAATAGCATGCATGATCAACCCAATTAGAGATACATTTCTCCTAAAAAAACAATTAGAGATGCATTATCAGTCAACTCAAGCCTAATTCTCACAGCCTAAATGGAACTAACCTGGAGACTCTAAGACACATATTTTTCTTTTATTTTCTTATCCTATGGTGTCCTGCGGAAAAAGTTGCTAGGTATTGCATCATAATTAACCTAACTTCATAAAGAAGGTAAAATGACAAAAAAACTGCTACAGTTTGTACTACTGACAGTATTTTTAGGGTAGAGCATGTGTGCACATTCACAAGGGTGAGTGTAACTGTGTTGACACTGGTGCTCACATTTTCCTGTATTTATTCCAAGCTCTTCGGATAGCGTTATAGGGGTAGGGTGTGTGTGGGTGCATTAATAGAGGTAAGTGTATGTGAGCATCGACATTGTACTAGGTTCTCTCACTTTTCCGAATTTATTGAAGTCTCTCTGGTGATATTCATTTAGTGGGAGAAGATGTCTCCGTCGACCACGAAAGCACCTGCGGTGACTTTATCGATTACGAGATGTATTGTCGGCTCAGTATCTCAAATGTTCTCATAAAGATAGTGTGTGCATGTGGGCATTCACCAGACATTGGGCCTCCTCCGGTCAGACCAACAAGCGCACGTGGTAGTGCCGTTCGTTTTCTTTCTCTTTGGTAGCTAGTGACATTTCATATATACTAGTAGGCGGAGGCGCGGCGGCACGTCGCATCTGTCGTGAAGCATGTGTGCATGGCTTCGTTGTTTTTCTCATAGAAGAAAATAAAGCATGGGTAAGCGAGCTAGCCAATTTAATTTTGATAAATACCGAAAGGTACCATAAAACAATTTACATATGGTTACATACACTTAGTTAGAATTTTAAATGTTCCAGGCAAAGCTGTTTCCTACCAAGATAGTCGAAGTCTGAAAATCACCTGGTGCAACCAAAAGCTGTACAAAATGAAGTTTCCTTTGAACCAAAGGAAAATGGCTCTAGTATAGATTTTAAAGATCACATTTTACAGATAATACCCCATCCTACAATACATGAAAATTTATATTATCGAACGAAGCAAGATACACAAGAAGCAAAAACAACAACAAAAAGTGAATTAGAAAATAGAAAGGATTAACTTTTAGACAAAGGTCAACTCTTTTAGGCTCAGTGTCGGCAGCCCAGTCAAAAAGCCAACAATGTCATTATTTTCTGTTATGCATACAAATTTTAGTTCACGATAGAGCAAAAATCGAACGAACATATTCTAGTAAAAAGATAGAACCTTTGGCATTACAGTGCATTGACGATTTCTTTATACATGATATTTTGAGTAGTATCTGTTGCAACCCGTAACCCTTAGTCGTGAAAAATAGCATGCATGATCAACCCAATTAGAGATACATTTCTCTAAAAAACAATTAGAGATGCATTATCAGTCAACTCAAGCCTAATTCTCACAGCCTAAATGGAACTAACCTGGAGACTCTAAGACACATATTTTTCTTTTATTTTCTTATCCTATGGTGTCCTGCAGAAAAAGTTGCTAGGTATTGCATCATAATTAACCAAACTTCATAAAGAAGGTAAAATGACAAAAAAAAACAGCTACAGTTTGTACTACTGACAGTATTATAGGGGTAGAGCATGTGTGCACATTCACAAGGGTGAGTGTAACTGTGTTGACACTGGTGCTCACATTTTTCTGTATTTATTTCAAGCTCTCCGGATAGCGTTATAGGGGTAGGGTGTGTGTGGGTGCATTCATAGAGGTGAGTGTATGTGAGTATCTACATTGTACTAGGTTCCCCTCACTTTTTCGAATTTATTTAAGTCTCTCTGGTGATATTCAGAAGATGTCTCCGTCGACCACGAAAGCACCTGCGGTGACTTTATCGATCACGAGATGTATTGTCGGCTCAGTATCTCAAATGTTCTCATAAAAATAGTGTGTGCATGTGGGCATTCATAGAGATAACTCTATGTGCGTATATATGAGCATATGTGTTATACTGTATTAAAAAATCAGTATCTAACACAAAATAAAAATCTAAATTGAGTTAAATAAAAACTAACACGTGTCAGGCAAGAAAGCACTCAAGGCAAAGTACTTAAAATGCATGAGAGTGAAGCTAGCTTAGCAGCTTTAATTCTTTTATATACTAGTACTCCGTATTTGTCAATAATCATAAGTAAAAACAAAATAATTGCGAATGTAAATCAGCTCCCTGTACAAAATATAACGTGTGGCCGGATATGAAAACTCACATATTGGTGACTTTGTTTGCAGGGAATTAAATAAACTGCGCAGGGGATGAGCTGTCATGAACATCATGTTAAGAACGTAAACATAGCCCAAATTAACAGAGGGGAGTGCTCAAGGATGCGAGAGCCAGACATCCAATGCTATCCGCATACATTTCAAGCCGGGTTTCTCTCGAGCTCTTCCGCCTTGGCCTCCCCTGTTTCGATCTCCCCAGGAGCTCCCCCGTCTCCCTTCAGCTGCGGACGGGATGAGCTGTCATGAACATCATGTTAAGAACGTAAACACAGCCCAAATTAACAGTGTGTTTTAAATCCTCGGTTATGGAGAAGTGGCTGCGACAAGGTTCTCAGCAAGATCATACATGCTCGAACTAGAGTGTTACTCATGTATCTCAAAGTACATGGGTGTATTACACCTACAGAAATATCTGTCCCAAAGAAGGATTACAATATTTATGTCAGTGTCGCCAGACATACTTTTGACATGTAATCCCAATTTCCGTTGGCCATGAACAAAAGCAGCAAGCTCTAAATGTCCAAATAAAATGACTTCAGTCATAACAGAAAGATAAACAATGCAGCCCAGGGCTGATTTAGCATGGGATAATTGTGTTTCCTTCTCAATTGAAGTAACCGAGGATCTGGCCGCCCACATTCTGTCTAATTGCTTCCTAGTGATCTAAGACGCCATTTGGGGTGGTCACCACAACATAGCCCCGCTGCAAAGCAAATAAGAGCACGAAAAGGAAATTTGTTAGAAATAACACACTAACTCTACAAAATAAATGAATAGCACATAATAAAGCAGGACAAATAAGCATTCAGAAGTTAGTTTAGCTACAAAGTGCTTAGTTTGACATCCACACCAGAGATGTGATCGAAGAAGATCCGAATAATAGAGTAATGACAAGAAAGTTTACACTACGTAAAAGTATCAGTTAGTTGTTGCTTCTACTCACTTGCCAGTCATCTCTAAATGAAAAGATGAAAGACTCATATTTGCGGCAAAACAAGTCAACTAAGTTAGCAAACCTTCTATGGTCTGTCATAAAAAAGAGATAACCTGTAGAGTTTTTCACTTGCCTTGCTTTCCAAAAGTGGTATTTGCAGCAGGGAAAGATGAACATTTATGCTATATTCTTCCATGGCTTAATTTATTTACTCAATTACTCAAAATTCCGCCACAACCCGCAATGGCATGCTGGTTAGAATGTTTTGAAAAGTTTCCGGCATAATTGGTTCATGACTAACTTTGCCACATCTAACCCCACGCAAAGTGTGGCTGCCACCAAAAGTGTGGCGAACAAAGTGGTCACCATAAGTGTGGCGGGATTTGGCAAAAAACTGAGCCTATGACATGTCGACCATGCAGCTAGAAAAGTGTGGCAATGAACAAAACACATGCCTAAGATGTGGCATGACAATGGTTCGGCGTGACACGCTTAGACTACAAACCAAACATGCCCTACGTACTTGTAAAGGTAAAATGCTGTCGGATCTAGTCAATATTTAGTTGCTCCTAACCCTAATCTACATATCATGATCGGTATTGTATATGTTGTCATGGCAAATAGCACAATAGATTCAGTAACAAGCATTTAAACTATCAAGGTCTAGCACACCATATCTTCACCTTCCTGATTCATTCGGTACCCATAACAATATCAAAATAGAGCAAGCAAGATAAATGCATCCCTCAACTAACGGAAGATGTGAATGTTCACAAAAATCAAATATGATTTGATAACATGCCTGCCGTGTTGGAAGCATCCTAGTTCTGTATTTATCTATTTCCATAGCCTTGAGGTCCTGCCTGTAAGTGAGCTTTGCAATCTTTAATCCTTCCCTGAAGTTCCACGGTGATTTTTCCATCCCTATGTGGATCGAATACCTCAAAAAAAAATTACGTAACCTGAAAAAAGTCAGCAGAATAAAATTCAGGGAAAATTAGCACAGTAAAATAAATGTTCTCATGAACTCTCAAGAGCTTAATTTGCAACTGCGGGGGCGGGAGACAGGGGCACAACACAGATATTAGCGGAGCAAACATAAGAGACTAAACAACAAGTTCATACAAAAAATCATTTCTTTTCACATGCTGAAGTCAAAATGAGAAAAGAAAAGGCAGCCACTACCCCAAATAACTTATTTTTTCACTTGTTCTCGATAAATGAAGGTGTATAATGCCTGGTGATTCCAATACAAGATTACATCAGTAGGTACCACCATGCAGCAGCCTGATGAGAGGGAGCACAGAATAGCTGATACCTCTGTGCTTCATGATGTTGAGGAACGAGATCATGAAGCCGGAGATGGGCTGGAGTTGAGCCGTAGCCTTCCCCCGCCGCTCCGCGTTCACCATCTTGCGCAGCGCGTCGTTGAGAATCCTCCGGCCCATCGCTCGCTCGATCTCCTCGCCTCTTCCACTTGTAGCCTGCTGCACCTCTCGGCTCGCCTCTCTACCAGCCGCCGTCGGCGCTCGCGATGAAGAAGAGAAGAGTGGGAATCAGGGAGGACGCAGCGAGTGTTAGAAGTGGTCCTTGCTCGCTCAATGATTTCCTGCATGAGAGGGTCGGGCCTAGCATCCAGGCCATGGAGCCAGCGACTACAAATACTTGAAAGGGTGGATCGAGAAGGTCATCCGGTTGGATCACGACTGAAACGGCACGGCGGCTTCCTCTCCCACCTCTGGCTCTCCTCCTTAATCCCCTTGTTCTTGCTTGTTCATGTAATCTAGCTACCCAAATCCTTGTATCTGTAAGTGATTCGTGAGATCAGTAGAAAGACCCTAACACTTGGTATTCAGAACCAAAATTTTCCCCACCACCTCCCACCCGATCGAGCAATGGAGCCGGCGACCAATCAGGACCTGAAGGATCTCCTGAGGCCTTGTTCGTTTAATCCTCCTCCCAAGAGGATTGGAGTGGATTGGAGAGGAATTTGGCTTGTAGGGGATCTAATCACCCTCAATCCCTGCCAATCCCCCTCACAAACCACCTCAACGGAACAAGGCCTGAAGGAGTTCCGAGAGCATGAAGGAGAGCATCAGGGAGGCTGTCGCGGTTGGGTTCGGTAACTCGAAGCCGGCACTCGAGCAGGCGACCATCTCCACCTCCTCTCAGTTCCTCGCCATGGACGCCTCCGATGACAAGGATCTGGCACCTGCGTGCTCCAGCCCCGAACAGGGCACGTACGCCCTCGACTTCGCCCCAACGACCACCATCGACGTCCTTCTCGAGCTCGACATTGACGCCACGGGCGTTGCTGCACCAACGCCCACAACCTGCTCGACGGATGGCCTCATCCACAACACCGATGGAGACGATAGGATGGAGGCGTCGAAGGCTGCTTGGGGTTCGCCTACGCCCTTCACCGCACGTCCAGGGGACTCGCCAACACCAATGAGTGAGCCATCTCTCGGCCTTGCACTCGGTGCGCTGGAGCAGACCAAGTGTTTGACAGAATGCTCAGGCCAAGTTGATGCGTTCGTCACGGCCAGTGTTATCTTAGCGACTGCTGGCTGCATGTCCACTACCTGTTCGACCGAGTGGGTCACCCATGCTGACAGTCGCATCATCTCGTCGTCAACAACCCTACCCATTCGGCTCGCAGCTGCAGCGGTGCATCGTTCGTGGGTGCAGACAGTGCCACCGCACCCACCAGACCTGAGGTTATTTTTTTGGTGGGACCATGGGTGTCTAATGAGTGGCCGTGGTGATTTGGAAAGAGTGATTCATCCTAGCCCAAATGAAAGTTTATGCACAAGGCAATGTCAAGAGGTAAAACTCTCGTGTCTGTTTCATGGGATGTCTATTTCTTGGCAATGGTTGGTACATTGGCTAGTCTATGGAGTTGATTTACGTCAAATTCCGTGTCCATCATTTTCAAATGGTGAGCCACCAGATGTGGATTGTTCCCGTGTTGCCAATTGGGACCCCCATGTGCCTATTTCTGTTGATGACAAGTTCCTGAAGAATCTGTTTCTAAGTGTTCAAGTGCATGACAGTGGAATGGTTGTAGTTCCCTCTCTGACCTTGATACGACTCTTTACTGTACTTGAGGCACCATTCACAATCCATGGAGGGTTTCTTCTCATAGATGGCCTCTGGGGCTGGTCACCACATCTGCTCGGACGCTTAAATAAGATATCCGATGATAAGCGAGATGCCCAATGTAGCTTGGTCTATCTTAAGTTACAGCAACATGGATTGTTTGCTGTACATCTTACTGATGGAAATTCTCTCTGTTCATGCCACTATACTGATGCACTTTCTTTTGAGTGGGGCTACAACCATATTTCTTACAGACAACTTCTAGAGATCTGTTGCGAGCGACTGAAGTGTAAATGGAGAATACAATCTAGGCTAGTACAGACCACATTCAGCCGAATTGGTGCAGTAACCAGTGGAACAATGGGACTGTTGGTTGTGCAATTACCAGTCTATTGATGACCAACTAGCAGAATTGCTGAAGGAAAATTTTAATGAGATGCCAAAGTGCAGTGTTACTCCTATATCTTGTGAGAGTGGATGTAAGCTGCATAACACATCATTCTTTATCTGGCAGACAAGTGCAGTCTGCCTTCTTCTCTGTTGCTATGATCAGTTTCAATGGAAGGTGGCTGGGTTTATGCTATCACCTGTCTAACTGCTGTCCAGTGACACTACTTCAACTGCCGGTGTCAGCAAACTGTTTGACTCGGAGGTATGCAGGTCACAAGAACCAGGTATACCACATGAAGTTGTCTCATTCTAATCATTGTCAAGAGGGAATAAACTTGCAAGTGGAGCAGATGTGGTGTGCAATTACGAGTAATACTATTGATGCTTATCCTCACTACCGGACTCGCGGTCTATGCCTACGGCCACGGGCCGTCGGCATAGGCCCCTAAGCCGTCGGCATAGATCTATGCCTACAGCTGCCGTCGGCATAGACCCGTCGGCGTAGATGTTGTCAGCGTAGTCTTATCAGACCGTCGGCACAGTATAGCCGTCGGCATAGGGCCCTATGCCGACGGCCTGGCGTCAGCCGTCGGCATAGTATAGCCGTCGGCAATGTTTTCCGTCTGACGGCCGCGGACGGCGCCGTCAAAAGCGCGGACGAATCATGCAATGCCGTGTGGCAGATGTATGCCGACGGCAAAGCCGTCAGCATATCTCTGCCACGTGGCAACCCGTGGTACTCCTGGTGGCAGGTTTATGCCTACGGCAAAGCCGTAGGCATAGATCTACCTCGTGTCGTCTCCTGGTTACTCGTGGCATCGGATATATGCCTATGGCTTTGCCGTAGGCATAGGTGGAAATCTATGCCGACGGCTTTGCCGTCGGCATATATGTGCCACGTGGCGAGCCCTGGTAGCTCCTGGGCTTATATATGCCGACGGCTTTGTCGTAGGCATAGTTTTTTTTTATTTTCCCTGTTTTCTCTTTTCCAATTCATTTGACAGCATTTCAAAACAGAACAATATGAAATTATGCAGAAATATGACAGTTCATCATCTAAACATACTCAAGTTCCTCACATCATCTAAAGATCATCACCGACTCAAGTTCATGAACATAAAAGTAGTGCAAGACATGAAACATCATAGAAGTAGGAATATGAAAGGCATGGCACGACGGCCACATGCACGGAATCATCAAGCAAGACCACCTCCGCCAAAACCACCACCACCTCCGCCAAAACCACCACCTCCGCCAAAACCACCACCTCCGCTAAAACCACCACCACCTCCGCCAAAACCACCACCACCTCCGCCAAAACCGCCATCGCGACCACCACCACTCTGCCAGATCGGAGTGACTGGGGTCGACGAAGCAGGAGTCGAGCCACCGGTCCCCTACATGTTTCAGAAAAGATTCTAACGGTAAATATGATATGATAGTGTTGAATGAACGAGAATTAGTTTGTCAGTAGTTAGGCAACTGTACTAACCGGACCATCACTGCCTAGTGCCACCCATTCATCGAACGTGGGCACGTGTGGGGGTTCTCCCGCAGGTGGTGGTGGGGGTCCCATTTGTGGTGGATCCATGCGGTTACTCCAAGACGCCAACATAGCCTGAATGTTAGTTAAACAAGCAAACTAGAAGATCAGAAGGAATGAAAGTGCAAAAATTTAGCTTGGTTTTAAGAGGGCAAAACTAACCATCAACATCTGACGGTTGTAATCATCGTTTGCCTTCACTCGTTTCAAGTACTCCCGCACCTCGAGATTCCTATGCTCGACAAACTCCTTATATGCCTACATAATTTAGATTGTTTCTAAGTGAGCAATGCTGAAAATAAACTGAGAATGCTAGATAGAAAAAGATAAAGAGGAAGTACTTACAGCATGCTGGCGGGCTAAGGGAGTCTGTGAACGCCCCGTACTCTCTAACTGGCTCGGGTTGGTAGCCCGAAGCTGTGTGTACGAGATCGAAGGAGTGATCAAGCCGTCGAAACACGGATACCGGCCATTCTTCTTCCCCTGGATGGCCACCACCGCCGTCTCGTCGATCTGAGACTGGGCGACCTCAGCAACAGGAACATCCGGATGCAACTCCTGATAGTGATGAATGTAAGACCCCAGGTGCTCCTCGGTCTTGCCGTAGTACTGGCTCTCGCCCTCCTTGCGATGACTCCGCTCGCGGGCCAGCTTCCACGACTCCATGTCTGAGAGCGGCCTCTTCAACTTGTCCTCCTACAACGTCAAATAGAAGTTAGCCATACATAAGAACATGACGGTAAAGAAGAACAAAAATGCATCATGCACATAGATATACCTTCATGTCCTTGAAGCTCCAGTGGTTCCTATTTCCTTGGCCGTGTGTCCCGTCAGCTCCACGGTTAGCCCGGCCCTTGATGCTCTTGGCAGCAAACTCTGCATCAACGCCGAGCCACCTATCCACCAAACTCGCCCATCCGTCATGCCTTCCATAACACCAACGAGGAACAACCTATGCAAATTTTGGAAGCATGACATGTGAGCACGAAACATAGAGTTGACTGCTTGAAACAATGAAAAGTCAATAATAGTTACCATCATGAACTGCTCCCTGTTCAAGGTAAGTTTTTGCTTCTGCGCTTGACTTTTGGTCATCTTTTGGTGCAGGTAGATGTGGTAGTACTGCGAGACGGCAACCCAGCGCACCTCGTACTGCAACTGACGAGCTTTCTTCTTCGTAGCCGCAAGTAAGACCACGTCGGCTCTGGTCTTGTGCTTGTCAAGAACTCTATAGAGTTGCTGCATAAACCAGAAGCAAACAAGGCATGAGTTGAGTGATTCAATGATAAACTATGAACGAAACTGAAGACAAGTGATTCAGAAGAGAACTTACCCAAAATTTGGTGATCACGGCCTTAGCGGCCGTCCCGTACTCCACGTTGCTGCAAGCCTCGTAGTGGGCCCAGCTCGTGGCCAAAACCCGCAGCTGCGGGTCCCTGTCTGGCCGCGGGCAGAATAGGCCAGGCCAACACTGCTTCAACAGGACAGTGATAAGGCCGTTCGGTTTACGGCCCTTTTCGCGAGGATCCAGTTTCTGCAAAAGAATCAAATGATTGCCATGTGTACAATAAGAAAATGTTGTCATGTGTTGAAAATATGATTGAGAGGCACTTACTCTGTCCCCACAGGTTCAATGAGCCACTTGTGCTCCTCGATAGAAGGTGGTGTAGGTAGTCCGGCATTACCACGCAGCCACCCCTGCGGAGCACCCGGTGGCAAGTCACCCCACAACTCGGGATCAACCTCCCCTCCACCCTCCTCGCCCTCCTCCTCACCCTCCTCCTCGGCCTCCTCCTCCTCACCCTCCTCCTCGGCCTCCTCCTCCTCACCCTCCTCCTCGGCCTCCTCCTTCTTGCCATCAGGAACATACTCCTCCTCCTCAGACTTAGAAGGTGCCTCTGTATGGGAGGGCATCGAAGAAGACCCTCCTATTTCGGACACGGCCCGGAGTTTTTTGCCCCGGTTGCCTCTCCCCCCACCTCCTCCTCCTCTAGGGGCTCTCCCCCACCGCCTCCTCCTCTAGGGTCTCCTCCCCCGACCCCTCCACCTCCCTGTGAGGTGTCATCCTCGCGTAGTCGGGAGGGAACCTTGTGGGCTCGTCCACTCCGAGTAAGTCCTTTAAATTTACTGAGGAAACTGGCGCCGCTGGACTTGCCCATGATTAGCAAACCTGCATTGAGAAGAGAATAAACAATTAGTAAGGATATCAATTAAACAAGCATATAGGAAAAACATTAATAACAGAAGAGCACATTAAGCATACTATTGTAATGATCATTAAAAAAACTTACATTTTCTAGAACCCATATGAATCATCACTATTGTAATCTATTTGTGGAGCGGTCTCATCATCACTATCACGCATATCTTCTTTGTTGTCTGACGGAGGTGGAGGCTCTTCCTCATCATCAGCGTCTTCATTTAACTTTTGGTGGGATAAGCCGTAGGCCTATATATGCCGACGACTGCTGTCGGCGTAGACACGGATAGCCCGACGGCCATTGTACGCCGACGGCCAGGAGCTAGCTGTCGGCATAGCTCGGACTAGGCCGACGGCAGCCGTCGGCATATATTTGGTTATCGGCGTAGAGCCCTGTTCCGGTAGTGCCTTGTGGTGGTGAAGACCATGCACGCGAATCATTGTTCAACCTGGAGCTTGCTGTACATGAGAAGGAGTTCGATGTGCGTGGCATAGAAGTTTCCCTACGCAACAAGATCATATTTGTGTTTGAATTTCACTTGCATGTTGTTGCCAGGTGGAGCTCTTACGGTGTAAACTTTGGTGAAATGGAAAACCAAGTGTATGTGCAAACACATTCCATTGGATCGTTGGCCGGGGTACCTCTACAGAAGCAGCAAATGGAGCTGTAATATTATGGAAATTGTGCCATTAACTCTCTTCATTTGCACCGATTGGTGGCAAGGAAGGGGAGAGCAACAGGTTCATGGTTTGATAAATTCTTGGAGGCTTTCATTATGTGCATAAACTGTGAGGACCACTGCTGGGGCTTCCTAAGCTCACTTCTATCTGATTGGCCGAAGTTTGGGAATAGCATCACAGAACTGAAGGAATATCGGGACCAGGGTGGCTTTAGACTGCAATTTTCAATGTTATGCCTATCTTACAAGGGCACTGGTGCTTTGGAAATGTTAATAGCCTGTTGATTCCTCCTGGTTCGAATGGGAAGTATTATCTCTATGCTCATTGCTGGGTGCTCCAAGTTTGCCAAGATAGTTCAAATGGACTGATCAAGAAGTCCAGTGCATGGTATTCGTTTATCACAAGGTTCCGCGTCCGGGTGCCGGGCGCGCCACTGATAGCATGGTCAGTATGCATGGCGTTAATTCGGACTAACTTTGAGAGATGGTGGACTACTTGTTTGCAGTGTTTGGAACAACACCAATGGTTATCAATGTTGCCGGCGTGTACATCTCGGATCTGGTTGGTAGCATGGCCCATGGACGGGGTGGAGCTCTGGGTTCACTGTGGGCACACAATTTTTCAAGGAGGGAGGATCTTCATGGTCGTCGCCACCTTTGTCGACCACAACTACTACCTCGACGTCATCCTCAACTTGGTTCCTATCGGCCATGATGACTACTTCGGCAACCTGGGCAAGCAAGCTTGCTACTTTGATCGAGTCTACACCCATCTTGGCTACTATCATGAAGATTACCATGGTGATCCTAGCAAGATCAAGGAACTTCAAGCGCCATGGGATCCTGGCAAGTCAGCCTTCCAGTCTTCTTCTAAGCTTCGGCTTGGGATCAAGCCGAGTTTCTAGGAGGGAGGGGTATTAGCAACCCTCCACGGGTGGGCCGTGGGCCGGCATGAGAGGGTCGGGCCTAGCATCGAGGCCATGGAGCCAGCGACTACAAATACTTGAAAGGGTGAATCGAGAAGGTCATCCAGTTCGATCACAACTGAAACGGCGCGGCGGCTTCCTCTCCCACCTCTCGCTCTCCTCCTCAATCCCCTTGTTCTTGCTTGTTCATGTAATCTAGCTACCCAAATCCTTGTATCTGTAAGTGATTCGTGAGATCAGTAGAAAGACCCTAACAGTCTCCAATGATGGTGGCCTTATATAATCATTACGAAGCTCGCCTATGGCATGAAGAGCCTTTCTAAAATAGTTGCTAGTTGTGTCGTATGATCTACAAAAATTGGCTGAAATAACCCTATTCCGAAGGTTATGCCCAACTATATATTGCAAAGATGTACTGGACAGCATCAATTTTAACAGAAATATGTAGTGGAGAGCAGCAAATTGAGCAAAAAAATGTAGTACTGGGCGGCAGGATATATAGGGGGAGAGGAAGAGTGGTTGGTACCTTAGGAGAGGAGGGTGTGCTTCGCTCTGCCGCCACGCCTGAGTAGCACCTACACCCCTGCCTTGTTCCACTTGTATCATGCAGATCCAGAGGGGATGAGATGAATCAGCCGTCCACGCAGATCAAAGGAAGAGAGGGCTGACATCATAGGAGAGGGGGCAAGGAAGAAAACCGGCGGCCCAGGAGATGGATCAAGGGAGAGGTCCGGTGGCGCAGGATGTGGAGCGAGGGGGAGGGCCGGCTGTGCAAGAGATGGGGCGAGGGAGAGGGCCGGCGACGCAGTAGAGAGGGAGGGAGGGAGGAAGAGGGCCAGCAGCGCACCTCTTGACATCCACAAGAGATGTGATCGAAGGAGATCCGAATGATAAGAATAACAAGAAAGTTTACACTACGTAACAGTATCAGTTAGTTGTTGTTTTATATAATTTTCATGAGAATGTGTGCTTCTACTCACTTGCCAGTCGTCTCTAAATGAAAAGATGAAGGACTCGTTTTTGCGGCAAAACAATTCAACTAAGTTAGCAAACCTTCTATGGTCTGTCATAAAAAAGAGATAACCTGTAGAGTTTTTCACTTGCCTTGCTTTCCGAAAGTGGTATTTGCAGCAGGGAAAGCTGAACATTTATGCTACATTCTTCCATGGCTTAATTTATTTACTCAATTACTCAAAAATCTGCCGCAACCCACAATGGCATGTTGATTAGAATGTTTTCACAAGTTTTCGGGCATAATTGGTTCAAGACTAACTTAGCCACACCTAACCTTAGGCAACGTGTGGCTGCCACAAAAAGTGCGGCGAACAAAATGGTCCCCACAAGTGTGACAGGATTTGGCAAAAAAAATGAGCCTATGACATTTCGACCATGTAGCTAGAAAAGTGTGGCAATGAACAAAGCATTTAAGACAATGTGAAATTGTTTCACAGCTCACACCACCTAGAACACCACAGTGTAATGGTGTGTGTGTGTGTAAACATCGTAATCGTACTCTATTGGATATGGTGCTTTCTATGATGTCTCTTACCGATTTGCCACTTTCATTTTAGGGTCATGCATTAGAGACAACCACATTCACTTTAAATAGGGCACCGTCTAAATCCGTTGAGACGACACCGTATGAGTTGTGGTTTGGTAAGAAATCTAAGCTATCGTTTCTTAAAGTTTGGGGATGCGACGCTTATATCAAGAGGCGTGAGCCTGATAAGCTCGAACCTAAAGCGAAGAAGTGCGTCTTCATAGGATACCCTAAAGAGACCTTTACGAAAATAGAATTTAATCAGATAATAATTAACCAAGCATGTTAATTAATTAATGGTATTGAAACAAGAATTAAAGAGATGGTAGCTACCTAGCTAGTACTACTTAATTACTTACCATGGGTCGATACCAAAATAGCTTTTGTCGCCATTTTCCTGGAGTCACCTTGATGTACTTTGCCCAAGCCTGCCCGCCGGCAAGGAAAATTAATAAAGGGGTTATTAAAAATAGTTCATATCAGAAAATGACGAACTAAATAGGCCGAGATATAGTTAATAATGATTGAAATTACCTATTGACTATCCCCTTCACGATGCTGTAGTCACTATCTTTTTTAAGTAGTGAGTCCAGTACTTCAGCTTTTCCTTCGTCAACTTTAATGTCTAACAAGATTCAGTGGAACCTGCATGCGCATACGTTTGCATGTATAAATTAAGCGGGCATGTGCACAACACTAATCAACTATAACCCTAAACCCTATACACTTATTAACATCTAGCTAGTAAGCAAAAACAAAATTTGTAGTACAATACAGTGTGACTCACTCGAAGTTGTAAGGAAGTAGTATATCTTCATTGCTATTGAGGTGCCTCAAGAACTCTAGCATGTTTTTCTCTACATCTTGTCTACACCGTTCCAATTTCCATGTGTTTTCATTAACGGTATTTGGGTCAATGAACCCAATGCCATAGCATCCAGCTTTTTTCATTTCATACATCTTCATCCTGCATAATACCACAGAAAAAATAATATAGTGAGGATATATAATTACAGGTAATTAATGATCAATCAATCAGCACTAGAGCTAGCTTGAGACTTAAATTACAGAAACAAATTACTTACAGACAATAGCAACTGACGATAGATTTGTCGAGCGCATCTTGATTGAATAACTGAAATAGTTCTGAATACTCAACGGACAGAGCTTTCTTATTGAAGTAATGATCGACTTGCAGCATGAGGGACTCTCGATTGGAACTCTTGGTAATTTTCATGTACCAATCATGCAATTCATACATTGTCATTGGGAGGTTCTTGACCTCCTCGGGCTCGACCAAAGGTTGGCCCCGGACATATTTCCGTTTTATTTCCTCCTCTCTAAGCGGAGACATGGGCTCGATATCGAGGAGTTGTCCAACAGTGATCTTGAGCATTTCAGTCTGCATTATATGCTCCTCGGTTATTACCACATCGCCCAGCTCGGGAACGTAAACGGTTTGCCCACAATAATATTGGGTGCGCGTACTCTCATGTGTTGTTGGCATAACAAGCGGGAGGATCGATTGCGCTGCTTGTTCTCCCAGCTGAGGAACGGTTTTCCCGCATTTTTTGATAGCTGCTTGTTGGCTCGAGCTCGAGCTCACTTCTTTCTATAGTCGTGCTCGGTGTGCCTTCCTGATTTGGCGCTCATAGTCTGAGTCAACAGGCTTGGGAGCTGGCGGTCTAGCCATACGAATGAAGTGGTCAATCTTTTCCTCAGGCACTTTCTCCCTCGGCGGCGGTGCCGGTTTCGGTCCAAAATGGGCGTCCACTTCGGCCCGCACTATGGCATTGTTTTGCTCCTCGGTCATGTCGTAAGGCCTCTGAGGAAGAGGAGCGAGGCTGCTTGGACCATATTTATATCGCTTGTCTCCGCCTGTACTTCCTGTACTACCTCGACTCGTACCGCTACGCACCATAGCTGCGGCGTGTCTCTTCTGCGATTGCTGAGGCAGCGGAGACGGCTGACGTGGCTGAGTTGGAGCAGGAGGAGTGGCCTGATGCTGTGCCGGACTTGAAGCAGGAGGTGTGGCCTGACATGGTGTCAGACTTGAAGCAGGAGGTGTGGCCTGACGCTGTGCCGGACTTGAAGCAGGAGGTGTGACCTGACACGGTGTCAGACTTGAAACAGGAGGAGTGGCCTGACGTTGTGCCGGACTTGAAGCAGGAGTCTGCTCACACGTTCGTGTACTTGATCATGATGATTATTGTGCCGGACTATGATGATTATTGTGATAACAGGTATGCTATAAAGAATAATGATAACCATGAAAATTTTCATCTTGATCTTAATTTTCAATCACATGATAGTTATTTTGTTGAGTTTGCTTCCGCTACTATTTATGAGAACAAATTTGCTTATGAGGAGAGTAATAAAATTTCTATGCTTGTAGATCATGAAAAGAATGCTTTATGTGATGGTTATATTGTTGAATTCATTCATGATGCTACTGAAATTTATTATGAAGGAGGAACATATGCTTGTGGTAATTGCAATAATATCATGTTTCCTCTCTATGTGTTGAAAATCTTGAAGCTATGCTTGTTTTTCCTTCCTATGCTAGATGATTCTTGCTCCAATAAGTTGTTTATTCACAAAATCCCTATGCATAGGAAGTGGGTAAGACTTAAATGTGCTAATCATATTCTTCATGATGCTCTCTTTATGTTTCAATTCTTATCTTTTATGTGAGCATCATTGAAATTATCATGCCTAGCTAGAAAGGCAATAAAGAAAAGCGCTTGTTGGGAGGCAACCCAATTTTATTTTAGTTTCTTGATTTTTGGTTCTGTTTAGGAATAAATAATCCATCTAGCCTCTGGTTAGATGTGGTTTTATGTTTTAATTAGTGTTTGTGCCAAGTAGAACCTTCGGGAAGACTTGGGTGAAGTCTTTATGATCGTGCTGTAAAAAACAGAAACTTTAGCGCTCACGAGATTAGCTAAAACTTTTACCGGAGAGTGATATTTAGTTGATTCTTTTTGCAGATGATTACTAGACAAATTCCTCAGGTCCACCAATATAGTTTAGAATTTTTGGAGTTCAGAAGTATACGTTTGATACAAATTACTACAGACTGTTCTGTTTTTGACAGATTCTATTTTTCGTGTGTTGTTTGCTTATTTTGATGACTCCAAGGCTAGTAAAATAGTTTATAAAGCATAGAGTAGTTGGAATACAGAAGGTTTAACACCAAAATAAATAAAGAATGAGTTCATTACAGTACTTTGAAGTGGTGTTTTGTTTTCTTTCGCTAACGGAGCTCACGAGATTTTTTTGTTAAGTTTTGTGTTGTGAAGTTTTCAAGTTTTGGGTAAAGATTCGATGGACTACGGAATAAGGAGTGGCAAGAGCCTAAGCTTGGGGATGCCCAAGGCACCCCAAGGTAATATTCAAGGACAACCAAGATCCTAAGCTTGGGGATGCCCGAGATGGCATCCCCTCTTTCGTCTTCGTTCATCGGTAACTTTACTTGGAGCTATATTTTTATTCACCACATGATATGTGTTTTTCTTGGAGCGTCATTTTATTTTCTTTAGCTTTGCTTGCTGTTCGAATAAGATACCAAGATCTGAAATTCTTAAATGTTAGTGAGTCTTCACATAGTTGCATAATTATTCGACTACTCATTGATCTTCACTTATATCTTTCGGAGTAATTTGTTGTTTGCTCTAGTGCTTCACTTATATCTTTTATAGCACGACGGTAGTTTTATTTTGAAGAAATAGATGAACTCTCATGCTTCACTTATATTATTTTGAGAGTCTTAAACAACATGGTAATTTGCTTAAACTAGTAAAAACTTTCATATAAAGTGCATTGAATACGAAGAGAAGTTTGATGCTTGATGATTGTTTTGAGATATGGAGGTAGTGATATTAAAGTTGTGCTAGTTGAGTAGTTGTGAATTTGAGAAATACTTGTGTTAAAGTTTGTGATTCCCGTAGCATGCACGTATGGTGAACCATTATGTGATGAAGTCGGAGCATAATTTATTTATTGATTGTCTTCCTTATGAGTGGCGGTCGGGGACGAGCTATGGTCTTTTCCTACCAATCTATCCCCCTAGGAGCATGCGCGTAATACTTTGCTTTGATAACTTGTAGATATTTGCAATAAGTATATGAGTTCTTTATGACTAATGTTGAGTCCATGGATTATACGCACTTTCTTCCTTCAACCACTGCTCGCCTTTCTAATACCGCGCACTTTTCGCCGGTATCATACACCCACCATATACCTTCCTCAAAACAACCACCATACCTACCTATCATGGCATCTCCATAGCCATTCCGAGATATATTGCCATGCAACTTTCCACTCCGTTCCGTTTATTATGACACGATCCATCATTGTCATATTGCTTAGCATGATCATGTAGTTGACATCGTATTTGTGGCAAAGCCACCGTTCATAATTCTTTCATACATGTCACTCTTGATTCATCGCATATCCCGATACACCGCCGGAGGCATTCATATAGAGTCATATTTTGTTCTAAGTATCGAGTTGTAATTGTTGAGTTGTAAGAAAATAGAAGTGTGATGATCATCATTATTAGAGCATTGTCCCAAGTGAGGAATGGATGATGGAGACTATGATTCCCCCACAAGTCGGGATAAGACTCAGGACTAAATAAATAAAAAAGAAAAAAAGAGGCCATAAAAAAAGAGAAAAGGCCCAAATAAAAAAATGAGAGAAAAAGAGAGAAGGGACAATGTTACTATCCTTTTACCACACTTGTGCTTCAAAGTAGCACCATGATCTTCATGAGAGAGAGTCTCCTATGTTGTCACTTTCATATATTAGTGGGAATTTTACATTATAGAACTTGGCTTGTATATTCCAACGATGGGCTTCCTCAAAATGCCCTAGGTCTTCATGAGTGAGAAAGTTGGATGCACACCCACTTAGTTTCTTTTGTTGAGCTTTCATACACTTATAGCTCTAGTGCATCCGTTGCATGGCAATCCCTACTCACTCACATTGATATCTATTGATGGGCATCTCCATAGCCCGTTGATACGCATAGTTGATGTGAGACTATCTTCTCCTTTTTGTCTTCTCCACAACCACCATTTTATTCCACCTATACTGCTATGTCCATGGCTCACGCTCATGTATTGCATGATGATTGAAAAAGTTTCAGAACATCAAAAGTATGAAACAATTGCTTGGCTTGTCATAGGGGTTGTGCATGATTTAAATATTTTGTGTGATGAAGATAGAGCATAGCCAGACTATATGATTTTGTAGGGATAACTTTCTTTGGCCATGTTATTTTGAGAAGACATAATTGCTTGTTAGTATGCTTGAAGTATTATTTTTTTGTCAATATTAAACTTTTGTCTTGAATCTTTCGGATCTGAATATTCATACCACAATTAAGAAGAATTACATTGAAATTATGCCAAGTAGCATTCCACATCAAAAATTCTATTTTTATCATTTACCTACTCGAGGACGAGTAGGAATTAAGCTTGGGGATGTTGATATGTCTCCAACGTATCTATAATTTTTGATTGTTCCATGCTATTATATGTTCTGTTTTGGATGTTTATGGGCTTTATTAAACACTTTTATATTATTTTTTGGACTAACCTATTGACCCAGAGCCCAGTGCCAGTTCCTGTTTTTTCCCTTGTTTCAGTGTTTCGAAGAAAAGGAATATCACATGGAGTCAAAACGGAATGAAACCTTCTAGAGAAGTTATTTTTGGAAGGAAAGCTACCTGATAGACTTGGAGTGCACGTCAGGAAAGAAACAAGGGAGCCACGAGGTAGGGGGCGCGCCCACCCCCCTAGGGTGCGCGCTCCACCCTCGTCGGCCCCTCATGGCTCCCCTGACGTATTTCTTCCACCTATATATATATATATATATATATATCCATATATCCTAAAACGATCGGGGAACAGAATAGATCGGGAGTTCCGCCGCCGCAAGCCTCTCTAGCCACCAAAAACCAATCGGGACCCTATTCCGGCACCCTGCCGGAGGGGGGATCCCTCACCGGTGGCCATCTTCATCATCCCGACGCTCTCCATGACGAGGAGGGAGTAGTTCACCCTCGGGTTTGAGGGTATGTACCAGTAGCTATGTGTTTGATCTCTCTCTCTCTCTCTTTCTCTCTCTCTCTCTCTCTCGTGTTCTTGATTTGGCACGAGCAGGAATTAAGCTCGGGTTTGAGGTATCACGAGCTTTGCTATTATAGTTGGATCTTATGTTGCCTCTCCCCCCTCTACTCTCTTGTAATGGATTGAGTTTTCCCTTTGAAGTTATCTTACCGGATTGAGTCTTTAATGATTTGAGAACACTTGATGTATGTCTTGCCTTGCGTATCTGTGGTGACAATGGGATATCACGTGATTCACTTGATGTATGTTTTGGTGATCAACTTGCGGGTTCCGCCCATGAACCTATGCATAGGGGTTGACACGCGTTTTCGTCTTGATTCTCCGGTAGAAACTTTGGGGCACTCTTTGAGGTTCTATGTGTTGGTTGAATAGATGAATCTGAGATTGTGTGATGCATATCACATAATCATACCCACGGATAGTTGAGGTGACATTGGAGTATCTAGGTAACATTAGGGTTTTGGTTGATTTGTGTCTTAAGGTGTTATTCTAGTACGAACTCTAGGGCTATTTGTGACACTTATAGGAATAGCCCAACGGATTGATTGGAAATAATAACTTTGAGGTGGTCTCGTACCCTACCATAATCTCTTCATTTGTTCTCCGCAATTAGTGACTTTGGAGTGACTCTTTGTTGCATGTTGAGGGATAGTTATATGATCCAATTATGTTATTATTGTTGAGAGAACTTGCACTAGTGAAAGTATGAACCCTAGGCCTTGTTTCCTATCATTGCAATATCGTTTGTGCTCACTTTTATCATTAGTTATCTTGCTGTTTTTATATTTTCAGATTACGAAAACCTATATCTACCATCCATATTGCACTTGTATCACCATCTCTTCACCGAACTAGTGCACCTATACAACTTACAATTGTATTGGGTGTGTTGGGGACACAAGAGACTCTTTGTTATTTGGTTGCATGGTTGTTTGAGAGAGACCATCTTCATCGTACGCCTCCCATGGATTGATAAACCTTAGGTCATCCACTTGAGGGAAATTTGCTACTGTCCTACAAACCTCTGCACTTGGAGGCCCAACAACGTCTACAAGGAGAAGGTTGTGTAGTAGACATCATCTGTAGAAGCAGATTTACTCGATCCGGAGGGCTGAAAGAAGAAAGATCGATTCGTTAATATATCTTCAAATAAAAAAATGTGGCCTGCTTATATAAATATACCTCGCCGGTAGTCTTTGTTATTTCAAGATCAACATTGTATTCGTCATCATAATCATTGTCTGCGCCATCATAATCATAATCATAGTTCATGACTTCATCAGCACGGTCGTCGAGATCGAATATGTTGTCATCACCCTCCCCGGTATTGTTCAGATATTGTTAGCCATCATTTGCTTCATTCAGATCATCTGGCCTATTAGGGCTGCGTATGATCTCGAACAGGGCCTCTTCTCCCTCTTTGCCGGTATTGTCCGCCATATCTTTTATTTAACTAATACAGAAGAAATATAAAACAATTTAGTATTCAAATTACAATGCATGGATGCAATCAATAAGGAAAAACTGAATCATATAGTACATAATATGCATCGTCTCGAATAATATATAATCTCGAATACATTGTCTCGAATAAGATATAATCTCGAACACATCACTGGCTAGGTAGCTAATAAAGATCGAATACTACAGAAGAATCTAGGCCACTCGCGGTTCCTGGGGCGCGGGCGGTGGACACCCAAAGACTAGGAACCATCACAGGATCATATCTCCGGTCATCTGCCCAAAGAACCTGCCAGGTATTGGAGAACTTGACGGCCATAGCAGCCATGTAGTGATGGACGTGCTCGTCCTCCTCCCTGAGACGATGACGCACCACCTCCGGCGGGGCCGACTCCCTCTGCACTGAATGTGGCCCAAGCGAATGCCACCAAAGGAGATCAGGGTCGACGACGGGACCCGAGGCCGGGTTCATCACCAAGCGGCGCGCCCCTCCAGGTAGCACCTCCTAGTGCCAGCCCGACGGAGCCCAGTCCCGGACATGGGTCAGCCGGACGTTGTGGCGAACGGGTCGACGGCGAGGATGAGGGCCGGGCATCGTCGAGAACAAATACTATATGCCCGCAAAAAGTAATATTTTTTTAAATGATTGGATTGTGATAACTAAAGTTCTATATGCAAATTCCAACAATTTGACATTAATCTAATTCATCTAGCTAAAACTAACTCTAAAATTTCTAACATTTCTATATATATATATATATATATAACTAACATTTCTAATATTTCAATAACTAAAAAATAGGAAAATTGCTAACATTTCTATAAATATTTCTATAACTAAAAAACAGAAAAATTTATAACATTTCTATATAACTAACATTTCTAATATTTCTATTACTAAAAAACAGAAAAATTGCTAACATTTCTATAACAATGTGTGTGTGTGTGGACATGGCGGCCGGGGCAGGAGCTCACCGGCGAAGCGCGGCGACGGGGGGCGGCGACAGGCGGTCACGACGGGGATGGGGAGGGGGCGGCGACGACGGGGACGGGGACGGGCCGGGCGGGGACGACACGAGGACGGGGCGGGGCGCGGTGACGGGGATGACTGGGACGGGGACGGGGACGGCGACGGACGGCGACGTGGGCGGCGACGAGGGGCGGCGGCGACGGGGCAGAGGAGAAAGAAGCAGAGGGAGAGATGAGAAACTGATTTTTTTTGAAGTGTTTTCTTATATAGAACAACCTTTAGTACCGGTTGAAGCCACCAACCGGTACTAAAGGTCTGTTTTGGCCAGGCCAAGCGGCGGGAAGCGCACACCCTTTAGTACTGGGTGGTGGCTCCAACCGGTACTAAAGACCCCCCCCCTTAGTACCGGTTTTAGCCACCACCCGGTACTAAAGGGGGTTCGCTGGCGCAGGTGCGGTGCGTCATGTTTAGTCCCACCTCGCTAGCCGAGGGGCGTCCGCACTGGTCTATAAGCCCCAGTGCGGTAGCTCTCTCGAGCTCGTCTCCAAAGCAGGCCTCCTGGGCCTAAATGTTCTGTGCTGCCCTGTGGGCCTACTGGGCCTTTGTGGGCCTGCATCCTGGCCCAACAACAGGTCGGGTTTCTAGTCGTATGCAGGCCGCTGTGGCGCAGTAGGCGGGCTTTTTTATTTTCTTATTTTTTGCTTTATTTATTTATTTTTATTTATTTTGAGTTGTTTTTTTGCTGTATCTAGAGTTTCTTTGTGAATATTTTTGCTTTAGGTACAAAAAATTACAAACTTTCGATTTGTGCCGGTAGTTTACAAATTTGAATAGTTTACATTTTGAATTATTTGAAATTTGTGTGAATCACTAGTTTGTGAATAACTTAACTTTGAAAATAGATTTTTCAGTGATTCTTTTTCTTATTTTAATATTAGTGTGTTTTATCATTATATTCAATTTGGTAATGCTTAGGTTATTTAAAAAATGAAATGCCTTTGTAACGGATGGGTTTTCATCCGAAACCCTGATACTTCGAAAGAGATTGTCCATTTTGTACACAAAGTGCATCCAATTTTTGCGTTAACCCTCTCTACTTTTTTGCACATGGTATGTGGATGAAATTATGATACCATGCCAACTTTTAACCTTTTCTGAGTTCATTTGAAATGCTTTTCAATTTCAGGGTCATTTAGCTGAAAAAATCAGTAAATGCATGAAAGAATTTTTTTGCACATAAAATTTCTTCGCGTTTCAAATGTCAAAACACATAACTATCCAAACTATTACAGAGATTCCCTCCTAGGTGTGAAACACAGAAGAAAGTGATAATAGTGAAGCCGATCACATCCCAGATCTTTGGGTGTGAAACTTTTTCTTCGCGTGTGTCCCTTTGCGCCATAGCCATGGAAAATCTTCATCATTTAACTGGATGCTTGGGTCAATATTCACTGTGAATGGAGCAATTTCATCAAACTTTTCATAATCTTCTGACATGTCTGTCTTGTCATCCACTCCCATGATGTTTCTCTTCCCAGAAAGAACTATGTGGCGCTTTGGCTCATCGTATGATGCATTCGCTTCCTTATCTTTTCTTTTTCTCGGCTTGGTAGACATATCCTTCACATAGAAAACCTGTGCCACATCATTAGCTAGGACGAATGGTTCGTCTGCATAGGCAAGATTGTTGAGATCCACTATTGTCATTCCATACTGCGGGTCTTCCGTTACCCAGCCTCGTGTCATATTGACCCATTTGCACCAAAACAAAGGGACCTTCAAACCACGTCCATAGTCAAGTTCCCGTATCTCCTCTATGTAACCATAATATGTTTCCTTTCCCGTCTTGGTTGTTGCATCAAATCGGACACTACTTTTTTGGTTGGTGCTCTTCTTATCTTGGGCGATCGTGTAAAATGTATTACCATTTATCTCGTACCCTTTGAAACTCATTATATTCGAAGATGGTAACTGCGACAGCGAGTACAGGTCTAATACGTCTCCAACGTATCTATAATTTTTGATTGCTCCATGCTACTTTATCTATTGTTTTGGACTATAATGGGCTTTATTTTCCACTTTTATATTATTTTTGGGACTAACCTATTAACCGGAGGCCCAGCCCAGAATTGCTGTTTTTTTTGCCTATTTCAGTATTTCGGAGAAACAGAATATCAAGCGGAGTCCAAACGGAATGAAATCTTCGAGAACGTGATCTTCTCACCGAACGTGGTCCAGGAGACTTGGACCCTACTCCAAGAAGCACTAGAGGTGGTCACGAGGGTGGAGGGCGCGCCCTCCTGGGCGCGCCCCCCTACCTCGTGGGCCCCCTGACGCTCCACCGACGTACTCCTTCCTCCTATATATACCTACGTACCCCCAAACGATCAGATAAGGAGCCAAAAACCTAATTCCACCGCCGTACCTTCCTGTATCCATGAGATCCCATCTTGGGGCATGTACCGGAGCTCCGCCAGAGAGGGCATCCACCACGGAGGGCTTCTACATCAACACCATAGCCCCTCCGATGAAGTGTGAGTAGTTTACTTCAGACCTTCGGGTCCATAGCTAGTATCTAGATGGCTTCTTCTCTCTTTTTGGATCTCAATACAATGTTCTCCCCCTCTCTCGTGGAGATCTATTCGATGTAATCTTCTTTTTGCGGTGTGTTTGTTGAGACCGATGAATTGTGGGTTTATGATCCAGCTTATCTATGAATAATATTTGAATCTTCTCTGAATTCTTTTATGTATGATTGAGTTATCTTTGCAAGTCTCTTCGAATTATCCGTTTGGTTTGGCCAACTAGATTGGTAGTTCTTGCAATGGGAGAAGTGCATGGCTTTGGGTTCAATCTTGCGGTGTCCTTACCCAGTGATAGAAGGGGTTGCAAGGCACGTATTGTATTGTTGCCATCGAGGATAACAAGATGGGGTATTTATCATATTGCATGAATTTATTCCTCTACATCATGTCATCTTGCTTAAGGCGTTACTATGTTTTTAACTTAATACTCTAGATGCATGCTGGATAGCGGTCGATGAGTGGAGTAATAGTAGTAGATGCAGAATCGTTTCGATCTACTTGTCATGGACGTGATGCCTATATACATGATCATACCTAGATAACCTCATAACTATGCTCAATTCTATCAATTGCTCAACAGTAATTTGTTCACCCACCGTAGAATATCTATGCTCTTGAGAGAAGCCACTAGTGAAACCTATGGCCCCCGGGTCTATTCTCATCATATCAATCTCTATCACTTTATTTACTTGCTTTGCTTTTACTTTTTACTTTGCATCTTTATACCAAAAATACCAAAAATATTATCTCTATCAGATCTCACTCTCGTAAGTGACCGTGAAGGGATTGACAACCCCTAATCGCATTGGTTGCGAGTAGCTATCGTTTTGTGCAGGTACGAGGGACTTGCGCGTGACCTCCTACTGGATTGATACCTTGGTTCTCAAAAACTGACGGAAATACTTACGCTACTGTGCTGCATCATCCTCTCCTCTTTGGGGAAAACCAACGCAAGCTTGAGACGTAGCAAGAAGGATTTCTGGCGCCGTTGCCGGGGAGGCTTACGCAAAAGTCAACATACCAAGTACCCATCACAATCCCTATCTCTCGCATTACATTATTTGCCTTTTGCCTCTCGTTTTCCTCTCCCCCACTTCACCTTTGCCGTTTTATTCGCCATCTCTTTCCCAATCTCCTCCTCTCTTTTGCTTGCCCTTTTGTTTCTCGTTTGGTTGGATTAGATGCTTATTTATTCCTAAACAAAGAAGCCAATATCTATGGATCCTGATCCGCTTGCCAATCTTTTTAAGAGATCCAATTATGATGAACCAATTCCTAGTAATTTGGATGCACTAGATTATCTTTATAAGGTTTTGCCTAAAATCCGTGAAGTGACTCACGATAGATCTTTGAATAAAAAGCATGATTGCAATGATTTTATTATAAATTCTTTTGATGTCAATTGTGCTAATAAGATGCAAAACCCTAAGCTTGGGGATGCTAGTTTTGCTATGTCTACTACTTGTTGCAGTGATCATGATTGGGGTGATTCTTCTTATGATCTTGAAAATTTATTTAAGCCCCATGATGAATATGAGATTTATAATATTGTTTGCAATAATATTGAAAGTGGGTTTGGAAGAGTTTCAACTTTAGATCCCACATATTTGGATAACATTCAATCTTATGAAATTTTTGATAAAAGTGGGCTTGGAGAAATCATGACTTTAGTTAATGATAATCCCACTATTTTGGAAGAGTGTCAACTTTGCATACATGTGGATCATGTTAAGAATATGTTATGTGATAGCTATTTTGTTGAATTTTCTTATGATCCTACATGTAATTATTATGAGAGAGGAAAATATGGTTGTAGAAGTTCTCATGTTACTAAATTACCTCTCTTCACGTTGAGATTGCTATCGTCACCTTCTTCCTTGCATATGCTAGTTTTTGCTTGCCTTGCAAATTTGTTTGCCTATAATATGCCTATGCATAGGAAGTATGTTAGACTTAGATGTGTTTGTCACATGCTATATGATGCTCTATTTGTGCTTCAATTCTTGTCTTTCATGTGAGCATCATCGAAATCTCAATGCCTAGCTAAAAAGGCTTTAAAGAAAAGCGCTTGTTGGGAGACAACCCAATATTTATCCTTTCTGACTAGTAATAAATAATCCATCTAGATTCTGTTTAGATGTGGTTTTATCTTTTAATCAGTGTTTGTGCCAAGTTAAACCTATTAGATCTTCTTGGGAGATAGTTATTTGATCTTGCTGTAATTTCTAGAATCTTTGCGCTCAGTGCCCAAATTGTTAAAAATCACAAGAACGTGATAAAATAGTGATTCAAATAGCTGATGATCAATAAACAAATTTTCCAGGTCGTCTAATTTTGGTAGAATGTTTTGGGTTCCAGAAGTTTGCATTAGTTACAGATTACTACAGACTGTTCTCTTTTTGACAGATTCTGTTTTGCGTGTGTTGTTTGCTTATTTTGATGAATCTATGGCTTGTAAAATAGTTTATGATCCATAGAGAAGTTGGAATACAGTAGGTTTAACACCAATATAAATAAAGAATGAGTTCATTACAGTACCTTAAAGTAGTCTTTTGTTTTCTTTCTCTAACGGAGCTCACGACATTTCTATTGAGTTTTGTGTTGTGAAGTTTTCAAGTTTTGGGTTAATTCTTTTGATGGATTATGGAACAAGGTGAGGCAAGAGCCTAAGCTTGGGGATGCCCATGGCACCCCCAAGATAATCCAAGGACACCAAAAATTCAAAGCTTGGGGATGCCCCGGAAGGCATCCTTCTTTCGTCCACTTCCATCGGTAATTTACTTGGAGCTATATTTTTATTCACCAGAATCATCCTTGCTGTACACACCTTTTGAGAGAGCCATACATAAATTAAAACTTTATAGAATACTCTATGTGCTTCACTTATATCTTTTGAGCGTGATAATTTTTGCTCTAGTGCTTCACTTAGACTTTTAGAGCACGGTGGTGGATTTGTTTTAAAGAAACTTGATCTCTCATGCTTCACTTAGATTATTTTGAGAGTCGTTAATAGCATGATAATTCTCTTAATGTTAATATACTTGGTATACAAGATATGTGAAACTTTCTTTTGAGTGCGTTGAATACTAAGATAAGTTTGATGCTTGATAATTGTTTTGAGATATGAAGATGGTGATATTAGAGTCATGCTTGTTGAGTAGTTGTTAATTCAAAGAATACTTGTGTTGAAGTTTGTGATTCCCGTAGCATGCACGTATGGTGAACCGTTATGTGATGAACTCGGAGCATGATTTATTTATTGATTGTCTTCCTTATGAGTGGCGGTCGGGGACGAGACCAATCTATCCCCCTAGGAGCATGCACGTAATACTTTGCTTTGATAACTTCTAGATTTTTGCAATAAGTATATGAGTTCTTTATGACTAATGTTGAGTCCATGGATTATACGCACTTTTTCCCATCCTTCCACCATTGCTAGCCTCTCTGATACCGCGCACCTTTCGTCGATATCATACACCCACCATAAACCTTCCTCAAAACAGCCACCATACCTACCTATTATGGCATTTCCATAGCCATTCCGAGATATATTGCCATGCAACTTTCCACCGTTCCATTTATTATGACACGCTCCATCATTGTCATATTGCTAGCATGATCATGTAGTTGACATCGTATTTGTGGCAAAGCCACCGTTCATAATTCTTTCATACATGTCGCTCATGTTTCATTGCATATCCCGGTACACCGCCGGAGGAATTCATATAGAGTCATATTTTGTTCTAAGTATTGAGTTGTAATTGTTGAGTTGTAAGAAAAATAAAAGTGTGATGATCATCATTATGAGCATTGTCCCAAGTGAGGAAAGGATGATGGAGACTATGATTCCCCCACAAGTCGGGATGAGACTCCGGACGAAAAAAAAGAGGCCATAAAAGAAAGAGAAAAGGCCCAAATAAAAAATGAGAGAAAAAGAGAGAAGGGACAATGTTAATATCCTTTTACCACACTTGTGCTTCAAAGTAGCACCATGATCTTCATGATAGAGAGTCTCTCATTCTGTCACTTTCATATACTAGTGGGAATTTTTCATTATAGAACTTGGCTTGTATATTCCAATGATGGGCTTCCTCAAAATGCCCTAGGTCTTCGTGAGCAAGCGAGTTGGATGCACACCCACTTAGTTTCTTTTGTTGAGCTTTCATATAGTTATAGCTCTAGTGCATCCATTGCATGGCAATCCCTACTCATTCACATTGATATCTATTGATGGGCTTCTCCATAGCCCGTTGATACGCCTAGTTGATGTGAGACTATCTTCCCTCTTTTTGTGTTCTCCACAACCACCATTCTATTCCACATATAGTGCTATATCCATGGCTCAAGCTCATGTATTGCGTGAAGATTGAAAAAGTTTTGAAAATGTTAAAGTATGAAACAATTGCTTGGCTTGTCATCGGGGTTGTGCATGATTTAAATACTTTGTGTGGAGAAGATGGAGCATAGCCAGACTATATGATTTTGTAGGGATAACTTTCTTTGGCCATGTTATTTTGAGAAGACATAATTACTTTGATTAGTATGCTTGAAGTATTATTATTTTTATGTCAATATGAACTTTTGTCTTGAATCTTTCGGATCCGAATATTCATACCATGATTAAGAAGATTTACATTGAAATTATGCCAAAGTATCACTCCGCATCAAAAATTCTCTTTTTATCATTTACCTACTCGAGGACGAGCAGGAATTAAGCTTGGGGATGCCTGATACGTCTCCAACGTATCTATAATTGTTGATTGCTCCATGCTACTTTATCTATTGTTTTGGACTATAATGGGCTTTATTTTCCACTTTTATATTATTTTTGGGACTAACCTATTAACCGGAGGCCCAGCCCAGAATTGCTGTTTTTTGCTTATTTCAGTATTTCGGAGAAACAGGATATCAAACGGAGTCCAAACGGAATGAAACCTTTGGGAACGTGATCTTCTCACCGAACGTGATCCAGGAGACTTGGACCCTACTCCAAGAAGCACCAGAGGCGGTCACGAGGGTGGAGGGCGCGCCCCCCCTGAGCGTGCCCCCCTACCTCGTGGGCCCCCTGACGCTCCACCGACGTACTCCTTCCTCCTATATATACCTACGTACCCCCAAACGATCATATAAGGAGCCAAAAACCTAATTCCACTGCCGTACCTTCCTGTATCCACGAGATCCCATCTTGGGGCCTGTTCCGGAGCTCCGCCGGATAGGGCATCCACCACGGAGGGCTTCTACATCAACACCATAGCCCCTCCGATGAAGTGTGAGTAGTGTACTTCAGACCTTCGGGTCCATAGCTAGTAGCTAGATGGCTTCTTCTCTCTTTTTGGATCTCAATACAATGTTCTCCCCCTCTCTCGTGGAGATCTATTCGATGTAATATTCTTTTTGCGGTGTGTTTGTTGAGACCCATGAATTGTGGGTTTATGATCCAGCTTATTTATGAATAATATTTGAATCTTCTCTGAATTCTTTATGTATGATTGAGTTATCTTTTCAAGTCTCTTCGAATTATCCGTTTGGTTTGGCCAACTAGATTGGTAGTTCTTGCAATGGGAGAAGTGCATGGCTTTGGGTTCAATCTTGCGGTGTCCTTACCCAGTGATAGAAGGGGTTGCAAGGCACGTATTGTATTGTTGCCATCGAGGATAACAAGATGGGGTATTTATCATATTGCATGAATTTATTCCTCTACATCATGTCATCTTGCTTAAGGCGTTACTATGTTTTTAACTTAATACTCTAGATGCATGCTGGATAGCGGTCGATGAGTGGAGTAATAGTAGTAGATGCAGAATCGTTTCGATCTACTTGTCATGGACGTGATGCCTATATACATGATCATACCTAGATAACCTCATAACTATGCTCAATTCTATCAATTGCTCAACAGTAATTTGTTCACCCACCGTAGAATATCTATGCTCTTGAGAGAAGCCACTAGTGAAACCTATGGCCCCCGGGTCTATTCTCATCATATCAATCTCTATCACTTTATTTACTTGCTTTGCTTTTACTTTTTACTTTGCATCTTTATACCAAAAATACCAAAAATATTATCTCTATCAGATCTCACTCTCGTAAGTGACCGTGAAGGGATTGACAACCCCTAATCGCATTGGTTGCGAGTAGCTATCGTTTTGTGCAGGTACGAGGGACTTGCGCGTGACCTCCTACTGGATTGATACCTTGGTTCTCAAAAACTGACGGAAATACTTACGCTACTGTGCTGCATCATCCTCTCCTCTTTGGGGAAAACCAACGCAAGCTTGAGACGTAGCAAGAAGGATTTCTGGCGCCGTTGCCGGGGAGGCTTA
>NC_041393.1:659787139-659809578 GCF_002162155.2 Triticum dicoccoides
TCTTTCGTCCACTTCCATCGGTAATTTACTTGGAGCTATATTTTTATTCACCAGAATCATCCTTGCTGTACACACCTTTTGAGAGAGCCATACATAAATTAAAACTTTATAGAATACTCTATGTGCTTCACTTATATCTTTTGAGCGTGATAATTTTTGCTCTAGTGCTTCACTTAGACTTTTAGAGCACGGTGGTGGATTTGTTTTAAAGAAACTTGATCTCTCATGCTTCACTTAGATTATTTTGAGAGTCGTTAATAGCATGATAATTCTCTTAATGTTAATATACTTGGTATACAAGATATGTGAAACTTTCTTTTGAGTGCGTTGAATACTAAGATAAGTTTGATGCTTGATAATTGTTTTGAGATATGAAGATGGTGATATTAGAGTCATGCTTGTTGAGTAGTTGTTAATTCAAAGAATACTTGTGTTGAAGTTTGTGATTCCCGTAGCATGCACGTATGGTGAACCGTTATGTGATGAACTCGGAGCATGATTTATTTATTGATTGTCTTCCTTATGAGTGGCGGTCGGGGACGAGACCAATCTATCCCCCTAGGAGCATGCACGTAATACTTTGCTTTGATAACTTCTAGATTTTTGCAATAAGTATATGAGTTCTTTATGACTAATGTTGAGTCCATGGATTATACGCACTTTTTCCCATCCTTCCACCATTGCTAGCCTCTCTGATACCGCGCACCTTTCGTCGATATCATACACCCACCATAAACCTTCCTCAAAACAGCCACCATACCTACCTATTATGGCATTTCCATAGCCATTCCGAGATATATTGCCATGCAACTTTCCACCGTTCCATTTATTATGACACGCTCCATCATTGTCATATTGCTAGCATGATCATGTAGTTGACATCGTATTTGTGGCAAAGCCACCGTTCATAATTCTTTCATACATGTCGCTCATGTTTCATTGCATATCCCGGTACACCGCCGGAGGAATTCATATAGAGTCATATTTTGTTCTAAGTATTGAGTTGTAATTGTTGAGTTGTAAGAAAAATAAAAGTGTGATGATCATCATTATGAGCATTGTCCCAAGTGAGGAAAGGATGATGGAGACTATGATTCCCCCACAAGTCGGGATGAGACTCCGGACGAAAAAAAAGAGGCCATAAAAGAAAGAGAAAAGGCCCAAATAAAAAATGAGAGAAAAAGAGAGAAGGGACAATGTTAATATCCTTTTACCACACTTGTGCTTCAAAGTAGCACCATGATCTTCATGATAGAGAGTCTCTCATTCTGTCACTTTCATATACTAGTGGGAATTTTTCATTATAGAACTTGGCTTGTATATTCCAATGATGGGCTTCCTCAAAATGCCCTAGGTCTTCGTGAGCAAGCGAGTTGGATGCACACCCACTTAGTTTCTTTTGTTGAGCTTTCATATAGTTATAGCTCTAGTGCATCCATTGCATGGCAATCCCTACTCATTCACATTGATATCTATTGATGGGCTTCTCCATAGCCCGTTGATACGCCTAGTTGATGTGAGACTATCTTCCCTCTTTTTGTGTTCTCCACAACCACCATTCTATTCCACATATAGTGCTATATCCATGGCTCAAGCTCATGTATTGCGTGAAGATTGAAAAAGTTTTGAAAATGTTAAAGTATGAAACAATTGCTTGGCTTGTCATCGGGGTTGTGCATGATTTAAATACTTTGTGTGGAGAAGATGGAGCATAGCCAGACTATATGATTTTGTAGGGATAACTTTCTTTGGCCATGTTATTTTGAGAAGACATAATTACTTTGATTAGTATGCTTGAAGTATTATTATTTTTATGTCAATATGAACTTTTGTCTTGAATCTTTCGGATCCGAATATTCATACCATGATTAAGAAGATTTACATTGAAATTATGCCAAAGTATCACTCCGCATCAAAAATTCTCTTTTTATCATTTACCTACTCGAGGACGAGCAGGAATTAAGCTTGGGGATGCCTGATACGTCTCCAACGTATCTATAATTGTTGATTGCTCCATGCTACTTTATCTATTGTTTTGGACTATAATGGGCTTTATTTTCCACTTTTATATTATTTTTGGGACTAACCTATTAACCGGAGGCCCAGCCCAGAATTGCTGTTTTTTGCTTATTTCAGTATTTCGGAGAAACAGGATATCAAACGGAGTCCAAACGGAATGAAACCTTTGGGAACGTGATCTTCTCACCGAACGTGATCCAGGAGACTTGGACCCTACTCCAAGAAGCACCAGAGGCGGTCACGAGGGTGGAGGGCGCGCCCCCCCTGAGCGCGCCCCCCTACCTCGTGGGCCCCCTGACGCTCCACCGACGTACTCCTTCCTCCTATATATACCTACGTACCCCCAAACGATCATATAAGGAGCCAAAAACCTAATTCCACCGCCGTACCTTCTTGTATCCACGAGATCCCATCTTGGGGCCTGTTCCGGAGCTCCGCCGGATAGGGCATCCACCACGGAGGGCTTCTACATCAACACCATAGCCCCTCCGATGAAGTGTGAGTAGTGTACTTCAGACCTTCGGGTCCATAGCTAGTAGCTAGATGGCTTCTTCTCTCTTTTTGGATCTCAATACAATGTTCTCCCCCTCTCTCGTGGAGATCTATTCGATGTAATATTCTTTTTGCCGTGTGTTTGTTGAGACCCATGAATTGTGGGTTTATGATCCAGCTTATTTATGAATAATATTTGAATCTTCTCTGAATTCTTTATGTATGATTGAGTTATCTTTTCAAGTCTCTTCGAATTATCCGTTTGGTTTGGCCAACTAGATTGGTAGTTCTTGCAATGGGAGAAGTGCATGGCTTTGGGTTCAATCTTGCGGTGTCCTTACCCAGTGATAGAAGGGGTTGCAAGGCACGTATTGTATTGTTGCCATCGAGGATAACAAGATGGGGTATTTATCATATTGCATGAATTTATTCCTCTACATCATGTCATCTTGCTTAAGGCGTTACTATGTTTTTAACTTAATACTCTAGATGCATGCTGGATAGCGGTCGATGAGTGGAGTAATAGTAGTAGATGCAGAATCGTTTCGATCTACTTGTCACGGACGTGATGCCTATATACATGATCATACCTAGATAACCTCATAACTATGCTCAATTCTATCAATTGCTCAACAGTAATTTGTTCACCCACCGTAGAATATCTATGCTCTTGAGAGAAGCCACTAGTGAAACCTATGGCCCCCGGGTCTATTCTCATCATATCAATCTCTATCACTTTATTTACTTGCTTTGCTTTTACTTTTTACTTTGCATCTTTATACCAAAAATACCAAAAATATTATCTCTATCAGATCTCACTCTCGTAAGTGACCGTGAAGGGATTGACAACCCCTAATCGCATTGGTTGCGAGTAGCTATCGTTTTGTGCAGGTACGAGGGACTTGCGCGTGACCTCCTACTGGATTGATACCTTGGTTCTCAAAAACTGACGGAAATACTTACGCTACTGTGCTGCATCATCCTCTCCTCTTTGGGGAAAACCAACGCAAGCTTGAGACGTAGCAAGAAGGATTTCTGGCGCCGTTGCCGGGGAGGCTTATGCAAAAGTCAACATACCAAGTACCCATCACAATCCCTATCTCTCGCATTACATTATTTGCCTTTTGCCTCTCGTTTTCCTCTCCCCCACTTCACCTTTGCCGTTTTATTCGCCATCTCTTTCCCAATCTCCTCCTCTCTTTTGCTTGCCCTTTTGTTTCTCGTTTGGTTGGATTAGATGCTTATTTATTCCTAAACAAAGAAGCCAATATCTATGGATCCTGATCCGCTTGCCAATCTTTTTAAGAGATCCAATTATGATGAACCAATTCCTAGTAATTTGGATGCACTAGATTATCTTTATAAGGTTTTGCCTAAAATCCGTGAAGTGACTCACGATAGATCTTTGAATAAAAAGCATGATTGCAATGATTTTATTATAAATTCTTTTGATGTCAATTGTGCTAATAAGATGCAAAACCCTAAGCTTGGGGATGCTAGTTTTGCTATGTCTACTACTTGTTGCAGTGATCATGATTGGGGTGATTCTTCTTATGATCTTGAAAATTTATTTAAGCCCCATGATGAATATGAGATTTATAATATTGTTTGCAATAATATTGAAAGTGGGTTTGGAAGAGTTTCAACTTTAGATCCCACATATTTGGATAACATTCAATCTTATGAATTTTTTGATAAAAGTGGGCTTGGAGAAATCCTGACTTTAGTTAATGATAATCCCACTATTTTGGAAGAGTGTCAACTTTGCATACATGTGGATCATGTTAAGAATATGTTATGTTATAGCTATTTTGTTGAATTTTCTTATGATCCTACATGTAATTATTATCAGAGAGGAAAATATGGTTGTAGAAGTTTTCATGTTACTAAATTACCTCTCTTCACGTTGAGATTGCTATCGTCACCTTCTTCTTCCTTGCATATGCTAGTTTTTGCTTGCCTTGCAAATTTGTTTGCCTATAATATGCCTATGCATAGGAAGTATGTTAGACTTAGATGTGTTTGTCACATGCTATATGATGCTCTATTTGTGCTTCAATTCTTGTCTTTCATGTGAGCATCATCGAAATCTCAATGCCTAGCTAAAAAGGCTTTAAAGAAAAGCGCTTGTTGGGAGACAACCCAATATTTATCCTTTTTGACTAGTAATAAATAATACATCTAGATTCTGTTTAGATGTGGTTTTATCTTTTAATCAGTGTTTGTGCCAAGTTAAACCTATTAGATCTTCTTGGGAGATAGTTATTTGATCTTGCTGTAATTTCTAGAATCTTTGCGCTCAGTGCCCAAATTGTTAAAAATCACCAGAACATGATAAAATAGTGATTCCAATATCTGCTGATCAATAAACAAATTTTCCAGGTCGTCTAATTTTGGTAGAATGTTTTGGGTTCCATAAGTTTGCATTAGTTACATATTACTACAGACTGTTCTCTTTTTGACAGATTCTGTTTTGCGTGTGTTGTTTGCTTATTTTGATGAATCTATGGCTTGTAAAATAGTTTATGATCCATAGAGAAGTTGGAATACAGTAGGTTTAACACCAATATAAATAAAGAATGAGTTCATTACAGTACCTTAAAGTAGTCTTTTGTTTTCTTTCACTAACGGAGCTCACGACATTTCTATTGAGTTTTGTGTTGTGAAGTTTTCAAGTTTTGGGTTAATTCTTTTGATGGATTATGGAACAAGGTGAGGCAAGAGCCTAAGCTTGGGGATGCCCATGTCACCCCCAAGATAATCCAAGGACACCAAAAATTCAAAGCTTGGGGATGCCCCGGAAGGCATCCCTCTTTCGTCCACTTCCATCGGTAATTTACTTGGAGCTATATTTTTATTCACCAGAATCATCCTTGCTGTACACACCTTTTGAGAGAGCCATACATAAATTAAAACTTTATAGAATACTCTATGTGCTTCACTTATATCTTTTGAGCGTGATAATTTTTGCTCTAGTGCTTCACTTAGACTTTTAGAGCACGGTGGTGGATTTGTTTTAAAGAAACTTGATCTCTCATGCTTCACTTAGATTATTTTGAGAGTCGTTAATAGCATGATAATTCTCTTAATGTTAATATACTTGGTATACAAGATATGTGAAACTTTCTTTTGAGTGCGTTGAATACTAAGATAAGTTTGATGCTTGATAATTGTTTTGAGATATGAAGATGGTGATATTAGAGTCATGCTTGTTGAGTAGTTGTTAATTCAAAGAATACTTGTGTTGAAGTTTGTGATTCCCGTAGCATGCACGTATGGTGAACCGTTATGTGATGAACTCGGAGCATGATTTATTTATTGATTGTCTTCCTTATGAGTGGCGGTCGGGGACGAGACCAATCTATCCCCCTAGGAGCATGCACGTAATACTTTGCTTTGATAACTTCTAGATTTTTGCAATAAGTATATGAGTTCTTTATGACTAATGTTGAGTCCATGGATTATACGCACTTTTTCCCATCCTTCCACCATTGCTAGCCTCTCTGATACCGCGCACCTTTCGCCGATATCATACACCCACCATAAACCTTCCTCAAAACAGCCACCATACCTACCTATTATGGCATTTCCATAGCCATTCCGAGATATATTGCCATGCAACTTTCCACCGTTCCGTTTATTATGACACGCTCCATCATTGTCATATTGCTAGCATGATCATGTAGTTGACATCGTATTTGTGGCAAAGCCACCGTTCATAATTCTTTCATACATGTCGCTCATGTTTCATTGCATATCCCGGTACACCGCCGGAGGAATTCATATAGAGTCATATTTTGTTCTAAGTATTGAGTTGTAATTGTTGAGTTGTAAGAAAAATAAAAGTGAGGAAAGGATGATGGAGACTATGATTCCCCCACAAGTCGGGATGAGACTCCGGACGAAAAAAAAGAGGCCATAAAAGAAAGAGAAAAGGCCCAAATAAAAAAATGAGAGAAAAAGAGAGAAGGGACAATGTTAATATCCTTTTACCACACTTGTGCTTCAAAGTAGCACCATGATCTTCATGATAGAGAGTCTCTCATTCTGTCACTTTCATATACTAGTGGGAATTTTTCATTATAGAACTTGGCTTGTATATTCCAATGATGGGCTTCCTCAAAATGCCCTAGGTCTTCGTGAGCAAGCGAGTTGGATGCACACCCACTTAGTTTCTTTTGTTGAGCTTTCATATACTTATAGCTCTAGTGCATCCATTGCATGGCAATCCCTACTCATTCACATTGATATCTATTGATGGGCTTCTCCATAGCCCGTTGATACGCCTAGTTGATGTGAGACTATCTTCCCTCTTTTTGTCTTCTCCACAACCACCATTCTATTCCACATATAGTGCTATATCCATGGCTCAAGCTCATGTATTGCGTGAAGATTGAAAAAGTTTTGAAAATGTTAAAGTATGAAACAATTGCTTGGCTTGTCATCGGGGTTGTGCATGATTTAAATACTTTGTGCGGAGAAGATGGAGCATAGCCAGACTATATGATTTTGTAGGGATAACTTTCTTTGGCCATGTTATTTTGAGAAGACATAATTACTTTGATTAGTATGCTTGAAGTATTATTATTTTTATGTCAATATGAACTTTTGTCTTGAATCTTTCGGATCCGAATATTCATACCATGATTAAGAAGATTTACATTGAAATTATGCCAAAGTATCACTCCGCATCAAAAATTCTCTTTTTATCATTTACCTACTCGAGGACGAGCAGGAATTAAGCTTGGGGATGCCTGATACGTCTCCAACGTATCTATAATTGTTGATTGCTCCATGCTACTTTATCTATTGTTTTGGACTATAATGGGCTTTATTTTCCACTTTTATATTATTTTTGGGACTAACCTATTAACCGGAGGCCCAGCCCAGAATTGCTGTTTTTTGCTTATTTCAGTATTTCGGAGAAACAGGATATCAAACGGAGTCCAAACGGAATGAAACCTTTGGGAACGTGATCTTCTCACCGAACGTGATCCAGGAGACTTGGACCCTACTCCAAGAAGCACCATAGGCGGTCACGAGGGTGGAGGGCGCGCCCCCCCTGAGCGCGCCCCCCTACCTCGTGGGCCCCCTGACGCTCCACCGACGTACTCCTTCCTCCTATATATACCTACGTACCCCCAAACGATCATATAAGGAGCCAAAAACCTAATTCCACCGCCGTACCTTCCTGTATCCACGAGATCCCATCTTGGGGCCTGTTCCGGAGCTCCGCCGGATAGGGCATCCACCACGGAGGGCTTCTACATCAACACCATAGCCCCTCCGATGAAGTGTGAGTAGTGTACTTCAGACCTTCGGGTCCATAGCTAGTAGCTAGATGGCTTCTTCTCTCTTTTTGGATCTCAATACAATGTTCTCCCCCTCTCTCGTGGAGATCTATTCGATGTAATATTCTTTTTGCGGTGTGTTTGTTGAGACCCATGAATTGTGGGTTTATGATCCAGCTTATTTATGAATAATATTTGAATCTTCTCCGAATTCTTTATGTATGATTGAGTTATCTTTTCAAGTCTCTTCGAATTATCCGTTTGGTTTGGCCAACTAGATTGGTAGTTCTTGCAATGGGAGAAGTGCATGGCTTTGGGTTCAATCTTGCGGTGTCCTTACCCAGTGATAGAAGGGGTTGCAAGGCACGTATTGTATTGTTGCCATCGAGGATAACAAGATGGGGTATTTATCATATTGCATGAATTTATTCCTCTACATCATGTCATCTTGCTTAAGGCGTTACTATGTTTTTAACTTAATACTCTAGATGCATGCTGGATAGCGGTCGATGAGTGGAGTAATAGTAGTAGATGCAGAATCGTTTCGATCTACTTGTCACGGACGTGATGCCTATATACATGATCATACCTAGATAACCTCATAACTATGCTCAATTCTATCAATTGCTCAACAGTAATTTGTTCACCCACCGTAGAATATCTATGCTCTTGAGAGAAGCCACTAGTGAAACCTATGGCCCCCGGGTCTATTCTCATCATATCAATCTCTATCACTTTATTTACTTGCTTTGCTTTTACTTTTTACTTTGCATCTTTATACCAAAAATACCAAAAATATTATCTCTATCAGATCTCACTCTCGTAAGTGACCGTGAAGGGATTGACAACCCCTAATCGCATTGGTTGCGAGTAGCTATCGTTTTGTGCAGGTACGAGGGACTTGCGCGTGACCTCCTACTGGATTGATACCTTGGTTCTCAAAAACTGACGGAAATACTTACGCTACTGTGCTGCATCATCCTCTCCTCTTTGGGGAAAACCAACGCAAGCTTGAGACGTAGCAAGAAGGATTTCTGGCGCCGTTGCCGGGGAGGCTTACGCAAAAGTCAACATACCAAGTACCCATCACAATCCCTATCTCTCGCATTACATTATTTGCCTTTTGCCTCTCGTTTTCCTCTCCCCCACTTCACCTTTGCCGTTTTATTCGCCATCTCTTTCCCAATCTCCTCCTCTCTTTTGCTTGCCCTTTTGTTTCTCGTTTGGTTGGATTAGATGCTTATTTATTCCTAAACAAAGAAGCCGATATCTATGGATCCTGATCCGCTTGCCAATCTTTTTAAGAGATCCAATTATGATGAACCAATTCCTAGTAATTTGGATGCACTAGATTATCTTTATAAGGTTTTGCCTAAAATCCGTGAAGTGACTCACGATAGATCTTTGAATAAAAAGCATGATTGCAATGATTTTATTATAAATTCTTTTGATGTCAATTGTGCTAATAAGATGCAAAACCCTAAGCTTGGGGATGCTAGTTTTGCTATGTCTACTACTTGTTGCAGTGATCATGATTGGGGTGATTCTTCTTATGATCTTGAAAATTTATTTAAGCCCCATGATGAATATGAGATTTATAATATTGTTTGCAATAATATTTAAAGTGGGTTTGGAAGAGTTTCAACTTTAGATCCCACATATTTGGATAACATTCAATCTTATGAATTTTTTGATAAAAGTGGGCTTGGAGAAATCATGACTTTAGTTAATGATAATCCCACTATTTTGGAAGAGTGTCAACTTTGCATACATGTGGATCATGTTAAGAATATGTTATGTGATAGCTATTTTGTTGAATTTTCTTATGATCCTACATGTAATTATTATGAGAGAGGAAAATATGGTTGTAGAAGTTTTCATGTTACTAAATTACCTCTCTTCACGTTGAGATTGCTATCGTCACCTTCTTCTTCCTTGCATATGCTAGTTTTTGCTTGCCTTGCAAATTTGTTTGCCTATAATATGCCTATGCATAGGAAGTATGTTAGACTTAGATGTGTTTGTCACATGCTATATGATGCTCTATTTGTGCTTCAATTCTTGTCTTTCATGTGAGCATCATCGAAATCTCAATGCCTAGCTAAAAAGGCTTTAAAGAAAAGCGCTTGTTGGGAGACAACCCAATATTTATCCTTTCTGACTAGTAATAAATAATCCATCTAGATTCTGTTTAGATGTGGTTTTATCTTTTAATCAGTGTTTGTGCCAAGTTAAACCTATTAGATCTTCTTGGGAGATAGTTATTTGATCTTGCTGTAATTTCTAGAATCTTTGCGCTCAGTGCCCAAATTGTTAAAAATCACCAGAACGTGATAAAATAGTGATTCCTATATCTGCTGATCAATAAACAATTTTTCCAGGTCGTCTAATTTTGGTAGAATGTTTTGGGTTCCAGAAGTTTGCATTAGTTACATATTACTACAGACTGTTCTCTTTTTGACAGATTCTGTTTTGCGTGTGTTGTTTGCTTATTTTGATGAATCTATGGCTTGTAAAATAGTTTATGATCCATAGAGAAGTTTGAATACAGTAGGTTTAACACCAATATAAATAAAGAATGAGTTCATTACAGTACCTTAAAGTAGTCTTTTGTTTTCTTTCTCTAACGGAGCTCACGACATTTCTATTGAGTTTTGTGTTGTGAAGTTTTCAAGTTTTGGGTTAATTCTTTTGATGGATTATGGAACAAGGTGAGGCAAGAGCCTAAGCTTGGGGATGCCCATGGCACCCCCAAGATAATCCAAGGACACCAAAAATTCAAAGCTTGGGGATGCCCCGGAAGGCATCCCTCTTTCGTCCACTTCCATCGGTAATTTACTTGGAGCTATATTTTTATTCACCAGAATCATCCTTGCTGTACACACCTTTTGAGAGAGCCATACATAAATTAAAACTTTATAGAATACTCTATGTGCTTCACTTATATCTTTTGAGCGTGATAATTTTTGCTCTAGTGCTTCACTTAGACTTTTAGAGCACGGTGGTGGATTTGTTTTAAAGAAACTTGATCTCTCATGCTTCACTTAGATTATTTTGAGAGTCGTTAATAGCATGATAATTCGCTTAATGTTAATATACTTGGTATACAAGATTTGTGAAACTTTCTTTTGAGTGCGTTGAATACTAAGATAAGTTTGATGCTTGATAATTGTTTTGAGATATGAAGATGGTGATATTAGAGTCATGCTTGTTGAGTAGTTGTTAATTCAAAGAATACTTGTGTTGAAGTTTGTGATTCCCGTAGCATGCACGTATGGTGAACCGTTATGTGATGAACTCGGAGCATGATTTATTTATTGATTGTCTTCCTTATGAGTGGCGGTCGGGGACGAGACCAATCTATCCCCCTAGGAGCATGCGCGTAATACTTTGCTTTGATAACTTCTAGATTTTTGCAATAAGTATATGAGTTCTTTATGACTAATGTTGAGTCCATGGATTATACACACTTTTTCCCATCGTTTCACCATTGCTAGCCTCTCTGATACCGCGCACCTTTCGCCGATATCATACATCCACCATAAACCTTCCTCAAAACAGCCACCATACCTACCCATTATGGCATTTCCATAGCCATTCTGAGATATATTGCCATGCAACTTTCCACCGTTCCGTTTCTTATGACACGCTCCATCATTGTCATATTGCTAGCATGATCATGTAGTTGACATTGTATTTGTGGCAAAGCCACCGTTCATAATTCTTTCATACATGTCGCTCATGTTTCATTGCATATCCCGGTACACCGCCGAAGGAATTCATATAGAGTCATATTTTGTTCTAAGTATCGAGTTGTAATTGTTGAGTTGTAAGAAAAATAAAAGTGTGATGATCATCATTATGAGCATTGTCCCAAGTGAGGAAAGGATGATGGAGACTATGATTCCCCCACAAGTCGGGATGAGACTCCGGACGAAAAAAAAGAGGCCATAAAAGAAAGAGAAAAGGCCCAAATAAAAAATGAGAGAAAAAGAGAGAAGGGACAATGTTAATATCCTTTTACCACACTTGTGCTTCAAAGTAGCACCATGATCTTCATGATAGAGAGTCTCTCATTCTGTCACTTTCATATACTAGTGGGAATTTTTCATTATAGAACTTGGCTTGTATTCCAATGATGGGCTTCCTCAAAATGCCCTAGGTCTTCGTGAGCAAGCGAGTTGGATGCACACCCACTTAGTTTCTTTTGTTGAGCTTTCATATAGTTATAGCTCTAGTGCATCCATTGCATGGCAATCCCTACTCATTCACATTGATATCTATTGATGGGCTTCTCCATAGCCCGTTGATACGCCTAGTTGATGTGAGACTATCTTCCCTCTTTTTGTGTTCTCCACAACCACCATTCTATTCCACATATAGTGCTATATCCATGGCTCAAGCTCATGTATTGCGTGAAGATTGAAAAAGTTTTGAAAATGTTAAAGTATGAAACAATTGCTTGGCTTGTCATCGGGGTTGTGCATGATTTAAATACTTTGTGTGGAGAAGATGGAGCATAGCCAGACTATATGATTTTGTAGGGATAACTTTCTTTGGCCATGTTATTTTGAGAAGACATAATTACTTTGATTAGTATGCTTGAAGTATTATTATTTTTATGTCAATATGAACTTTTGTCTTGAATCTTTCGGATCTGAATATTCATACCATGATTAAGAAGATTTACATTGAAATTATGCCAAAGTATCACTCCGCATCAAAAATTCTCTTTTTATCATTTACCTACTCGAGGACGAGCAGGAATTAAGCTTGGGGATGCCTGATACGTCTCCAACGTATCTATAATTTTTGATTGCTCCATGCTACTTTATCTATTGTTTTGGACTATAATGGGCTTTATTTTCCACTTTTATATTATTTTTGGGACTAACCTATTAACCGGAGGCCCAGCCCAGAATTGCTATTTTTTGCCTATTTCAGTATTTCGGAGAAACAGAATATCAAACGGAGTCCAAACGGAATGAAACCTTTGGGAACGTGATCTTCTCACCGAACGTGATCCAGGAGACTTGGACCCTACTCCAAGAAGCACCAGAGGCGGTCACGAGGGTGGAGGGCGCGCCCCCCCTGAGCGCCCCCCCTACCTCGTGGGCCCCCTGACGCTCCACCGACGTACTCCTTCCTCCTATATATACCTACGTACCCCCAAACGATCATATAAGGAGCCAAAAACCTAATTCCACCGCCGTACCTTCCTGTATCCACGAGATCCCATCTTGGGGCCTGTTCCGGAGCTCCGCCGGATAGGGCATCCACCACGGAGGGCTTCTACATCAACAGCATAGCCCCTCCGATGAAGTGTGAGTAGTGTACTTCAGACCTTCGGGTCCATAGCTAGTAGCTAGATGGCTTCTTCTCTCTTTTTGGATCTCAATACAATGTTCTCCCCCTCTCTCGTGGAGATCTATTCGATGTAATATTCTTTTTGCGGTGTGTTTGTTGAGACCCATGAATTGTGGGTTTATGATCCAGCTTATTTATGAATAATATTTGAATCTTCTCTAAATTCTTTATGTATGATTGAGTTATCTTTTCAAGTCTCTTCGAATTATCCGTTTGGTTTGGCCAACTAGATTGGTAGTTCTTGCAATGGGAGAAGTGCATGGCTTTGGGTTCAATCTTGCGGTGTCCTTAACCAGTGACAGGAGGGGTTGCAAGGCACGTATTGTACTGTTGCCATCGAGGATAACAAGATGGGGTATTTATCATATTGCATGAATTTATTCCTCTACATCATGTCATCTTGCTTAAGGCGTTACTCTGTTTTTAACTTAATACTCTAGATGCATGCTAGATAGTGGTCGATGAGTGGAGTAATAGTAGTAGATGCAGAATCGTTTCGATCTACTTGCCACGGACGTGATGCCTATATACATGATCATACCTAGATAACCTCATAACTATGCTCAATTCTATCAATTGTCAACAGTAATTTGTTCACCCACCGTAGAATATCCATGCTCTTGAGAGAAGCCACTAGTGAAACCTATGGCCCCCGGGTCTATTCTCATCATATCAATCTCTATCACTTTATTTACTTGCTTTGCTTTTACTTTTTACTTTGCATCTTTATACCAAAAATACCAAAAATATTATCTCTATCAGATCTCACTCTCGTAAGTGACCGTGAAGGGATTGACAACCCCTAATCGCGTTGGTTGCGAGTAGCTATCGTTTTGTGCAGGTACGATGGACTTGCGCGTGACCTCCTACTGGATTGATACCTTGGTTCTCAAAAACTGACGGAAATACTTCGGGGAAAACCAACGCAAGCTCGAGACGTAGCAAGGTCATCTTCAATAGAGGCGTCATGCATGGTACGTGTCTGCAACCAGCCGGCGAAACTCCTGGTTTGTTCACGTGTAATCCAGTCATCAGACCGCTCCGGGTGTTTGGAGCATAGAAAATTCTTGTTTTCGTCCATATACGGAGCCACGAAGGCGGAATTCTGTGGAACTGTGTAGTGTGCTTCAGTGAGAGAATGTCTGTCCATACATATTTTTTGATTCCCTCCTAGCCTACCTTTTCCATCCAGTCCGCCCTTATGCCGTGATTTAGGAACACCACTTGGCTTAAGGCCAGGAATAAAGTCAATACAAAACTCAATGACCTCCTCATTTTCATGGCCCTTGGAGATGCTTCCTTCTGGCCTAGCACGGTTATGAACATATTTCTTTAAGACTCCCATGAACCTCTCAAAGGGGAACATGTTGTGTAGAAATATAGGACCCAAAATGTTAATCTCTTCGCATAGGTGAACTAGGATGTGCGTCATGATGTTGAAGAAGGATGGTGGGAACACCAACTCGAAACCGACAAGACATTGCAGCAAATCATTCTCTAACCTTGGTATGATTTCTGGATCGATTACCTTCTGAGAGATTGCATTGAGGAATGCACATAGCTTCACAATGGCTAATCGAACGTTATCCGGTAGAAGCCCCCTCAATGTAACCGGAAGCAGTTGCGTCATAATCACGTGGCAGTCATGAGACTTTAGGTTCTGGAACTTTTTCTCTGCCATGTTTATTATTTCCTTTATATTCGACGAGAAGCCAGACGGTACCTTAATATTGAGCAGGCATTTAAAGAAGATTTCCTTCTCTTCTTTGGTAAGAGCGTAGCTGGCATGACCCTAATGTATGCCGTCTTTTCCATGCATACGTTGCTGGTCCTCCCGTGCCTCAGGTGTACCTTTTGTCTTCCCATACACGCCCAAGAAGCCAAGCAGGGTCACGCAAAGATTCTTCGTCACGTGCATCACGTTGATTGCAGAGCGGACCTCTAGGTCTTTCCAATAGGGCAGGTCCCAAAATATAGATTTCTTCTTCTACATGGGTGCGCGTCCATCAGTGTCATTCGAAACAGGTTGTCCGCCAGGACCCTTTCTAAAGACTACCTTCAAATCCTTGACCATATCAGGTACATCAGCACCAGTACGGTGGCGAGGCTTCGTCCGGTGATCCGCCTCACCTTTGAAATGCTTGCCTTTCTTTCTTACAGGATGCCTGCTCGGAAGAAATCGACGATGTCCTAGGTACACATTCTTCCTACAATTGTCCAAATATATACTGTCAGTATCATCCAAACAGTGCGTGCATGCGCGCTATCCCTTGTTTGTCTGTCCTGAAAGGTTACTGAGAGCAGGCCAATCATTGATGGTCACAAACAACAAGGCCTTTAGGTCAAATTCTTCCCCCATGTGCTCATCCCACGCACGTACACCTGTTCCATTCCACAGCTGTAAGAGTTCTTCAACTAATGGCCTTAGGTTCACATCAATGTCGTTGCCGGGTTGCTTAGGGCCTTGGATGAGCACTAGCATCATAATGAACTTCCACTTCATGTACAACCAAGGAGGAAGGTTATAAAAACATAGAGTCACAGGCCAGGTGATATGGTTGCTGCTCTGCTCCCCAAAAGGATTAATGCCATCTGCGCTTAGACCAAACCATACGTTCCTTGCGTCATCTGCAAACTCCTTCCCGTACTTTCTCTCGATTTTTCTCCACTGCGACCCGTCAGCGGGTACTTTCAACTTTCCGTCTTTCTTACGATCTTCTCTGTGCCATCGCATCGCCTTGGCATGCTCTTTGTTTTGGAACAAACGTTTCAACCGTGGTATTATAGGAGCATACCACATCACCTTGGCAGGAATCTTCTTCCTGGGGCGTTCGCCCTCGACATCACCAGGGTCATGCGCCTGATCTTATAGCGCAATGCACCGCATAACGGGCAAGCGTTCAAATCCTCATACTCACCGCGGTAGAGGATGCAGTCATTAGGGCATGCATGTATCTTATGCACCTCTAACCCTAGAGGGCAGACAACCTTCTTTGGTTCGTACGTACTCTCGGGAAACTCGTTGTCCTTTGGAAGCATATTATTTATCATTACCAGCAACTTTCCAAATCCCTTGTCAGATACACCATTCTCTGCCTTCCATTGCAGCAATTCCAGTGTGGTGCCCAACTTTTTCTTGTCAGCTTCGCAATTCGGGTACAACAATTTCTTGTGATCCTCTAATATGCGCTGCAACTTCTTCTTCTCCAAATCACTTGCGCAGTTTCTCTTTGCATCGGCAATGGCCCGACCTAGATCATTAGCGGGCTCATCTGATGCCTCTTCTTCAGCTTCTTCCCGCATTGCCGGCTCAACTTCTTCCCCCATTGTTGTATCACCGTATTTAGGAAACCCATGCCCAGGATAGCTGTCGTCGTCCTCTCCTTCTTCATTGTATTCCATCATAACCCCTCTTTCTCCGTGCTTGGTCCAAACATTATAGTGGGGCATGAAGCCGGACTTAAACATGTGGACGTGAATGGTTCTTGACGTAGAGTAATTGTGATCATTCTTACAGACTAAACATGGACAAGGCATAAAACCATCCGCCTGCTTGTTTGCCTCAGCCGCAAGCAAAAAAGTTTGCACGCCATTAATGAACTCGGGAGAGCATCGGTCATCGTACATCCATTGTCGGCTCATCTTAATTACACAACACCGAAAAGACCAAATTAATACAAGTTCATACATAAAGTTCATACAAGACGTTAATGCAACAAACAAATAACTCTCTAACTAAAGCATTTAAATGCAACAACAAATGCGATCGCAACTAAGGTAACAATTGATCCAACAGCATAAAGATACCAAGCCTCACTATCAATGGCATATTTTCTAATCTTTCTAATCTTCAAGCGCATTTTCTCCATCTTGATCTTGTGATCATCGATGACATCGACAACATGCAACTCCAATTCCATCTTCTCCCCCTCAATTCTTTTCAATTTTTCTTTCAAATACTCGTTTTCTCTTTCAACTAAATTTAACCTCTCGACAATAGGGTCGGTTGGAATTTCCGGTTCACAAACCTCCTAGACAAAAATATCTATGTCAACTTGATGGGAATAATTTTTCATAAACACGAAATGCACCAACTAGTTTTAAAAGAGAATATACCACATCCGAATCATAACAAGGACGAGGGCCGACGGGGACGGATATCAAAACCATGGCACTATGTATAACAAACAACATACGGGTAAGATAATTATACGAGTAACTATATATATCCAAATCACACAAACATCAATTTGGTAATGTAAAACATTCATGAACAAGAGGCTCACCACAAGGTGGTGCTGGCGACGAAACGGTCGGGCGATCGACTGTGGTTACGACGGAGATTTAGAAGGCACTAAGTAAACCACACCTACATATGCAAACTAGGTGTTATTTTTGACCTCAGATTGCAAATACTAGCACATATATTTCCTCCCAAATTACTAAACTCATAAATTAATCACTATACAAAGCATTGCAAGAGCTAATCTAGCAATGAGAGATGAAAGGACAAAGTTACTAACCTTTGTGATCATTTGAATGGACGGGGGCCTTCTAATCTTGACAAATTTTGGGCAAAATGTGTGATGAGCTCGAGAGGAAGAGGGGAAGAACAGAGAGGAGAGGGGAAAGGGGAAGAACAGAGCGAGCTCGTGTGGACGAAGGGTTTATGTAGGACGACATTTAGCACCGGTTCGTGCCACGAACCGGTACTACCAGTTCGTGGCACGAACCGGTGCTAAAGGTTCGCCACGAACCGGTACTAATGAGAGCGACCGGCTAGCCGTTGGAACCGGTACTACCGGTTCGTGGCACGAACCGGTGCTAAAGGTTCGCCACGAACTGGTACTAATGAGAGCGGCCGGCTAGCCGTTGGAACCGGCACTAATGCACACATTAGTGCCGGCTCAAAATCAAACCGGCACTAATGTGCTTGACATTTGACCCTTTTTCTACTAGTGGGTCCTTTCTAGAGAAGGAGTTTCTCTCGAAAGAAGTGATTGGGGAGAAAGTAGAACTTGATGAGGTAATCGTACCTTCTCTCAATTTGTAACAACGCAGAAAGCATTTCCTGTTATGCCTACACCAGCCGAAGAGGAAGATAATGATAATGATCATGAAACTTCGGATCAAGTTACTACTAAACTTCGTAGGTTGACTAGGGTACGTTCCGCACCAGAGTGGTACAGTAATCCTGTCCTGGAAGTCATCTAGTTAGACAACGGCGAACCTATGAACTATGAAGAATCTGTGATGAGCCCGGATTTCAACAAATGGCATGATGCCATGAAATCCGAGATAGGATCATGTATGAGAACAAAGTATTAACTTTGGTGGACTTGCCCGATGATCGGCAAGCCATTGGAAATAAATGGATCTTTAAGAAGAAGACAGACGCTGATGGTAATGTCACCGTCTATAAAGCTCGACTTGTCACAAAAAGTTTTCGACAAGTTCAAGGGGTTGACTACAATGAGACTTTCTCACCCATACCGATGCTTAAGCCTGTTAGAATTATGTTAGCTATTGCCGCATTTTATAATTATGAGATCTAGCAAATGGACGTCAAAATAACATTCCTTAACGGGTTTCTTAAAGAAAAGTTGTATATGATGCAACCATAAGGTTTTGTCGATCCTAAGAATGGTAACAAAGTATGCAAGCTCCAGTGATCCATCTATGGACTCGTGCAAGCATCTCGGAGTTGGAGTATTCGTTTTGATGAAGTGATCAAATTTTTCAGTTTTACACAAACTTACGAAGAAGCTTGTATTTACAAGAGAGTGAGTGAGAACTCTGTAACATTTCTGATATTATATGTAGATGACATATTATTGATTGAAAATGATATAGAATTTCTGAAAAGCATAAAAGGATATTTGAATAAGTGTAAACCAGAAAAACAGAAATAAATTGAAAATCCCACAATAATTAGAAAGATCTAACCGAAAATTTCCTTTGGTGACCGAGCTCACTGGAGGCCTCCCGATTCAAAATTCAAATTTCTTCAAAATCCATATTTTTACATTTCAAAAAATTCTAAAAAAATATAGATATACATGAAGGCATAACACACAGGTGTGTAAATTTTCAGGGAAAAATACGTTGAAATGAGGGCTGTGCAAAAAAGACAAATTTGGTGCTGTTTAACACATTATACTATATTACTATTCATCCTCCCAGGTCATGAATTTGCCTTTTTTGCAAAGGTCGTATTTCAACGTATTTCATCATGAAATTTTACACATATCTGGGTTACATCCTTACATACTCGCATATTTTTTTCAGAATATTTTGAAACATATAAGTTTGAATTTGAATTTTTCAAAATAAAGGCCTCCAAGAAGCTCGGCCTCCAAAATGCCATTCTGAGATCTAACCATCTATTTAGTGGATTAAAGATTAATAGCCATTCGATTTAAGTGAAAAAAATACCCACCATTGCCATTACGTACATGGAAACTGGCCTTGGTATAACAAAAAAAACTGCACAGCGAACCAACCTGTGTTTGGATGGTTAGAGAGACAGTGGTATCCCCAACCCACCAGGGTTCAAGTCCTCTCGCATTATTCCTGAATTTATTTCAGGATTTCCGACGGTGCGCTTTCAGTGGGAGGAGACGTTCCCGTCGACAATGAGGCGCCTACGGTGACTTCGTAAATCTCAAGATGATATATCAGCTCAGTCTCTTGGAGGTGCTTATAGGGATAGGGTGTGTGTGTGCGCGTTCATAGGGGTGAGTATGCGTGAATATATGAGCGCTTTCGTCTGTACTGTGTTAAAAAAAACCTACAGCTATCCCGTCTAAAATTACTGGCAAAAAGAATATCCCGCTTAAAATCTCAATCTTTCATTTAGATTCCCCTATTATAAAACTAGCAAGACGTGGGGGTTATGTCTTCCTTTGCAAGCCTAGGACTCTTCCAAAAGAAAAACTAGCGTGACGTGTGCTCAAATGATTTTTTGTGAACATGCATGCATTCTTACCTTGATATATGTACGCATGTGCTTAAAGAAATACACGGATGGCTCGGACGGGCATGAGTCTCTATACACATCAAGGATACCAAGTTTCATCCAACTATTCAGGCAGATCTGAGATTAAAAATATTTGCCTTGACGCTCATCCATACATGGACGAGGATGTATACGTGCGTATGTTTGACAAGTTGGGCGTCTGTACATGGACGAACCAATCCGCCTATGCGCATACCGAGTCTGTGATTGCTTTGCTACAACGATGGAAATCAAAAGAAGGTGTTGTTTCATCATGCATGGGAGCCCGACTGGAATCAATGGCCACGTATGTGCGTAGCACATGGCAACATGGCACATTCAATTAAACTCTTGCAGATTAGGTGGTGGAGGCAGGAATCGGTGGCCATGGGCACCAGCTCTTGCATTGTTGTATGGGCCAGGGAGATCATCCTAGCCCAAGGCCGGCAAGCAGCCCGGGGTCTCGTCAGCCCAGGCGTCGCTGGCAGACGTTGGCATCCTGGACGGCGTCTTGTCCTCCGAACGCCCGCACGCGACGCTGGAGTGCAGTCTTGCATCCCGTCCCTCTGCACGCCCATGTCCGAGGCCAGAGTCGTTGAGTAGCCCGTGCTGCCCTGCTGTTGCATGTCCGCGTTATATCAACTCCATCCACTCCGACGTTGCGTTGAGAGCTGCAATGCAGGCATGCGATGGGAAAGATTGGTGTTCAATCCCATGGCCATCCAGTGCATGCCTCCATGGTGTACGTCTGTGTTAAGGACAACTAAGGACCGTGTTCTGTGGACGAAACTCCAAAATTCAGTACAACGTCAAGAATTACAATGCTAGGGTTCTCTTGAGGAATCAATAAATCTTCAAGGGAGGTGTTTCTTTTCTGTATACACATGAAAGAAGTCTATGATCTTTGTGTGGAAAACAACTCACTATGTATTTAATCCAACAGTTGTAATAACTAAAACGAAGATTGAATGGATGATTTATAAAATAAAGTGTGCATGTGGAAAACATAATTGTCATATGAAATAGCAGTTAATTGTACTCAGGAAGATGTCTACAAATCATTGAAATTCTGTATAGCTGCAAAATTGTCCCTAACAATTCTAGTTCCTCTAGCAACATGGCACATTCAATTAAACTACACCAGTTCTGTATATGTACTAAATTCATGAAGATAGAAGACAAAACCCTGAGTTCAATTTGGCAGAAAAGCTAGTTGTCTTACATAGGACAGGAGCACTGTTGTGTATCTCTTACTGTTTTCTGAATAGCTGCGCCATCGGTACACAATAGCTCCTTTGCTTCGCGGCCTCATGGACGGCCGATGAACAACTGTTGCCTGATGTGCTTCAAACTGTCCTTAGTACATTGCTCCTCCTGTTAGATCCGATTCATCTACTGACCAAAAATATATGGCCATGGGAATCGAAAGGTTATTGAGGAAGGGAATTACAGAGACCTGAAGAGGCTGGAGTGGATCATACCTTTTACACAATCAAATCCAGTTTTGATGTAATATTGAACCTGATTACGGCATGGAGATTGATCAACTGCATCAACCATCAGGGGGAAAATTCATCAACTGAATACATTAGACTGATGCGTGTTCAGAACTTGGAAAGTTTGGGCAGTCAAAGTATGAAATCTAGCTACTGCAAGCTTTGTACGTTAGACCTATGCGTGCTTCCCGGAGAAGATGCAAACCACCCCTGCTGGTTCCCCTCGTTCCCAAGAGTTCCTGATCTAGTCATGATCTGTGGAAAATATCCTGTGGAGCTTAGGCTTAGGTGCACCCTCTTATCTAGCCATCCATCTCTGCATCGCGATTTGTGCAAGAACTTTTCTCTTTTTTGTTTCTTCCAAATAAAACAACATATGAACTTAAAACTTTTGCAAGATAGCAAAACATTCTTACTACAATGAGAGAAAAAACTTTCAGATTTTTTCCTCCATTATAAGTATTAAAAATAACATTTTTAATAAAGAAAATCTCATTTTGTATATTAATATTCGTCAAAAAAATCTGTAAGTTTTTCCTCTCATTGTAGTAAGAATGTTTTGCTATCTTGCAAAGTTAGAAGTTCATATGTTGTTTTATTTGGAAGCAACAAAAAAGAGAAATTTGTACGCTGTAACTTAGTTGTCTAGCACGGATCTCAAAGCTATATTGAAGGGTATGGATAGAGGGTGTCCATGAGCCTAAGCTCTAAAAATCCGCTTCCCATGAACTGTGCTGATAGATCGACATCAACAACAACAATTTTTTCTTGATTGTA
>NC_041393.1:659809874-659814366 GCF_002162155.2 Triticum dicoccoides
AACACTGGTGGAAAAACAGGCTTCCGTCCAGCCCCATAAGTCGCGAAGCTGTAGGAACCGCGACTAATGGGACCTTTAGTCGCGGTTCTGGAGGTGAACCGCGACCAAAGGCCTGGGCCCAGGGCGCTCGGTGGCCAGCTGGCGCACGTGAGGGTCTTTAGTCGCGGTTGGCGAGGACAACCGCGACTAAAGGCCTTCGGGCACCTTTAGTCACGGTTTGCCAGGCCAACCGCAACTAAAGCCCCTCCCCTATATATACCCATCCAGCAGCCAACACTTAGCCATTTGGAGCCATTCTCTTCACAAGTGGCTGTAGGTTTGCTTTTGGTTCCTCTTATGCACATAAGGTGTTTGATGAAATGCCCCAAGAGCATGAAACAAACATGACATGAAGTGTTGGAGCCACACTCCTCGATCGCGGTTAGCAACTTGATGAACCTTTGATGTGTCATTGATAAAATATGCATGTGTGCAGTTCATTGTTTAATTTATATTGTTTGTAGCTAGTTAGTTTAACAAATGCATGATGGTTAATTATATATTTTATATTATAATAATGCAGATGAATCGGCAATGGATGTACGGTAACCGACTCTCCGGCGAGTTCACTACGGGTTTGAAAGATTTCTTCGTAGTGGCTAATGCGAACAAGCAGGGGGGTTTTGTTATCTGTCCATGTGTTATCTGTAAGAATCAGAAGGGTTACTCTTCCTCAAGAGATGTTCACATGCATCTGCTTCGGCACGGTTTCATGCCAAGCTATAATTGTTGGACCAAGCATGGAGAAAGAGGGGTTATAATGGAAGAAGATGAAGAAGGGGATGATTTCATCGATGAAAGCTATCTTGCTCATTTCGGTGATACTTTCATGGAGGATGCTGAAGGTGAAGGGGAAGGTGAAGAAGAGGCACGTGATGATCCCGTTGATGATCTTGGTCGGACCATTGCTGATGCACGGAGACGCTGCGAAACTGAAAAGGAGAGGGAGAATTTGGATCGCATGTTAGAGGATCACAGAAAGGCGCTGTATCCCGGATGCGATGATGGTCTGAAAAAGCTGGGCTGCACACTGGATTTGCTGAAATGGAAGGCAGAGGCAGGTGTAGCTGACTCGGCATTTGAAAACTTGCTGAAAATGTTGAAGAATATGTTTCCAAAGGATAACGAGTTGCCCGCCAGTACGTACGAAGCAAAGAAGGTTGTCTGCCCTCTAGGTTTAGAGGTTCTGAAGATACATGCATGCATCAACGACTGCATCCTCTACCGCGGTGAATACGAGAATTTGAATGAATGCCCAGTATGCACTGCATTGCGTTATAAGATCAGAGGCGATGACCCTGGTGACGATGTTGAGGGCCAGAAACCCAGGAAGAGGGTTCCCGCCAAGGTGATGTGGTATGCTCCTATAATACCACGGTTGAAACGTCTGTTCAGGAACAAAGAGCATGCCAAGTTGTTGCGATGGCACAAAGAGGACCGTAAGTCGGACGGGGAGTTGAGACACACCGCAGATGGAACGCAATGGAGAAAGATCGACAGATGGTTCAAAGATTTTGCAGCTGACGCAAGGAACATAAGATTTGCTCTAAGTACGGATGGCATGAATCCTTTTGGCGAGCAGAGCTCCAGCCATAGCACCTGGCCCGTGACTCTATGCATCTACAACCTTCCTCCTTGGTTGTGCATGAAGCGGAAGTTCATTATGATGCCAGTGCTCATCCAAGGTCCGAAGCAACCCGGCAACGACATCGATGTGTACCTAAGGCCATTAGTTGATGAACTTTTACAGCTGTGGGGTGGTGTCCGTGTGTGGGATGAGCACAAACAAGAGGAATTTGACCTACGAGCGTTGCTTTTCGTAACCATCAACTATTGGCCTGCTCTTAGTAACCTTTCGGGACTGTCAAATAAGGGATACAATGCATGCATGCACTGCTTACATGAGACTGAAAGTGTACATTTGCCAAATTGTAAGAAGAACGTGTACCCTGGGCATCGTCGATTTCTTCCGAAAATTCATCCAGTAAGAAAGAAGGGCAAGCATTACAACGGCAAGGCAGATCACCGGCCGAAGCCTGCGGAACGCACTGGTGCTGAGGTATTTGATATGGTCAAGGATTTGAAAGTCATCTTTGGAAAGGGTCCTGGCGGACAATCAGTTCCGAAGGGAGCTGACGGGCACGCAGCCATGTGGAAGAAGAAATCTATATTCTGGGAGCTAGAATATTGGAAAGTCCTAGATGTCCGCTCTGCAATCGACGTGATGCACGTTACGAAGAATATTTGCGTGAACCTCCTAAGCTTCTTGGGCGTGTATGGGAAGACAAATGATACAAAGGAAGCACGGCAGGACCAGCAACGTTTGAAAGACCCTGATGACCGGCATCCGGAATGGTTTCAAGGTCGTGCCAGCTACGCTCTGACCAAAGAAGAGAAGGTCATCTTTTTTGAATGCCTGAGCAGTATGAAGGTCCCGTCTGGATTCTCGTCCAATATAAAGGGAATAATAAACATGGCGGAGAAAAAGTTCCAAAACCTGAAGTCTCACGACTGCCACGTGATTATGACGCAATTGCTTCCGATTGCTTTGAGGGGGCTCCTTCCGGAAAATGTTCGAGTAGCCATTGTGAAGCTATGTGCATTCCTCAATGCAATCTCTCAGAAGGTAATCAATCCAGAAGTTCTACCACGGTTACAGAACGATGTGATCCAATGTCTTGTCAGTTTCGAGTTGGTGTTCCCGCCATCCTTCTTCAATATTATGACGCACCTCCTGGTTCACCTAGTCGAAGAGATTTTCGTTCTCGGTCCTGTATTTCTACACAATATGTTCCCCTTCGAGAGGTTCATGGGAGTATTAAAGAAATATGTTCGTAACCGTGCTAGGCCAGAAGGAAGCATCGCCAAGGGCTATGGAAATGAGGAGGTAATTGACTTTTGTGTTGACTTTGTTCCTGACCTTAAGCCGATTGGTCTTCCTCGATCGCGGCACGAGGGGAGACTAAGTGGAAAAGGCACGATCGGAAGGAAATCAACGATATGTATGGACGGCCATTCTCTGACTGAAGCACACCACACTGTACTGACCAATTCCAGCTTGGTGGCTCCGTACTTTGAGAAACACAAGAATATTTTACGCTCGGACAACCCGGGGAAGCCTGAATCCTGGATTAGGAAGGCCTACATGGAGACTTTCGGCAGTTGGTTGAGAAAACATTTAATGAATGACAATGATGTTGTAGATCAGCTGTACATGTTGGCCAAGACACCATCTTCGACTATAACGACTTTCCAAGGGTACGAGATAAATGGGAATACATTTTACACGATCGCCCAAGATAAAAAGAGCACCAACCAAAACAGTGGTGTCCGCTTTGATGCAGCAACCGAGAATGGGCAAAAGGTCACATATTATGGTTACATAGAGGAGATATGGGAACTTGACTATGGACCCTCCTTTAAGGTCCCTTTGTTCCGTTGCAAATGGTTCAAGCTAACAGGAGGTGGGGTAAAGGTGGACCAGCAATACGGAATGACAATGGTGGATTTCAACAATCTTGGTTACCTTGACGAACCATTCGTCCTAGCGAAAGATGTCGCTCAGGTTTTCTATGTGAAGGACATGAGTATCAAACCGAGGAAACGGAAAGATAAGAAAACGATCAGTACATCATGCGATGATCCAAAGCGCCACATTGTTCTTTCAGGGAAAAGAAACATCGTGGGAGTGGAGGACAAGACAGACATGTCAGAAGATTATAATATGTTTGCTGAAATTCCGCCCTTCAAAGTGAACACCGACCCAAGCATTAAGTTAAATGATGAGGATGCTCCATGGATACGGCACAATCGTAAGCAAGCAGGGACACAAGGGAAGAAATGATGTGTAATAATTTATTGTACCAAACTTTGTTGAATGGATCATGTGAATTATATTACCCGTGATGTGTTTGGTGTCCATTTTCGAATGATACATGAAATTTGGAGTGATGTAGTCCATGACGCTCCATGGATACCAAAGTTTGACGACCGGCCTCTGGTATATTATTTGATATATTATTTGTATTTTTAGAATTTTGAATTGAATTAGTTTTATTTTTCTGAATTTTTTGATATATTGTATTTTTAACATTTTGAATTGAATTAGTTTTTTTTCTGAATTTTTTGATATATTATTTGTATTTTTAGAATTTTGAATTGAATTAGTTTTATTTTTCTGAATTTTTTGATATATTATTTGTATTTTTAACATTTTGAATTGAATTAGTTTTATTTTTCTGAATTTTTTGATATATTATTTGTATTTTTAACATTTTGAATTGAATTAGTTTTATTTTTCTTAATTTTTTGATATATTATTTGTATTTTTAGAATTTTGAATTGAATTAGTTTTATTTTTCTGAATTTTTTGATATATTATTTGTATTTTTAGAATTTTGAATTGAATTAGTTTTATTTTTCTGAATTTTTTGATATATTATTTGTATTTTTA
>NC_041393.1:659819090-659820860 GCF_002162155.2 Triticum dicoccoides
AAATCTATCATCAGTTGCTACGTTCTGTAAGTGATTTATTAATTTCTACCCCATCTCGTTCATATTGCCTGCACTATATATATGTCCTAACTATATTGTTGTGTCCGCTATTATACATGCAGAATGAAGATTAAGGAATGCAGAGTAAGGAACATCCATGATGTTGGGTTCATTGACCCACACATCGTTAATGGACATGTGTTGGAGCGTCACCCCGCCGACGTGGAGGCAGACCTGTGGCACTTTCTTACAAAGCAGGAACTCAAAAGTGATATTCTATTTCCTTACCATTTTGAGTGAGTGTTTCTGTCTTGAGCACATTCTCTTTTGTTTACTCCATGCATGGTATGTGGCCGGCTAATCGATGAGTTATGCATGACATACTGTGCATGTATCGTGTCCGCAGGTTCCACTAGATTCTGCTAGTAATTAAAGTTAACACCTCAGAATGTCTCGTCCACGACTCTGTGAATATGGATCCAAAGCTTTGGGGCGGCATGAGAAGAATGTTGCAGAAGTAATTATTTTCATTCATTTGCGCTCTATATCGATCGGCCTATTTCGTTCATTTCCTAATATCAAGTAACTAATTAATAACTCTCTTGTTCATTTAATTTTCTTTGCCTCGTAGGGTTTGGAGACGGTTCGTAGATACAAAGGTCGGTGAATTCAAAAAAGAGCTAGAATTCAAAATGTTAAAGGCTAAGAATGCTGGGGATATTCAGCCACCGGAGACCAATCTATGTGGATACTATGTCTGTGAGATGATCCGGAGATACACCTCTGAGCGGGTTCCGAGTGATGCCAATGCTCAGAGGAATAACCTCCGGTGGATGCTTAGTCCAGAAGCTCGCTTCCGACCACTTCAAGAGGAACTAGCTGGATGGTTCAACAGGGAAGTCCTCCATCCTAAAGGAGAACACTATTACGAGGACGTAGAACTTTATATGCATTAAATCATGTATGGAAACTTGTTCAAAATTGTATATGGTCATCCGATGATATTGAATATATATTGTATATTCCTCTTGAATTCTTTTTGGTTCTAATTTCAAATTTATTTGAAATTGTACATTCATATGCATGTATGTAGTACCGTAGAATATATGAAACTCCTTCAAAATTAAAATAAAGCACAAAAGAAATAAAACAATACAAATTAAACAGAAAACAGGTTTAGGGGGGGGGGGCTAAAACCCTAAACCTGTGGCGGCCTTTAGTCGCGGTTGGCCAGAAGAACCGCGACTAAAGGTCCTCCGCCCCGACGGCCGCCTGGCGCCCACGTGGACGGGCCTTTAGTCGCGGTTCTTAAGGAGCCGCGACTAAAGGTGGGGGGCTTTAGTCGCGCTTATTTGGTCGCGGTTGCGTAACCGCGACTAATGGCAGTTGCGAACCGCGACCAAAGGCCTTTTTTCCACCAGTGTAAGTTACAGCGTACAAATTTCTCTTTTTTGTTGCTTCCAAATAAAACAACATATGAACTTCTAACTTTGCAAGATAGCAAAACATTCTTACTACAATGAGAGAAAAAACTTATAGATTTTTTTGACGAATATTAATATACAAAATGAGATTTTCTTTATTAAAAAATGTTATTTTTAATACTTATAATGGAGGAAAAAATCTGAAAGTTTTTTCTCTCATTGTAGTAAGAATGTTTTGCTATCTTGCAAAGTTAGAAGTTCATATGTTGTTTTATTTGGAAGCAACAAAAAAGAGAAATTTGTACGCTGTAACTTAGTTGTCTAGCACGCATCTCAAAGCTATATT
>NC_041393.1:659820970-659855013 GCF_002162155.2 Triticum dicoccoides
TGAAGGGTATGGATAGAGGGTGTCCATGAGCCTAAGCTCTAAAAATCCGCGTCCCATGAACTGTGCTGATAGATCGACATCAACAACAACAATTTTTTCTTGATTGTACGTTATGGATTAGTCAGAGTATATGGGGAGGGGGGGGGGGAGTTCTTTGATTAATTAAACAGCCTATACAGATCACAGATTCGTGGCTTACCTGCTTGCTTTATGAAGATAGTAGTGGCCGACAACAATACAATACGTGCCTCGCTACCCCTACTATGTCACTGGGTGAGAACACCGCAAGATTTAACCCAAAACTAAGCACCTCTCCCATTGCGAGAAAAGCCAATCTAGTTGGCCAAACCAAAACGATAGTCCGAAGAGAAATAAAAAAATATCAAACCATGCATATAAGAATTCAGAGGAGACTCAAATAATATTAATAGACAATCTGATCATAAATGCACAATTCATTGGATCTTGACAAACACACCGCAAAAAATATTACATAGGATAGAACTCCAAGAACATCGAGGAGAACAATGTATTGAATATCAAAGAGAGAGAGGATGAACGAAATATACCCTAGAGGGAATAATAAAGTTTTTATTTATATTTCCTTATATCATGATAAATGTTTATTATTCATGCTAGAATTGTATTAACCGGAAACTTAGTACATGTGTGAATATATAGACAAACAGAGTGTCACTAGTATGCCTCTACTTGACTAGCTCATTAATCAAAGATGGTTAAGTTTCCTAGCCATGGACAAAGAGTTGTCATTTGATAAACGGGATCACATCATTAGAGAATGATGTGATTGACTTGACCCATCCATTTGCTTAGCACGATGATCATTTAGATTATTTCAATTGCTTTCTTCATAACTTATACATGTTCCTATGACTATCAGATTATGCAACTCCCGAATACCGGAGGAACACTTAGTGTGCTATCAAACGCCACAATGTAACTGGGTGATTATAAAGATGCTCTACAGGTGTCTTCGATGGTGTTTGTTCAGTTGGCATAGATCGAGATTAGGATTTGTCACTCCGATTGTCGGAGAGGTATCTCTGGGCCCTCTCTATAATGCACATCACTGTAAGCCTTGCAAGCAATGTGACTAATGAGTTAGTTGCGGGATGATGCATTACGGAACGAGTAAAGAGACTTGCTAGAAACGAGATTGAACTAGGTATTGAGATATCGATGATCGAATCTCGGGTAAGTAACATACCGATGACAAAGGGAACAACACATGTTGTTATGCGGCTTTACCGATAAAGATCTTCGTAGAATATGTAGGAACCAATATTAGCATCCAGGTTCCGCTATTGGTTATTGACCAGAGATGAGTCTCGGTCATGTCTACATATTTCTCGAATCTGTAGGGTCCGCACACTTAAAGTTCAGTGACGATCGATATTGTGAGTTCATGTGTTTTGATGTACCGAAGGTAGTTTCGGAGTCCCGGATATGATCACGGACATGACGAGGAGTCTCTAAATGGCCGAGACATAAAGATTGATATATTGGACGGCTATGTTCAGACACCGGAAGGGTTTCGGGTGATCTCGGATAAAACGGAGTGCCGGAGGGTTACCGGAACCCTCCTTCCCCCCCACCCAGAAGTTATTGGGCCCTTAGTGGGCTTTAGGGGAGAGAGAGGGCAGCAGCCAGGAGGTGGTGCGCCCCCCCCCCCAAGGGAGTCCGCATTGGACTAGGGGAGGGGGGCGCGGCCCCACTTTCCCTCTCCCTCCCCCTCTCCTTCCTTCCCCCTCCTAGTAGGACTAGGGAAGGAGGAATCCTACTCCTACTAGGAGGAGGTTCCTCCTCCCTTGGCGCACCCCCTAGGGCCGGCCGGCCTCCTCATCCCCTCCTTTATATACGGGGGAGGGGGAAACACCATAGACATAGAAGTTGATCTCTTAGCCATGTGCGGTGCCCCCCTCCACAGATTTCCAGCTCGGTCATATCATTATAGTGCTTAGGTGAAGCCCTGTGTCGGTAACTTCATCATCACCATCATCACGCCGTCGTGCTGACGAAGCTCTCCCTCGACACTCAGCTGGATCGAGAGTTCGTGGGACGTCACCGAGCAGAACTTGTGCTGATCGCGGAGGTGTCGTACTTTCGGTACTAGGATCGGTCGGATTTTGAAGACGTACGACTACATCAAGCACATTCTCATAACGCTTCCTCTTATGATCTACGAAGGTACATGGACTACACTCTCCCCTCTCGTTGTTATGCATCACCATGATAGATCTTGCGTGTGCGTAGATTTTTTTTTGAAATTACTGCGTTCCCCAGCAGTGGCATCCGAGCCAGGTCTATGCATAGATGTTATCTGCACGAGTAGAACACAAAGAGTTGTGGGCAATAATAGTCATACTTCTTACCAGCATGTCATACTTTGTTTCTGCGGTATTGTTGGATGAAGCGGCTCAGACCGACATTACGCGTACGCTTACGTGAGACTGGTTCTACCGACGTGCTTTGCACACAGGTGGCTAGTGGGTGTCAGTTTCCCCAACTTTAGTTGAATCGAGTGTGACTACGCCCGGTCCTTGTTGAAGGTTAAAATAGCACACTTGATGAAAAATCATTATGGTTTTGATGCGTAGGTAAGAACGGTTCTTGCTCAGCCCGTAGCAGCCATGTTAAACTTGCAACAGCAAAGTAGAGGACGTCTAACTTGTTTTTGCAGTGCATGTTGTGATGTGATATGGTGAAGACATGATGCTAAATTTTATTGTATGAGATGATCATATTTTGTAACAGAGTTATCGGCAACTGGCAGGAGCCATACGGTTGTCCCTTTATTGTATGAAATGCAGTCGCCATGTAATTGCTTTATATTATCACTAAGCGGTAGCGATAGTCGTAGAAGCAATAGTTGGTGAGACGACAACGATGCTTCGATGGAGATCAAGGTGTCAAGCTGGTGACGACGGTGATCATGACGGTGCTTTGGAGATGGATATCAAAGGCACAAGATGATGATGGCCATATCATATCACTTATATTGATTGCATGTGATGTTTATCCTTTATGCAACTTATTTTGCTTAGTTCGGCGGTAGCATTATAAGATGATCTCTCACTAAATTTCAAGGTATAAGTGTTCTCCCAGAGTATGCACCGTTGCTACAGTTCATCGTGCCCAGACACCATGTGATGATCGGGTGTGATAAGCTCTACGTTCACATACAACGGGTGCAAGCCAGTTTTGCACATGCGGAATACTCGAGTTAAACTTGACGAGCCTAGCATATGCAGATATGGGCTCGGAACACTGAGACCGAAAGGTCGAGCATGAATTATATAGTAGATACGATCAACATAGTGATGTTCACCATTTAAAACTACTCCATATCACGTGATGACACTACTAGGGAAAACCCTAGTAGTAGCGCGGGTTTAATGCCCACTAGTAGCGCGGGACACCGCGCTACTAGTAAGGCGCTACAACTATTCCATAGCAGTAGCGCCTGGTACACGCGCTACTGCTAATACATATAGCCGCAGTGTTTATTCACACCCGCGCTACTGCTAATATAGCTAGTAGTAGCGTGTTTACTCTCCATCGCTACTACTATTCTTTTTCTCATTTTTTTTATTTTTGGTGTATTTATACACCATTATACAAATTTTGGTACAATACCAATTATGAGGTTGTTATATCAATATGTCCATAATAGTGTGTCAAATGAAGGTGGATTAGGTTCAAGTGGAGGCAACATGTGGTGCATGTCAAAAGTATACTACTAATCCAAACTTGATCTAGTTTGGACTAGTAGTACTTTCCATGTGCACCACATGTTGCCTCCACTTGAATCTAATCCGCCAACACAAGCTATTTAATCATCATCATAGTCATTACCACCAACAGTAGCTATTTAATCATCATAGTCATAGTGTGGCACACATCATCATCTTCAAACTCATTCTAGCTAGCTAATCACCACCAACACTAGCTATTTAATCATTATTACTCATTTCTAGCTAGCAAATCATTCCTGCTGCTCTCTCTCAGGTAAAATAGCATAAAACATGTGTAGAACTCCTGCTTCATCAAGTTGGAGCATGCAGATGAACCTGTCTCCTAATCGTGGGCTGCGCTTCTACTTGCTGCCCCCTTGTACTGCTCTGCGACCGTTCACAGTTTTGCTTCAGTCTTTCACTATTAAGCATTCCTCGCTATTAGAAATCCTGTATGCACTAAAGTGCATTGTTGGATATCTTGGCCGTAAGCTAATAATTCTCATGCGACCTTTAGTCTCGATCCATTGTAGGAGTCCCTGTTGAAGAACATCGTATAGTAACATACTTAGCAATGAAGTTTAGCTTAAAAAATAATGTATGCAAAAGATGCATTGAGGGCAAATAGTAAAAATCTTACCATCTTTCCTAAATAGATGTCACCGTAGTTCAGTACGAACACTGTCGTGGTTTTGTCACGGCAGATGTCCTCGTGAAAGGACTTAGTCGTGGAGCCATCGCTACGGGTTAACTTGAAGGGGTTAAAGCGGACACAAGGACACGAGGGTTTATACTAGTTCGGCCCCTTCAATGAAGGTAAAAGCCTACGTCTAGTTGTGATGGGATTGATGGGGTTTCAATGACTAGGGAGCAAACAAGCTTCGCCTAGGCCTCGAGTTGTTGTTGTCTGTCCTGAACCGCCACTGGGTCATCCCTTTATATACACAGGTCGACACCCGGCCGGTCTACAGAGCCCCGAGGCCGACTCATACAAAGTGTCCGGCTCGGTCTCTCCTTCCCTAACTTATATTACAAGTTTACATAGTCATGGCGGTTTACCATCATGGGCCCTAATCCGCCTTTGGGTTGTGGGCTTCTAAGCTTCGTTAGTAAAACACCATCTTCTGGATCTTCATGGGCTTCAGTATAACCAAGGGTGAACCGGGCCCTCCCGGCCGGTTTACACTCAGTAGCTATATCCTCAACATTAGGCCCCGGATTGATTTGAATTTATTCATGTCAATCTCCAATACTTCAAAGATATCTTGTAAGCATCCTCTTGTTTTTATGTAAACCGCCAGATTGTCTTCTCCTGTAAATTTTGTAAACCGCCGTGACGTCATCTTCTGAACACAACAACGGTCCATCATGACATCATCTCTGTATAAAAAGATTAAAAAGATTCCCTTCACTTAATGGCTATCCCGAAAATCGAGGCGACAGGCACACCCATTCTGCCGCTTCGGGCGCCTTGATTCTCGCGCCTGCCATTTATCCCTTCCTCTATAAATAAAGCCCGAGGGCTGTTTTTCTCTCTTTCCCTTATGCGCCTTCTTCTTCCTTGCGACGCCCATGCTCTGAAGCTCTGCCACCGTCCACGACCCTCGAGAACTACACCGACCAAGGCCGCTGCATCAACCTGAGCTAGATCAGAGACTCATCGCACCCCTCCGCAGCAAATCTGCAGTGGTAAATTTCCTCTTTTGTTCATCTTTAGATCTGCGTTAGGTTTCGTGAGCTCATCTGTACAGTTCTTCATTTTTCCTCTTCATCCTTCCTTCTGCCGTGATAGTTTTGATCCAAAAAATAGTGTAGATCTCATGCGGTAGTTATTCCGCATCCGTTGCTAATGCTAGCAGATCTTCCTTTTCTTCTGTAGAATGTACAACCTTCCCTGTTTTTCTTAGCGCTTTTAGAGAGCACAGAAAAAATTTGTTTTCCAGATGTGCGGTAGATCCAAATAAATTTGAACATTGTGTGAAACCTGTTTTTGTCAACACTTAGCAGAAATTTTGAATCTTGGCCCTTCTGCCTATGGGCGGTTTAACCTTTGATAGCCAATCCGCCATATGTCATTAGCCCTCTCTTAAACCGCCAACTGAACCTTGCATAATATTTTATCCGGTTTAACACTGAATTTTACACTTTAAACCATAAATTATAAAACCGGCACTTGTTTTTCCTTTCAGCTCCCCCCTTTCGGAATGGCGAAACAATTTTCTGCTTGCAATTGGGTCCCGTCCCGGATCACGGAAACACAAATCAATGGTTATGTTACCACTGGTGTTTTAGCCTCAAAAAGGGTTCTCCACTGGCGAGTTCCGGAATCGGAATGTCCACGTGAGCCTCAAGAAGGAGAGGTGATTGTTTTTATGCAACACTTAGACCGGGGATTCAGTCCGCCCAGATCAAAAATTTTCCGGGATGTCCTTGCAAGCTTCCGACTCCATCTGCAAGATATTGGTCCGAATTCTGTGTCCAATATATGCATCTTTCAAGTATTCTGCAAAGTCTATCTTCAAGAAGAACCAACCGTGGAGCTATTTTGGGATTTCTTTCATTTGAACCACCGTACAGAATTCTCAAATGGTCCCAACACAGAGCTTGGCGGCGTTTCAATTCAGAAAAGGAAAGAAGTTGACTTCCCTCATGCAAAACATCATAGCCATCCGAAAGATTGGAATCAGACTTGGTTCTACTGCCGGAACACTGCCCCTGATGGAGAAAATCCTTTGCTGGGTTATCGCCCTCACCGGCTTAGCAACGGCCACCCATTACCTTCACGCTTGACTGCCGCAGAACGGAAGAATTTTGCACCTCAACTTACCAAGCTCCGGGCTCTGATGGCCAACGGTTTAACTGGCATTGATCTTGTCCGCTGCTGGGTTTCTTGGGGCATGTTACCTTTAAGAAGCCGCCCCGGATTGATGCATGAATATACTGGTGATGTCAAAGATCCTCAACGATATCACGATCTAGTAATAACCGAACTTGAAGTTACTGAATCGGTGAAGAAAATGCTTGATGAACCGATCTTTGCCTGTAGCCAAATCGGGTTGGCTCCGTTTTGCGTCTCCAACAAACCGCCAGCGGTAAAGTTTATCTATATACTTTACTGATTTGCTTCCATATTGACAGTGTACTAACATTTCCTTGTCTTAAATTTCAGGCTGACAGCTCCTTTTGGAAACGGACTAAACCGGCCAGGGCTGCTCGTGCAAAGACCAAGGCCACCAAGAAAACTGGCAAGAGGAAAACCACCGAGCCTTCTGATCCGCCAGAAGATGAAGAATCAGACGCTGAGGTAGAACTTGACTCACTTGGCTCCTTTTTCGTTCATCTTATTGACAACTACTATTCCCAGGATGACGCTGAGGCCAGCCATGCAGAACCTGTTGAGGTAATCCTTCTTTCTTCTGACTCAGATCTTGTTCCGGTTAAAAGAATTCCCCGCACAGTCCGGAAAGTAAAACAATTTCACTCCCGTGCTCATTTGGATCCAAAATTTTCTTTGAAGACACATCAAACTGAAGAATGCCGTACAACCCGGCATAGTAGTCAACAAATCACGTCGTCCGGTTTAGCTGATACGCCAACCCGGAAACATTGTCCAGAGGTGACTTGTTCTCCTGAAAAGCGTTATGCTTTGAAAGGTTTCTTCTGATGACCTCTCAATCCGTCTGACCCAAATTATCAGGCTTCTTCCAACTCGTCTGGCGGTTCATCAACCACTCAACTGCCTCCTCTCAAAGTTGTCACTGGGTAAGTATATTGCTCCTTAATTTGTTTCTTTTATTTGTCGGTTTACCATATTCTAACCTTTGATGTTGTAGCGCCAAGGCTCGATTAAGTAAGAAAGCCAAGACCCTTGACCCTACTGTTGATGTTGATCCGGAAAAGATTCCTGAGCATCATGGCGAAAACCCGGAAGTTGCTATAGACAGCTCTGCTGGGAAAAACCAAGATGCTGATGCTAACCCGCCCGAGGTTGAATTGAATGTAGAGGTTGATACTTCACATCCCCCTGCTCCTCCAAGTCCAACAGTGGAACAACGGGGCTCAACTGCTGATCCGCCAAGCCCTGTTAAGAACGCCAATTCATCCAGTCCAGCCAAAGATGATGATGTTGTTGTTACTGGCACCGCATATACCGCCCCTGGTAATCCGGTTGCTCTATCAAAGCACTCTTCCAAGGATGAATTTGCTTCTATGAGCAAGGGGAAAGAAAAAACTGATCTATCAGCTTATGTCGATCTTTCTGCTCAAGACCTTCACTCCAGCTTCTTGAACCGGCTTTACACAAGCCTTGATTACGAAGCCGGTTTAGTAAATCTGATGAAGGATCGCTATGAGGTAAACAGTTGTGTTCTTTGCTCTTGTACCTTCATTGCATAGTAGCCCCCAAGGGCCGGTTTGTCTGTAGAAAGTCAAACCGGGACTTTTATAGTCCATACTGTATTTTATAAAATTCCCTTGTGTATTTCTGATCAAACAAACATTAGCCCCCAAGTGCCATGATTAAAACTTGTATTAATCCTTGGGACTTTAATAATCAGTATAAAAATGATCCGCATTAGCCCCCAAGTACCAAGTGTTCAACTGGTTAGATGCTTGGGACTTTAAGAAAGATATGAACATGCCCTCTTACTGTTGCAGAGGGAAATAAGCCAACAAGCCTCACAAATCGGTGACCTTCAAGAAAATCTGAAATCCCAACAAGCAGAAACCACCAAGGCCAAGGATGAGTTGAAAACCGCCTTAACAACCATGGAACAGCTTAAGGAATGGTTCAAGTCTGAGCGGGCTAACTGGGATGCTGAAAAGGCTGGATTGCTGAAACGGGCTGAAGACGCTGAAGCAGCTCTTAAACCAGTGACAGAAGAGCTTACCGGCTTAAAGCGCCAAGTCAACGCCATGAACTCTGCAATATTTGGTAAGCAATGTTTACCAAGGCGTTATGAATATTCTGCTTTGAAATTTCCTCCGATTTAACATGAACTGCTTAAACCGCTGCAGGTAGGCGCATTGCTCATCTGGGCTCTGATATGCGGAAGAAACTCAAGGCCGCGTATACGCTGATTGAACAGCTGTATACCGGCGCCCAACGGGTTATCTGCGCCACTTCTGATGACAATACGGCTCCAACACTGATCAAGGACACGCTGGACCGGCTATCTATGATACCAGCGCAGATAGAAGAGTTGAAGTGATCCGCTGCTCGGGCTGGCACTTTACTAGCATTGACTCGCGCCAAGGCATGGATAGCTTATCTTGATCCGACTGATATAGCCAAAGGCTTCCCCAGTGCACAAGAAAACGGCGAAGTATTTGATAATGACGCCCTCAAACGAGTAACAAGGGAGATGCATCCTCTGGCGAGTCAGCTGGCAGAAGAGGCGAACCTGACGGTTCACCGATCCTTCTACGACGCAAACAACAAACGGGTTGAAGCCGTTATTCCGGAAGTGCAGAACCTTGTTCCACCAATCCGTAAGCACACTTATGCCCCTGACGTTGATCCGGCTGAGCTTATAAGTGAAGAGGCTATCTTTCAGGCTTTAACCCGGATTGACTGGGACACCAATGACTTCCGGCCATTGGATGGGGAGGAGGAGGCTGAACCGACGCCAGATGACCCATCTACGAACCTGGCGATGAAGCTTAATCCGTCAAGTCCGTTGATACGTTAGAAACTGTCTGTTTTGAAACAATTCCATATTTTGGGCCTCTGAATGCGTTGTAATAGACTAGCTGCCACCCTTGGTATTTATATGCCTTCGTGCATACTTATTACAACTTATGCCTCCTTTGAATCATCAATGATAAACTGTTATCTGCAGAAAAAGTCTTAAAATGCCACTATGGTTGTACCACCAAGCTGGTCATAATATCGAGGTATATGAAATCAAAGATAACTTCTTAGATTACACATATAATCAAATATAACAATATATGATACTCGCCATCATAGGCCATGAAGTTGGCTGTGCCAATCGTAAACCGGAGTGTTTTAAGAAAAACACTGTCGTAGGAGAATAGCTCCTGTGAATATAAGGTCGGGTTACCAAGTAACCGATCCGGTTTATAGAGAAGACTGGTACAATTCCAAAATAGGATGTTAGCAGAAAATCAAGCCAGGCGATGCATCTCCGGATCAAGAATAGTCCGTGTTCCGTCAATTGACAGTCAAACCGGCTTAACAATCGTTGGTGTAAAAACACAACACAAATATGCAAATAAGAGAAATATATCTCAAGCAAAGACAAATAGAATCATTTGAAAAAAGAGAGGCTATCTGAGCCGATCAAATGGCATTACCATGGTCGGACACGGTCAAACCCCCGACAGGTGTAGCTATGGTTCAAGTCAGCCAAGGTCCCCAAATGATGCAGTGGCATTACGCCGATCAAGAGGTGTAGCGATGGTTCGGGTTCGACCAAAGCCCCCAAGTGATTCTGTGGCCTTAGGCCGATCAAGAGGCGTGACTGGTTCAGACATGACCAAGTCCCCAAGTGATCTTGTGGCTTTCGCCGGTCTAAAGGTGTTGCATTGGTTCGGATACGACCAAGCCCCCTAGTGACATGATACAAAGCTTGTTTGAAAAAGCTAACTCAAGGGGTAAACCGGAGGTCTCTTTAAGATAAAAACTCCGTGTAACCACACATGATATAAAAATAACAGAGACCCCGCTTTAGCTAAGGCTCCGGTTTATTGTATTGATCATAATATATACATTGTCATAATATGTACATAAGTAGAGCCTATGGCTCAAGTATAGTAAGGCCGAAGATGAGCTATGTTCCAGGGCCTGTTGGTCTCCTCCTCTGACGTGCGTGAGTCTTTATGCTCTCGAATATCGATCAGATAGTACGACCCGTTGTGCAGATTCTTGCTGACCACGAAAGGTCCCTCCCAAGGCGGGGATAACTTGTGCATACCAGCCTGGTCTTGGATGAGTCGAAGCACCAAATCTCCTTCTTGAAAGGTCCTGGTTCTAACCCGGCGACTGTGATAGCGATGAAGATCCTGCTGGTAAATCGCTGAACGGGCAGCTGCGATGTCACGCTCTTCGTCCAATAGGTCCAAAGCGTCTTGTCGCGCTTCCTCGTTGTCCGCTTCAACATACGCCGCCACACGAGGTGAATCATGATGGATATCACTGGGGAGGACCGCGTCCGCGCCGTAGACCATGAAGAACGGTGTGTATCCTGTCGACCTGTTGGACGTGGTGTTGATGCTCCATAAGACAGATGGTAACTCCTCAACCCAACATCCCGGCGTTCGTTGTAAAGGAACCATGAGCCGGGGCTTGATGCCTCGCAAGATCTCTTGATTAGTCCGTTCTTCTTGGCCATTGGACTGTGGGTGAGCTACTGATGATACGTCAAGCCGGATGTGCTCAAGCTCACAAAACTCTTTCATAGCGCCCTTGGAGAAGTTGGTACCATTATCAGTAATGATACTGTGTGGAAAGCCAAACCGGAAAATCACCTTTTTAATGAACTGAACCGCCGTGGCTGCATCACACTTGCTAACGGGCTCCGCTTCAACCCACTTTGTAAACTTGTCAACCGCCACCAAAAGGTGGGTCTTCTTGTCCTTGGACCTTTTGAAAGGTCCGACCATATCCAGCCCCCAAGTTGCAAACAGCCAAGTAATTGGAATCATCCTCAATTCTTGAGCCGGCACATGAGCGCGCCTTGAGAATTTCTGACAGCCATTACATCGTCTAACTAGGTCCTCCGCATCAGCATGAGCAGTCAACCAGTAGAAACCGTGATGAAACGCCTTAGCCACCAGAGACTTTGAACCGGCGTGGTGACCACAATCCCCTTCATGGATTTCGCGTAAAATTTCACAGCCTTCCTCAGGGGACACACAACATTGAAACGCTCCTGATACGCTGCAATGATGCAATTCGCCATTGATAATGGTCATGGACTTGGATCGCTGGACTATCTGCCTGGCCAGAGTCTCATCCTCTGGTAACTCGCCCCGGTTCATGTACGCAAGATAAGGAACTATCCAATCCGGTATGACATGCAGGGCTGCCACCAACTGCGTCTTCGGATCAGGAATAGCCAAATCCTCTTCACCAGGGAGCTTGACGGACAAGTTATGCAGAACATCTAAAATGACGTTAGGCGGGACCGGTTTATGCTGAGAGCCCAACCGGCTTAAAGCGTCCGCCGCTTCGTTCTTCCATCTGTCCACATGATCCACCTGATAACCCTTAAAGTGACATGCAACAATATCCACCTCACGACGATAGGCTGCCATGAGCGAATCCTTGGAATCCCAAGTGCCAGATACTTGTTGAGCCACCAGGTCCGAGTCACCGAAGCACTTAACCCGGCTGAGATTCATCTCCTTCGCCATCCGAAGACCATGGAGTAAAGCTTCATACTCAGCTGCATTGTTAGTACAAGGGAACATTAAGCGGAGAACGTGACAGAACTTGTCACCTCGTGGGGAAGTTAATACGACTCCAGCCCCCGAGCGCTCCAATTGCCTGGACCCATCAAAATGAATAGTCCAATAAGTGTGATCCAGCTTCTCTTCAGGTGCTTGTAATTCCGTCCAATCATTGATGAAATCTACAAGTGCTTGAGATTTGATTGCCGTCCGAGGCACATATTTTAATCCGTGCGGCCCAAGCTCTATAGCCCACTTGGTAATCCGGCCAGTCGCCTCCCTGTTCTGAATTATATCGCCCAGAGGAGCAGAGCTGACCACTATGATTGGATGTCCCTGGAAGTATTGTTAAAGCTTCCGACTTGCCATGAAAACTCCATATACTAGCTTCTGCCAATGCAGGTACCTTTGCTTGGACTCAATAAGCACCTCGCTAATATAGTAAACCGGACGCTAAACCGGATACTCCTTGCCTGCCTCTTTGTGCTCCACCACAATAGCCACGCTGACTGCGCGAGCATTAGCCGCTACATATAGTAGTAATGGCTCCTTGTCAATCGGAGCTGCAAGAACAGGCGGATTGGCTAACTGCCGCTTTAAGTCCTCAAATGCTTTATCAACACCCGAACTCCAGATAAACTGATCCGTCTTCTTCAGCATCTGGTACAAAGGGATCACCTTCTCTCCAAGGCGACTGATAAACCGGCTCAACACGGCAATCCGGCCTTCCAAGCGCTGAACATCGTTGATACACTTTGGTTTAGCCAGGGAGGTAATAGCTGTAATCTTCTCCGGATTAGCTTCAATTCCCCTGTAGGACACGAGAAAACCCAATAACTTGCTTGCCGGAACACCAAAAACACATTTGGCCGGGTTGAGCATCATCTTGTAAACCTATAGGTTGTCAAAGGTTTCCTTCAAATCATCAATCAACGTCTCCTTCTCCCTTGACTTGACCACAATATCATCCACATAAGCGTGCACATTACGGCCAATCTGCTTATGAAGGCAATTCTGTACACACCGTTGGTAAGTTGCTTGGGCGCTCTTGAGCCCAAAAGGCATAGATACATAGCAGAAGGCTCCAAAGGGAGTTATGAACGACGTCTTCTCCTGGTCCTTAACTGCCATCTTGATCTAATGATACCCAGAATATGCTTCCAGAAAACTCAAATGCTCACAACCTGCAGTGGCATCAATAATCTGGTCAATGTGGGGGAGGGCAAAAGGATCTGCTGGACAAGCTTTGTTAAGATCTGCGTAATCCACACACATTCGCCAAGTGCCGTTTTTCTTAAGAACCAGCACCGGATTAGCAAGCCACTCTGGATGGAAGACTTCAACGATAAAACCATCCGCTAAGAACCTGGCCACCTCTTCTCCAATAGCTTTGCGCCTTTCTTCGTTAAACTAGCGGAGAAACTGCTTCACCGGTTTGTACTTGGGATCTACATTAAGATTGTGCTCAGCGAGTTCCCTCGGTACACCTGGCATGTCAGAGGGCTTCCATGAAAAAATGTCCCGATTCTCACGGATGAACTCAATGAGCGCGCTTTCCTATTTCGGATCCAAGTTGGCGCTCATAGTGAACTGCTTGGACGAATCACCAGGCACGAAGTCCACAAGCTTAGTCTCAGCCGCCGATTTGAACTTTAGATCCGGATCATGCTCTGTAGTCGGTTTCTTCAACGGGGTCATATCCGCCGGATGAACATTGTCCTTGTAATATTTCAACTCCTCCATCGCACAAACCGACTCTGCATAGGCCGCATCACCTTCCTCACAGTCCAAAGCGATCTTGCGGCTTCCATGAACCGTTATTGTCCCCTTGTGACCCGGCATTTTGAGCTGTAAATAGATATAACAAGGCCGTGCCATGAATTTGGCATAAGCCGGCCACCCAAATAGGGCGTGATATGGGCTCCGGATCTTCACCACCTCAAAAGTCAGTGTCTCTGACCGGGAATCATGATCATCTACAAAGGCCACTTCCAGAGCTATCTTACCAACAGGGCATGCTGACTTGCCAGGTACTACACCATGGAACACCGTATTAGACGGTTTTAGATTTTTATCTGTTAGCCCCATACGGCTGGAGGTCTCATAGTACAGGACGTTAATACTGCTCCCTCCATCAATGGGAACCTTGGTGAATTTATAACCTCCCACCTGAGGGGCCACCACCAATGCCAGCTGACCCGGATTGTCAACCCGGAGAGGGTGATCCTCTCTGCTCCACACAATTGGTTGTTCCGACCAGCGTAAATAACGCGGCACGACCGGTTCAACAGAATTTACCGCTCGCTTGTGGAGTTTCCGGTCTCGCTTATCCAAGCTGGTCGTGAAAACATGATATTTCCCACTATTCAACTGCTTTGGATGGCTCTGATAACCCGACTGCTGCTACTGGCTGTAACCACCTTGGTTATTCTGATTATTCTGATTGTTATGTCCACCCTGATTGCCATTGAAGCCTGAACCGAAAGCTCCCCCATCGTGACCCGGCCCGTGGAAACCGGATCCTGAGCCACCACCTGATCCATGGTCATACCGGAAAGCGTTAGAATTTTTGAACTCCTGCATAATGTAACAGTCTTTCCAAAGGTGGTTGGCCGGCATCTCCTTCGTCCCGTGCTTTGGACATGGCTGGTTCAACAAATAGTTTAGGCGATCCGGGTTAGGGTTCGGGGCTCCACCATGATTCGCCGCTTTACCCTTGCGTCGCTGACCCTTGTCCTGCGCGTTGGTATCAGCCACAAAGTCTACGCTGCCATCCGCTTTACATTTGCCTCTGTTCCCCTGGTTTGCCGTGTTATGTTGCTGCCCCTTGGGGTTGCTGTTCTTTTTTCCCTTCCCTGCCTTGTCATCATCAGACTCGGGATCCTTGGTACTATCAGAATCAACATACTTCACTAAAGCACCCATGAGGGTTCCCATGTCGTTACAAAATCGCTTCATTCGCCCCAATTTTAACTTCAGAGGCTTAAACCGGCAGCTGCCCTCCAGGGTTATAATCGCAGAATCAGCATTGATACGGTCTGACGAGTGCAAGATTTCCGAGACGCGGCGTACCCAATGGGTTGTTGACTCTCCTTCCTCCTGGACACAGGCCGGTAAGTCCACTATTGATATGGGTTGCTTACAGGTATCTTTGAAATTATGGATAAACCGGGCTCGCAACTGGGCCCATGAGCTAATAGAATTGGGCGGCAAGCTCTTTAACCAAGTACGGGCCGTCCCTTCAAGCATCATGGTAAAGTACATTGCGCACGCGGCCTCATCCACATCTAGCATCACCATGGCCATCTCGTAACTCTCTACCCATGCTTCTGGAGACAAATCGGCAGTGTAATTCGGTACCTTGCGCGGACCCTTGAAGTCTTTGGGTAAGCGCACATTGCGTAGAGCGGGGATTAGACAGGGCACCCCCAAAGAACTAGAAGTGACCCCTGGCTCGATTGAGGTGGTGGGACGAACTGGCGTAAGCTGACGCGCCTCATTTTGTGCTGCTAACTCGGCCTCCCTACGTGCCCGGTCCCGGTCCACCACTTCCTGAGCATCACGAATACCACCCGTCGGGTTATTGCCACGGGCCGCTGCACTGTTCTGTGCGTTGCTTGATACGGCCGGTTCATCCATATGCCTGCTGTAGCTCCGGCTCGGGCGAGGGGTGGAATGAATCCGGTCTCGGCTGTACGAGTACGCTTCCTGTTGGATCAAAGCGGTCCGAAGGAGCTCCTTAACCTGGCGCGTCTCCACCACCTGCGGAGAATCGCCTTCGATCGGGACGGCCTCCAATCGTGAAGCGGCAGCGACAAGATTGTCCATAGGATTGGAATAATGACCCGGAGGTGTCTAGACCGGCTGAGGTACGATATTGTTCTGCCGAGGAGGTTCCATTAAACGAGGTTGGACCGGCGCGCCTGGCCCTGGCGCCTTCGCCCGGTTTACCTCCGGCGGATTACTGGTTCCTGCCCCTAGGGTGTGGAAGAGATTTTTGGGGTCAAAAATCGAAGGCAAACGGGGCCTGTGCTTCCGCTTCAAGACCTCATGCGACACGTTCTGATCCAGCATAAGCTTATAGGCCTGGGCGTCTAAAGCGGCCCGCTCTGTGGCCATCCTGTCGTTCTCAGCTGAAAGGTCGACCTTGGCCTGAGCGATCTGCTCTCTCACCTTTCCAATTTCTGTGTTGCGGGCATCCTGATCCGCCGGGTTAGCCTCCGCCATGAGCACAACTAGCGCATCAAACAGATCAGATAAGACTTGAGCCGGCGGGCACACAGGACCTCCTACCCTGGCTGCCGCCGCCGCTGACGATCCAGAGAACATTGCTGCTGCGGTCGAAGAGTGTCACCGCTTGTGTACCGGCCATGAATATTCCAACCCGGTTAGGCAGATCGGAGGGGTCCGGAATACTGTCGCCATCGGAACAGCCCCCAATCTGGTCGTCTTGCAACTGATACAACGATTCGGTCTCTCTGGTCGAGGACTCGTCGCCGGAATAGACGACGGTCTCGCTACCATATCCCGATGCGTCCTCATGTTCACCTCCGTGGATGACCCCCACGAAGGCACGCTTCACGATCGGTTTAACCTGGGCAGATCTCGCACGCTGAGCCGTCTCAACGAGTTCGGTGCAGATGTCCGGCTCAGGACCCGACTCACCAATCTTGCCGATGAAGACGTGTATGCCACCAAAGGGGACCCGGTACCCGTACTCAATTGAGCCGGCCTCGGGGCCCCATCCTGCATCGTCGATGTAGAACTTGCCGCGACGACTCTTGGTCATCCGGCCCACAGCATAGCCCTTGAGTCCTTCGAACTTGCCCTCCAAGAACATCAAACCATCGTGCAATAGCCCCACGGTGGGCGCCAACTGTCGTGGTTTTTTCACAGCAGATGTCCTCGTGAAAGGACTTAGTCGTGGAGCCATCGCTATGGTTTAACTTGAAGGGGTTAAAGCGGACACAAGGACACGTGGGTTTATACTAGTTCGGCCCCTTCAATGAAGGTAAAAGCCTACGTCTAGTTGTGATGGGATTGATGGGGTTTCGATGACTAGGGAGCAAGCAAGCTTCGCCTAGGCCTCGAATTGTTGTTTTCTGTCCTGAACCACCGCTGGGTCATCCCTTTATATACACAGGTCGACGCCAGGCCGGTCTACAGAGCCCCGAGGCCAACTCATACGAAGTGTCCGGCTCGGTCTCTCCTTCCCTAACTTATATTACAAGTTTACATAGTCATGGCGGTTTACCATCATGGGCCCTAATCCGCCTTTGGGTTGTGGGCTTCTAAGCTTCGTTAGTAAAACGCCATCTTCTGGATCTTCATGGGCTTCAGTATAACCAAGGGTGAACCGGGCCCTCCCGGCCAGTTTACACTCAGTAGCTATATCCTCAACAAACACTATTGGTCGCACATTTTGAGTACTAAGATTTCTAAGTCTAGGAAAATAATTTGTCTTGAAAACATCAAGATCCTCAAGCCATGAAACATAATGACCTATCTCCTCATAATTTAGTTCAGCCTCGGGATAGTGGACGGTCATGTCTACCAAGCGCCGGACATGTTCGCTTGAATGGAAATAAGCTGTCAATAGAAATTAGTTGACAACTATTTTTGAATAAACAATATCGAAGACATAAATATGGTTGAGAAACTCACATAATGGTATAACTGGAGGCGTCTGCACATCGACCCAAATGTCTCTATTACCTTCAATATCATCTTCGGGACGAATATGAAAGGTGGTAAACATATCAGGCTCAAATACATAAGCCTTGCATACTGCTTGCCAAGTTTTGCATTCAAAATAGGTGTAGGTGTCTGCGTTGGATAATTTTGCGTGGAAAGTATAATCATGCTCAGGCTTCAAGTTAACGCTCTTTACCTTGGTAGTTTCCATACCACTAAAACCTATCTTATCCAAGACAAAAATTCTTAAATGGCAGGGGATACGCTAATAGAATAGTAAAAAAAATTAAATTATAAGTTGAAGCAAATGAAGCAGATTTCATGCTTAATTACGAAAAAGACTTGTCGTTGTGACTTACTGTATCCACTTCGAAGTTCTCGTCCAGCTTGATGGTGAAGCGCCTATCATCATCTACGGAGATTATGTCGCACATGCCGCGCTCGTCTTCGCAGTATTCGCAAATACCGAAATCCTTTTTGTCATCAGACATTTCCTATGTTCATAGTTGAGACATTAAATGAAAATCAATCGAAGGAAACTACCAGGATACTCAACACACAAATCCAAATCATAAAATAAATAAGTATTCAAATTAGCATGCATTCAATAAGCAAAAGTAAATCATCTCGTGCGTCCGTACATCGTCGAATATTATCACTAATACATCCCGAATAGTATCATACATATAACATCACTAATAGAACTAAAATCCTACCGCACGACGGGTACCCGCGCGGGCGGTGGACACCCAAAGAGAAGGAACCATCACAGGATCATATCTCCGGTCAGCTGCCCAAAGAACCTGCCAGGTATTGGAGAACGTACCCGTGCTCCAACTCAAACAAGTAGCGACGGACGTGCGTGTTCTCCTCCCTGACACGGTGACGTACCACCTCCGCGGGGTCCTCGAGCCTCTGGACCGTCACTGGCCCATGAGACCGCCACCAAAGAAGGTTCGGGTCAATGGTGGGCTGACTTCTCACCAACCTGCGCCCCCCGGTAGGTAGCGCCTCCCAGTACCAACCCGGTGGAGCCCAGTCCCGGACATGGCCCATCTGGTCAAGCAGGTGTGCTCCGCTGAGTCGACGATGACGAGGATGCGGGGATAATTGCTTTAACTAAAAAAATAACAACAAATGTGACATATTCAACTAGTTCTTACGATTAAATCTAGTCAATTAATTCTATACGTAATAAAATGAATAATGACTAAAAAGGCCTATGCTTTGCAGGAATGTTGACTCCTTCCCGGTGCGGCAAATCCCGGGCACTCGATATGTCCTAGTTTGTAGCACAAGTCATGCCGAAATTCACGGAAAATTTCGGCATGACTTTTGCTAAAAAGTGGACAAATCGAGAACCTGCAATTTGCCGGAACGGAAATGAATCAACATTCCGGCAAAACATAGGCCACTCGGCTTCATTCCCTGGAAACAACAAAGCCACTTGGGCACAATCGAACCACTACAATAATGGAATATGCAAATGAACATCAATGACATATATCATATAACAACAATTTTGTTTTTTCTTTTTTAATGAAATTACTGTTTAGGCATTTTCATAAAAATTTACCCTAGTGAATTTCCTAAAAAAATTGCTAATCATTTTTCCTAAATGCTAAAAAATGCCTTCTTCCCTAAATAAATCTACGGTTCATATGAACACCTAGGGTTCATATGAACATCAACACAACATCAACACATATATATGCTAAAAAATTGATGCAACTAAAATTTGAAGAACCGTAGACAGAGGTAGGGGAGGGGGAGAGCAGGCGTGCTCACCTCGGGTGCCTGCGGCGAGGGAGGGGTAGGCGGCGTCGAGGTCGGGGTCGGGGCTCGGGCGCGTGGCGTAGGGCGGCGTCGAGGTCGGGGTAGGGGCGGCATCGAGGTCGGGATCGGGGGCGGCGTCGAGGGTGTGCGGCGGGCGGTGGCGGTGGTGAGGTTGAGGGCGGCAGCGGGCGGCGGCGGTGAGTTCGAGAGCGGCAGGGCGACGGCGGCGATGGAGCAGTTGGGGGAGAGTGGAAAGTGGAGGGGAAGCACTTAGCGAAATTTTGAGCCCGCGCGGCCGGGGGTTAAGTCAAACAAGCAGGAGCGCGTTTGTCCGGAACATGCTATAGCTAAGTTAGCTATAGTGTGTCCGGTGAAATGCACTACAACTACTCCTTTCTGTTTTATAATATCAGTAGCACTTTGCCTGAAAAAACGCTACTGCTAAGTCTAAGCATGTAAAAACTTCAAATATATACATTGGTCATCATTGATCTTTTTTGTGTAGAATCTAAATAGTCAACATGAATCCTCACAGTACCTGTATAGGCACTGGTGAAGATTCATATTGCAGCCACAAATCCTACACATATAGTTCAATGAAGACCAAGAGCTCGAGATAGTTTGAGAAGTAACATATTTAAGGTGGTAAACACCTTGTTCTCTTAGCGGTATGGGACTAAACTTAATTATGTGCAATACTTAGCAGCAACGTGTTTTGAAGAAAAACGTTGCTACTAAGTACTTTAGCAGTAGCGCGTCCTTGGAAGGGCGCTACTACTATATCTAGCCTGGAGGCAACACCGTGGCAATTATAGTAGTAGTGCTTGTTTCACCTAGACCACTACTGCTACCGTGCTATTAGTAGCGCAGTTTCCTGAAGCACGCTACTGCTAATTAGCAGTAGCGTCTGTTTTTAAACCGTGCTTCTGCTAAGATTCTGTGTATAAGGTTTTCCCTATGTAGTGTGATCGGACATGGTTTAGTTGATATGGATCACGTGATCACTTAGATGATTAGAGGGATGTCTATCTAAGTGGGAGTTCCTAAGTAATATGATTAACTGAACTTTAATTTATCACGAACTTAGTACCTGATAGTATTTTGCATGTCTATGTTGTCGTAGATAGATAGCCCATGATGTTGTTCCGTTCAATTTTAATGCGTTCCTAGAGAAAGCTAACTTGAAAGATGATGGTGGCAATTACAAGGACTGGGTCCGTAACTTGAGGAGTATCCTCATTGCTGCATAGAAGAATTACGTCCTTGTAGCACCGCTAGGTGAAAAACAAGCTGCAGGAGGTACGCCATATTTTATGAACGTCTGATAGAGCAATGCTGATGACTACTCGATAGTTCAGTGTGCCATGCTTTACGGCTTAGAACCGGGACTTCAACGATGTTTTGAACGTCATCGAGCATATGACATGTTCAAGGAGTTGAAGTTAATATTTCAAGCAAATGCCCGGATTGAGAGATATGAAGTCTCCAATAAGTTCTACAGCTGCAAAATGGAGGAGAATAGTTCTATCAGTGAACATATACTCAGAATGTCTGGGTACCACAATTAGTCACTTGACTCAACTGGGAGTTAATCTTCTTGATGATAGTGTGTGACACCCCAAAATTTTAACCTTGTTCTGTTAATTAAAATTTTGCCAGGAATTTAAAACTTTTATTTTCTGGGCTCCCTTTTGATTTTTTTGAACCTTTTTCCTCCCTTGCTATTATGGAGTTTTCCCCATAGAGAAAACTTTTCAAATATGTTATTGGACTTGTTTAACCTCTCAAGAAAAACTTTCATTTTATTAGTAGAACTAATTACATAATTAATTTGCTTGATCTTTATTTTCTTGAAAAATGGTTTTCCAAGGTTATATGGCCATATTTGAACTACAACCATTTGATAAATTCACTTAAAATTCCAACCAAAATTTGGAGATGTGATGTGATGTTTTTAAATCACTTTTATGCAAAAATATATTTTATTCATGAAATAATTTGAGCTCTACACCCAATTTTCTTCTCTGGTCCAGTGGGCAATTTTGCACTACAACTCATTTAAATACTTCTTTCTAGCCTCCACCAAAATTATGGGATGTTAGTAGCAGCATATGATTCAACTTTATGCAAAAACCTAGTGTTGTTCTTTGGAAAAATTGAGTGAATCATCTTCTTTTCCATTCTGGTCCAACTTGAGGATTTGTACTACAACTATATTTTAACTTGCTCCTTTTGCTGTGATTCCTTTTCCTACTTGTAGTACACCTTACCAAACCCTTAAGTCCAGGAGCATGCACCCATTGGATCATTTTTGGTTCATGAGGTAATGCCTTTTATTTTCTGTCCAGATATGAAGTTTTGCAAAACTTGCACTAACAAGTTTGAGCTTTGGGCAAACTAACCTCACCACCCTCTCTTTCATCTAAAGAGACCCCACTCTGGAAGTTTTGGCCACTCCAAGAAATGCCTAAGTGCCCCTGGCATTTTGTCAAACACATTTTGGGCATGATCAGTTTTGACATGAGTTTTTGTTTGCACTGTGGATTTGATCCCCTGACCAAACCAGCATGTCCAGTGGTTTGGCCCTAGTCTATAACCCCACCCTGCTCAACCTCTTGTGGATTAGAGCCCCCTAACATACTTTCGCATTTCGCCGAACACGTTACGTGCATGCTCTGTGCACGCCCAGAGCGCGAGCGGAGCACGCGTTTTGTACATGCCAGGACCGAGCCACCGCGTCTTGCCCCGCACTCACTCGGGTCCGTGACCGAGCGCAGCCAACTCACCATATCCCCTTCTGCTCCCCACAAGTACCACAACCCTCGCCACGTCTCCGGCAGGCCAGCAGCTAGCCGCCACTGCCGCCCGACAGCTCCGCAATGGCCAGCGCCGCCCAAACCACGCCCGCTCGCTAGCTCGCCCTTGGAGCAGTACCCACTCGTCTGCTAGCTCCTGCCGCCATCCCCAGCCTCGCCATGATGCCCTGCAGCTACAGAAAATCAGTCGCCGACGAGCTTATCCACTGCCGCCGCGAACCGACGTGGGAACGCTATAAAAGGGAGTCCCTCGAGCCACTCCGAGCACATCAGCAGCCTCACTCGAGCCGTAGGAAGCCTCTCCCCTACCCAGTTGGCCAGGGGCCACTCTCTTCCCCAACTCCTGCAGGAACGGCCGCCACCTCACTCCGGTAAAATACGGCCAAGGCCGAGGCCCCCAGACCCCTCCCGTGCTTCCATCCCCCTTCCCATGACCCTACGGAGCCGCCCAACACCTCAGAACCACTCGGGAACCTCCATAGCCAGAAGCCCCAAAAGCTCCCGAGGCCACCTCCACCAAGGAGCTCGCCGCCGGCGGCTCCCTTCGTCCCCACCTACCTGGCGACCACCGGGAGGACTGCCCTGAATTGGCGGATCCATCTCCGCCCTCGGGGCCCCGCGAGGAGCCGCCAATCGCCGGCGACGATCGCCGGAGCCCCCGCCTCTGTTCGGCCAGAGGAGGAAGGAGATGGGGGAGACCGGTCAAACCTGACCAGTGGGCCCTCTGGACCCACTGTCAGCGACCCACCCCGCCGCCACATGCTTTTAGTGAAAGCGTAAACCACCCCGGTACGTTTCCTCCGCTCCAAAAACGTATTCCTGTCTGAAGCGTTTTCTTTTATATTAAAAAAAACAGATTCTAACCAAATCTTTGACTGGCTATAACTTTTTAAATATAACTCCAAATGAGTTGATTCTTTTTCCTACATCTCCCAAATATTGTCTAGTTTATTTTCATATTTATTTCAAAATTTTCCAAGCAACTTTTTTGTGCTGTTTTCAAACTATGTGTTAATTTAAATATTTCCAAAAATAGGATTTTTGGAGAAGGAGAAAGCTTTCAAAAAGTTTTGGAGAGCATCCCCACCTATCCACACCTTGAAGGCAAGCATTCTGAACCCCGGCATAATATTTTTGGTGTGTTCGTTGGCACGTTTATAACACCACCTCATTTTGGAGAACTTGTTATTTCATGTGATATGATCATTTGCATGAATGCATATAAGTGATTTCCTTGCTGTTGGAAATGAATACACTTGTGATGGTGAATATCCTCATGTGCCTTGCATGCATGCTGGAAGAAATCTGGGAAAGCCTCTGCCTTGGGTAGGCATGAGCTTGTCGCCGGTCTCCGTCGGGATGGGTGTGTCCGGTATGGCATAGTAAGGTATAATGAGTGTTGATTGTGTTGTTTGAAATATATTTGTTATTCATGTCATGCAGGAAAAATTATAAATCTCCTGAGTCGACCGTAGATCGAGTTTTGTTCCAGTAACCCCCACACTTGTTTCGTGCTACCACTTGTCCTTACCACAGGTAGGGCACGGTTCAGTAATTTGTCAACCCCTTTCTAGCACACACCGTACAGAGGGGCCGGGATGAGGGTACCAAGGCCATGGATTAAAGCCAGTCATCCGGTCAGGGGGCATGTGTGTTTCGGTTGTAGCCGAGGGGGTAGCTTCCCCAGTTTTGCGCGCGGTATAAATGGTGTGATCCCATGCTAATCGAGGTTGTAGCCTCACCACTTAGAGTTTCGCTTAACAGTGTCATGGGTGATTCCAGACACCGGTAAGTTAAAGCTGGTGTGTGCAAGTCAGGTGTGTTTTCATTTAAAAGACCATAGACGGAATTAGCCCGATGGACTAAAGGAATCTGTTACTCGTGGGTAAAGAGTACACCCTCTGCAGAGATTAAACCTATTCGAATAGCCGTGTCCATGGTTAAGGACTATAGTCCGGGTTGGGTCAAGTGTCGGTCTTAGTGTCGGTCTTCGGAGGAGAAACTACTAAACCAGAACGTGGATCATGACTGATGACTTGTGATAATTATGTTATGTTTATTATGGACTAACCCTTTATATTATTTGAATTATTGAGTATCCCTAGGATGGTTCTACCTCCTGGATATTCAATGTGATTGTTTATTCTATGAGCCCTTTATGTGGTGTCGCTGAGACGCCTGACTGTGGCATTGCTTGTTATTTACTTTGATATAAGCCCTTTCTGCGATGTCGCTCAGATGTCCGACTGTGGCATTGCTTGTTATTTACTTTGATATAAGCCCTTTCTGCGATGTCGCTCAGACGTCCGACTGTGGCATTTCTTGTTATTTACCTTTGATATAAGCCCTTTCTGCGATGTCGCTTAGACGTCCGACTGTGGCATTGCTTGTTATTTACTTTTGATATAACCCCTTTCTGCGATGTCGCTCAGACGTCCGACTGTGGCATTGCTTGTTATTTACTTTTGAGATAAGCCCTTTCTGCGATGTCGCTCAGACGTCCGACTGTGGCATTGCTTGTTATTTATTTTGATATAAGCCCTTTCTGCGATGTCGCCCCGACGTCCGACTGTGGCACGCATGTCATTTACTCTTCGATATAAGCCCTTTATGTGGTGTCGCACAGACGCCCGGCTGCGGCATTTAAATTTCCACTCCATTATTGCTTATTTGTGTTGCATATGAATAACTTGCATGCATGCATCAGAGATTTTATTTTATTACTGACGATGTGATCATAGAATATTTCAGCGCTCGATTATCATTTATATTATGCCCATGTTCATAATGTTTGCGAGTACATTCAAAGTACTCACTGGCTTGTCCCTGGCTATTGTCTTGGCCAGATTTCTTGCACGGAGAGGAGCGACGCAATGACGGCCCCGGAACCTAAGAAGTGGTGGTAGCAACCTCGCGAAGATAGGAGTTAACCTGGTCAGCTGTTCTTGTGGGAAATGGAGTCCCATAGACACTGATGATTTCAGATCGCTTCCGCCATCTACCACTAGAACCATTTGTTGTACTCACAGGCCAGAATGGTCTTGTACTAATTATGTTGTAATTTTGCTTGGAAGTTCTATATCAAGTTGGTGCCTCATCAGCTAACACATCCAGGGGCTGGTGAGCACTACGGCCATTTTCTGGAAATTTAATACCCGGAAAAACCGGTCGCTACAAACTTGGTATCAGAGCCAGGCTAACCATTGGCTAATCCTATCTCAGCCAGGTCAAAAAACTTAGGCAAACCAACCCACCAGACCTTAACCAAACCCCAACCAAGCTTCTCGTGCAAGATAGCCACACAGTGACCCCGACACCTTTTGACAGTCGGTGCCCAACCTATCAACCTAGCTTGTCTATCACGCACCAGTGACCAGCGCCCAAGATGTCTCATTCGTAAGCATGCGAAGGAAGACTCCGTCCCCTTTTTCTATAAAAAGGGCACGCTAGCCCCAACCCAGCACAGCACAGCCTTTAACACAAACCGTGCCATGATGCCTGGCCCCGTAGTACACAATGAGACCACAGCAAACAACCTTGGAGGTTTTCTGACCATACTCGCAAACCTCACCCGTCGTGCCTATGCGTTAGAAGAGCCACCAGAATATGTTGTGTACCAAGGACCCATGAGCGGTGAGGACCGTCAATTCTGGGCCACTGTGCACATCTACGGTAGGGGTCTAGCACCCGAGTGCCCCTACAGGTTCACCGGAAGGACAACTTCCTTTGAGCCACAAGCCATCCAACTAGCCGCTCGAGAGGCTGTAGTTCATCTCCGGCACTTGTCGCCCAGAGTTAACTGTCACTCGTTCCACTACTACCCTAGACGTGAAGGGTATGGTAGACCACCCCAAGTTGCCAACGGAGATCACGAGACAGATCCTGCATTACTGCACCTAGTGCGCTATGTAGGAGCACGAGAGGAACTGTTCGATCAAATCACCATTGATCTGATCGCAACTCGTGGAGAGCTGGTTCGTCGAGCCCCAGCGAGAGAAGGAAACAAGCCCGACACCGGCAACCCAGTCGTGCTGTTTGGACACCCGATCGAGACCTTGAGGTCAACCCCATCCATCAACCAAGGTACTTTGATGACCCCAGAAGTGCTTCGTCGCCTCTTGGGAGCACACTCCAATGGGATTGTGGCCAACAATCCCCGCGATGGTCATCATCGCTACCCCGAGCCTGCAGCCCCTCAACCCTCTCTAGCTAATTCCGACGGTGAGACCCGTGGAGAAGCCTCGACATCCACAAGGCACGCCCGCTTGGATGTAAACGAAATAGACAGAGTCACTCGAGTAGTGTCGAGTCCCAGTGTATCCTCACTTTATAATTCTGTGACCTATTAAATAGACACAGCCTGTCCTTGTGCCTCTGTTTTAGATAGTAACCTTGCATGGATATGTTAGCATGCAGTGTGATTTTTCTATCCCAGGCACAGCTACCAAAACCACCTCGACAATCCCCACAGTGATACGTCACTTTAGTGAGATGTGTGTATCTGTGACCTTGACTCTGACCCTTGGAGCTGAACTGGCAAATTCATTACCTTCCACCACGGTAAAATGACCCAGCTCCAGTGCTATAAAAAGGCCACCTCGTGACCTTGCCGAGCACCCCTCACTTTGTGCGCCATTTCCTACCATGCCGAGCCCTAGTATTTATCTGAGAACCCCAGATGCAACCCCAGGTAGCTTTGTCAAAATATTGTGGGACTTTGCCTGCAGTACCATGGGTTCTACCCAGCCACCTAGTACGAGCTGTTCAAATCGAGAATCACCCATTCCACCTCAAAATATTGGGCAGCAGTACACATCCCTCCCATAGACTCAAACCAAGACCCAACAGAAGTCTCCTTCGTGGGAAAATCTATGCCGACCCCGCATATGGCCATAGAAGCTGCTGCGTACGAAGCGCTTGCTCGTCTTCGATTCGCGGTACCCTATGCCAGCGAACGAGGGTATTATTACTTTCCGAGCCGTGTAGCACCCGGAGGAGTAACATCTTTTCTCGGTGGACGAATCGAGAGAGACCCAGTACTGGCCAATCTTGTCTAGTACGTCATCGCTCAAGAATGTTTGACCCATCAAGTAATGGGTTATCTCTAGAGTCTCACGGATTTAAATCCTCAGATCGCCACCGGTAGATCACTTAGGCCCGACCAGGAGAGTCACATTCATCGGCTGGTCAATCCACTTTCTCCGATAGAAGAAGAGTGTATCCCAGTAGCGGAAACGTTTTCTCAGGACCCCGTCCAGTTACCGTTTTCAATTTAGACGCACCGCTATTTTTATTATCGCAACTTTTATTTATGTGTTGTAACTTATGCGTGATCCCCCGAGTTTGCGCGGCGAGTAAATTATGTGGTTTCTATTAATGTGAGTAGTTCTGTTGTCGTTTGACTCTATTATACTACTATTGTTCTCTAGCGAAAAATCCTGGAGTGAGATTTCTTTTCCCTGAGTTGCTGCATCATACGTCTTATCACGACGTGGATCATTTTATTTCACACAGCACCACGGCAGCAGACTCACAACCGCTCGAACTCATTCACTGCTCACAAATCTCGAGGACGAGATTTTTTCTTAAGGGGGGTAGTGTTGTGACACCCCAAAATTTTAACCTTGTTTTGTTAATTAAAATTTTGCCAGAAATTTAAAACTTTTATTTTCTGGGCTCCCTTTTGATTTTTTTGAACCTTTTTCCTCCCTTGCGATTATGGAGTTTTCCCCATAGAGAAAACTTTTCAAATATGTTATTGGACTTGTTTAACCTCTCAAGAAAAACTTTCCTTTTATTAGTAGAACTAATTACATAATTAATTTGCTTGATCTTTATTTTCTTGAAAAATGGTTTTCCAAGGTTATATGGCCATATTTGAACTACAACCATTTGATAAATTCACTTAAAATTCCAACCAAAATTTGGAGATGTCATGCGATGTTTTTAAATCACTTTATGCAAAAATATATTTTATTCATGAAATAATTTGAGCTCTACACCCAATTTTCTTCTACGGTCCAGTGGGCAATTTTGCACTACAACTCATTTAAATACTTCTTTCTAGCCTCCACCAAAATTATGGGATGTTAGTAGCAGCATATGATTCAACTTTATGCAAAAATCTAGTGTTGTTCTTTGGAAAAATTGAGTGAATCATCTTCTTTTCCATTCTGGTCCAACTTGAGGATTTGTACTACAACTATATTTTAACTTTCTCCTTTTGCTGTGATTCCTTTTCCTACTTGTAGTACACCTTACCAAACCCTGAAGTCCAGGAGCATGCACCCATTGGATCATTTTCGGTTCATGAGGTAATGCCTTTTATTTTCTGTCCAGATCTGAAGTTTTGCAAAACTTGCACTAACAAGTTTGAGGTTTGGGAAAACTAACCTCACCACCCTCTCTTTCATCTAAAGAGAACCCACTCTGGAAGTTTTGGCCACTCCAAGAAATGCCTAAGTGCCCCTGGCATTTTGTCAAACACCTTTTGGGCATGATCAGTTTTGACATGAGTTTTTGTTTGCACTGTGGATTTGATCCCCTGACCAAACCAGCATGTCCAGTGGTTTGGCCCTAGTCTATAACCCCACCCTGCTCAACCTCTTGTGGATTAGAGCCCCCTAACATACCTTCGCATTTCGCCGAACACGTTATGTGCACGCTCTGTGCACACCCAGAGCGCGAGCAGAGCACGCGTTTTGCACGTGCCAGGACCAAGCCGCCGCGTCTCGCCCCGCACTCACTCGGGTCCGTGACCGACCGCAGCTAGCTCACCGTATCCCCTTCTGCTCCCCACAAGCACCACAGCCCTCGCCACGTCTCCGGCAGGCCAGCAGCTAGCCGCCACTGCCGCCCGACAGCTCCGCAATGGCCAGCGCCGCCCAAACCACGCCCGCTCGCCAGCTCGCCCTTGGAACAGTACCCACTCGTCCGCTAGCTCCTTTCGCCATCCCCAGCCTCGCCACGATGCTCTGCAGCTACAGAAAGTCGGTCAACAACGAGCTCATCCACTGCCGCCACGAACCGACGTGGGAACGCTATAAAAGGGAGTCCCTCGAGCCACTCCGAGCACATCAGCAGCCTCACTCAAGCTGTAGGAAGCCTCTCCCCTACCCAGTTGGCCAGGGGCCACTCTCTTCCGCAACTCCGGCAGGATCGGCCGCCACCTCGCTCCGGCAAAATACGGCCAAGGCCGAAGCTCCCAGACCCCTCCCGTGCTTCCATTCCCCTTCCCGTGATCCTACGGAGCCGCCCAACACCTCAGAACCGCTCGGGAACCTCCATAGCCAGAAGCCCCAAAAGCTCCCGAGGCCACCTCCGCCGAGGAGCTCACCGCCGACGCCTCCCTCCGTCCCCACCTACCTGGTGACCACCGAGAGGACCGCCCTGAATTGGCAGAACCATCCCCGCCCTCGGGGCCCCGCGAGGAGCCACCAATCACCAGCGACCATCGCCGGAGCCCCCGCCTCTGTTCGGCCAAAGGAGGAAGGAGGCAGGGGAGACCGGTCAAACCTGACCAGTGGGCCCTCTAGACCCACTGTCATCGATCCACCCCGCCGCCACGTGCTTTTAGTGAAAGCGTAAACCACCCCTTTACGTTTCCTCCGCTCCAAAAACGTATTCCTGTCTGAAGCGTTTTATTTTATATTTTTTTTAAAAACAGATTGTGACCAAATCTTTAACTGGCTATAACTTTTTAAATATAACTCCAAATGAGTTGATTCTTTTTCCTACATCTCCCAAATATTGTCTAGTTTATTTTCATATTTATTTCAAAATTTTCCAAGCAACTTTTTTGTGCTGTTTTCAAACTATGTGTTAATTTAAATATTTCCAAAAATAGGATTTTTGGAGAAGGAGAAAGCTTTCAAAAAGTTTTGGAGAGCACCCCCACCTCTCCACACCTTGAAGGCAAGCATTCTAAACCCCGGCATAATATTTTTGGTGTGTTCGTTGGCACGTTTATAACACCACCTCATTTCGGAGAACTTGTTATTTCATGTGATATGATCATTTGCATGAATGCATATAAGTGATTTCCTTGCTGTTGGAAATGAATACACTTGTGATGATGATCATCCTCATGTGCCTTGCATGCATGCCGGAAGAAATCTGGGAAAGCCTCTGCCTTGGGTAGGCGTGAGCTTGTCGCCGGTCTCCGTCGGGACGGGTGTGTCCGGTATGGCATAGTAAGGTATAATGAGTGTTGATTGTGTTGTTTGAAATATATTTGTTATTCATGTCATGCAAAAAAAATTATAAATCTCCTGAGTCGACCGTAGATCGAGTCTTGTTCCAGTAACCCCCACACTTGTTTCGTGCTACCACTTGTCCTTGCCACAGGTAGGGTACGGTTCAGTAATTTGTCAACACCTTTCTAGCACACACCGTACAGAGGGGCCGGGATGAGGGTACCAAGGCCATGGATTAAAGCCAGTCATCCGGTCAGGGGGCATGGGTGTTTCAGTTGTAGCCAAGGGGGTAGCTTCCCCAGTTTTTCGCGCGGTATAAATGTTGTGATCCCATGCTAATCGAGGTTGTAGCCTCCCCACTTAGAGTTTCGCTTAACAGTGTCGTGGGTGATTCCAGACACCGGTAAGTTAAGCTGGTGTGTGCAAGTCAGCTGTGTTTTCATTTAAAAGACCATAGACGGAATTAGTCCCGATGGACTAAAGGAATCTGTTACTCGTGGGTAAAGAGTACACCCTCTGCAGAGATTAAACCTATTCGAATAGCCGTGTCCATGTGTCGGTGTACTAGAGTAGGGGTACCCTAGTATCTCGAACTTGTGCACGGGCAGTCGCAGCGCCCCGCGGCAAGGTTTGCCGGGTGACCGCCAAGATCCTCCGAGGTTCCTTTGGAGCCATTCAAGAACAAAGTATTCAAGCCAAGGAGACAAGGCCCCGGCAAGAGGAGCTTGCCGGGAAGACTAACCAAGGAGACAAGGCCCCGGCAAGAGGAGCTTGTCGGGAAGGCCAATCAAGGCATCTCAAGGAACTTGCCGCGACGCATCACGCGTCCCGGCAAGGCCAGGTGAGCGACAAGCTTTCGGATGCGACAAGACATCGGCCGCGGCAAGGCACTTGCCGCGGCGAGCTACCACCCTGTACCTGCGCTCCAGCTCATCTACCAACGTGTCACCCTGAGACCTTTCCAGGCGCGCGTCTCGGAAGGCTGTGCAGCTAGCGGTGCGCGGTGGCAAGCGGCGATGACAAGGTTACCTTCGTGGCAAGCGGTGGCGTCCCTGATGGTCCCTTTTAGCACTGTTTGGGCGACACAAACGGGCATTTAATGCCCTTGTCCCCTGCTGTCAGGGTGAGCTAGGATACACTGTACAAGTGGTTGTACCAACCGCAACACTTGTCAAATTTTTACCCTTGTCTACGTTGCCACCTGTCGGTGACCCCTTGAGCATATAAAAGGAGGCCCATGCGCAACATAGAGGGGGTTCGTTTCGTTCCATTCATAGCCAGAGAAACACTTACGCTCGGTCTCGAGCGCACTGTAGCTCTCAGCGCTCCCGAGCAAGAACACAATACAATCAGACAAGCAGCAGTAGGAGTATTATCTCTCCGGAGAGCTCCGAAGCTGGGTAAATCGCTCGTGTGCCTTGCCTCGATCTGCTCTTCGTGCGATCTCCGCCCCCCGCCGAACCGAAAGGGGCTCGGTCCGCCGGTCCCATAGGTGTTCGTGGGTCAGCCTCCCCGACATCTTTGGCGCTCCAGGTAGGGGGCATCGAGATTGTGTGAACCTGATTCGGCGTTCACACGAGCTAGATCTTCATCTTCTTCATTGACATGCCGCCGAAGAACAAGGCTTCGGAGGCGGCTGCTCCGTCCACGTCAATCCCACCGCCACCAGAGGAAACGGGTGGTGGGGTAGACGCCGGCGGAAGAACGGGCATCGACGAGGGAGCTCAAGGTGCTGCCAAGTCCAGGGACAAGGCTGCGCAGACCTCGGCGTCCGGACAAGCACCGCGCCCATCTCAGGAGGCGCGGGACCGACAGCGTCATGGCCGTCACGGTGCCATACGTTCGTTGGATCAAGATCGAGCTGGTGGATCTCGGGATGCTCAAGACCAGCATGCACGCCAACATGCTGGCACGAGCGCGGCACGGTCGACTGGACAAGATACTGCTCCTTCTAACGTAGTTGGAAGTCCGAGCACATCCCGCTCCTCGCACCGTTCGCCACTGCCACCCACCACTCCAGCAGAAGCTTTGGCAAGAGCTCAACTGCTCCTGGACTTCCCTCCAACGGCGGACAAGATCGACGAATGGAGGGCCACCATTCAGAGTCTCATTGGCTTCGCCAACAGTGACACTCCATGGCAGCCAAGTACATCGCAGCCGCGGCAAGACTGCCAGGCACGAGCCGATGGTGACAGAACCGGTGGGGGTGCAACCACCGTGCACTCTCCGCCTCGAAGGCCAAGATCGCCGACTCACCGGGTCAACCTCGACAGCGACTCCACCGCATCGTCAGATCCTCGAGTTCGTCGCGATCAACGCCAAGTTCTTCATGAACGACACCAAGAAGACGCTCGTACTCGTATCGAGCACCGAAGAGAAGCGCGGCGTCAATCAGACCAGCATGCTGGGCCCTCTGTCGACATGCATGCGCTAGGGGAACCAGGCGGCTTGCCGTACGCGGTAGGTTGCCCTGCGTTTACTCATGAGCTGCGGCAAGTCCAGTGGCCCATCACAAAGAATTTCAAGCCAGACGTACCAGAGAAGTACGACGGCAGGTCGCATCCGTCGGAGTTCCTCAGCATCTACACCATCGCGGTGCAAGCTGCAGGGGGGCAAGACGACAAGATCCTTGCCAACTACTTCCCGCTGGTGCTCAAGTCCAACGTCAGGTCCTGGCTCATGCACTTGCCGGATAACTCCATATCCTCCTGGGCAGACCTATGCCATCAGTTTGTCGGCGCCTTTACAGGTGGCCACAAACCTCATGGCCAAGAGAGCGACCTTCATCTGCTCGTCTAGAAGGAAGGAGAACCCCTGCGCAAGTACATTCAGAGATTCAGCCGTGTACATTACAACATCCTAGATATCCACCCTGCCGCGGTCATCAGCGCGTTCCATCAGAACGTGCGAAACCGCAAGATGCGGGAGGAGATGGCGATGTGCAAAGTCAAAGACGTCAGTGAGCTATATGCCCTGGCCGACAAGTGTGCACGTGCTGAGGAAGGGAGGAGACTCCCCGGAGAGGATACAGGAGCAGGAGGATCTGACAGCGAGGATGTCGCCCAGGCAAGGAAAAACCGGCAGCGGAACAACAGAAAGAAGAAAGGTAAAGATGTACTAGTCGTTGAGCAGTCCGGCAACGGAGGTGGCGCCAAGACAGCCAAAGCTGGTGGCTCCGGCAAGGAAACTGCTGCATGCACCAACTGCCAGGCTGTGGCGGCCACCGACAAGCAGGACGGCACCAACAAGCAGTACTGCAAGATCCACCGCACCAAGGGCCATGATCTCCAGAGCTGCAAGAAGGTCGAGCAGCTTGTCAAGCTGCAAAAGGCCGAATACGAGCGATGCGACAAGGAGAAGGCCCAAGGAGGTGATGGAGGATCCGGCAAGGA